>NW_023276807.1:106755292-107055292 GCF_003668045.3 Cricetulus griseus | reverse complement strand
TGCTCGCCATCTGTCCTGCCACTCAGAACATAATCACACAGGCATGTCTTCACAAATATGCAAATGCTTGCACACACACAATCTGTTCCCTCTGACCTTGGCCTTTTGGTAGGTTACAGATTATATTTAGAGAGGTCCTTTTCATTCCTGCCTGCCATTTAGTTAACTTGAGTGACAGTCTTTTCAGGACTTTGAACAACTTAGCTTAGAAAACTGACCAGGAAGGAAGAATTTTCAAGTTTTAAGTCCTAAATGCCATTCAGAAAGTAAGGGGGGATCATAAGTGGCTGCACTGTGAGTAGTTTAACTGGTTGGCACATTCATGGGATCTGTTGGCATCTTTCAGATCACTTCACCTTCTGTTCTGAGTTGCTGAATTGCCTCTGAACAAGTCCTCATGAATATCTGAGCATCCTGGTCTATCTGGTCTCGCTCGGCATCCGTCATCCTCCCATATTCGGACATGGTATGGCTAAAAGAAAGAAGAAAATGTGAGGGTGGCATAAATGAGAACATAATGCATTTCAGGTAGAGTGTCAAGAAGAAAGGATTCTCTGGCCAAGTGACACTGAAGCTGAGACTTGGAGGGGGCTGGCCAGACCAACAGCTGGGAGGGTGCTCAGAAGAGTGGAGCAGAGGCCATGTGGTGCAGTCTTCTGAACAGCTTCCACAGGAGCAGGCCAATCTAACAGGCTGCAGCACACAGCTTTGCTAGGAACAGAGGCTCTGACTGAGGACTGCATAACCCAATAACTACATTAGAGTCCCAAGACACTCACCCTGCATGCTGCAGGGACATGATCTGGAGTGCTTGAAACATATGAGAAATTTCTATAGACTGTTGTTTCTTGATTCTAGAAAGCAGTTTTCAAACTCACAATAAAAAGTCTCTAGAAATAAATTTTATCTCCTACCATCCTGAAGTGATGGGGCTGGTGGGAGCCTCTACTTTCAGTAACAAGCCCTGTGCAGCACAGAGTATGCGGCTGACTTTCACAAGAGCTAGATGAGTGTGGCAGCATAATCAGTAACAGTGATACTCCTTAGCCTATTTCAAAACTCTGGATTTCACAACTGAAACTCAGACTCACATGCTGCAAGCTGAAAGGGCACTTATGTCATGAAGATACTCAAACCACCCCATTTCACCCACCTATCCATTTAGCCATGAGGACAAAAGACAAGAGTCCTGACCATCCTATTTCACCTGTGACCCAGGCTCCAGGTTTCCACTCTGTTGTGAGTGGCTCTGATCACTGGGATGTCCCATTACCTACTTCACTCCAGAAATGTTGGCCTCCCATGGAACTCACTCAACATTACTTGTCAATTTGCCCTCTGCTTCTCTGCTTTGGGACACAGCTGGGACCACCTCTGACCCTCACCTCTGCTGTGCGGCTATCTGTTTCTGACCCTGCTTTGCTTTTCTCCATTGCATTTAGTATTCTCAGAAATGCCAAAGAGTCTGTTTTTCTCCTCCAAAGCTATGTGGAAGCAAGGACTGTCTGCCTTGTGTCTGCTTCCCTGGTAAAATCATGTAGCACAGAGTACATGACTAATAACAGTAGACAACAAGCATATGCTAGGTTGGTCCTCAGTGCTTTATGTGCATCTGATTTCTTATTTAATTCACACAAGTCATTCAATCCCTTGTGTATGTCCTGAGCCCTCTTAGGATAAGTACCAAGTTGGGGTTCAAAACTGAATAAGGCTCATTTCTGGTCTCCACAGAAGACTCCACTCACCTGTAGGAGTGGTTAACATGAAAACAGAGTGCCAAGAACTGCACTGACTGGTGCTGATGTGGAAGTGGGCAGTGGAGCGTGGTCACCTCATGTGGGATGGGGTGCTTGGCAGAGCAGGTGGAGTAGAAGGCATGCCCTGACAGAGGATGGAGACAAGGACCAGATATGATTCCCCACTCTGTGGGTGATGGTTTGAGTGAACATATAATATCTATTCCACACCTGGGCACATGTGAGTGAAGAAGGAAAAGGAGCAGGAAGGCTGGTCCTGTGTTCCAGAGAGGGACAGCACATGACATGTACTCAGTATGTCTCCACACCGATGGGTCTGGCACATGGTGGCACCATTCCTCATAAGAGAGTGTTACAGTAAGCATTTATTTAAAACTCAACACAGACACTCCACCCTCCACTCCAGTGCTGGCTTCACCAGCAGGATGGTCACTGGAGGATTATAAACACAGCATTTTGCACATGGTTTCTCCATAGCAGACTGTCTCAAGACTGAAGAATCCTGACCTCAGGTGATCCAATCACAGCTGAGGGACCACTGCCATTGTCCCAGAGAATCAGAAAGGTTAGGTGCAGACAGTGTCTATGCGGGTGTGAAGGTGATAGTTCTGACAGGCAACACGAACTGCTTGGGCCTGAGGAAAAGGTCTGTGAACACAAACACACATCACACCCAGGACAGAAGGCCCAGTCTGGAAAGAAGGAGCTTTTGGTACTGAGCCAAAGGTGTCAGGCCAAATTTAGGACTTTACACATGGGGAGATGGAACACTGACAAGAGGGCTCTCTCCTCTGCTGCTCCACTGTGTTTTAAGAGTATGAGACACACAGTGTGCATTTGAAACAGAGCAGGCTAAAGTTATCAGGGCCACAAGTGAAGTTACAATAACAAAATCATTACTATTCTGAAAAGCTTAAAAAAATTCTAAACTATTCTCATGGGAAATACATATATAACCATCAAGTTTTATTTCCTTGATTATGAAGAAAAATAACTGTGTTACAGATCTCAATGTAGCTAAGTAGTAGATTTAATTAGAGGAGATTATGTTAGGTATGAATTTGAATTGGTCAATTTACTTCAGGAGAAAGGTGGGGGAAAGTGAAAAAATACAAGTTTATTTGCTGGTTCAGAAACTTAAAGGAATATGTTTCTCCTTCTGACTTGGTTGGAGTATATTAAGAAATGACAAGTTTAGGTCAAAACATCACTGACTGTCTCCTGACTATAGTTTTATATAGAAGAAGCTATGCACTGAGGGTAAAGAAGAGGCAGAAAGTAGCAAGCGCTTTACTGTGCAGGGTGCTGAAGGATATGACAACAGTTTAGGGCTTTAGCTTTGTTTTTGCTGGAAATGTTATCGTCACAGCAACTTCATAGTGTATACTGGACATATAATAAGTATGGTCAATACACATTATGAAATTAAAATGTTAATACCTGTGCTATACACAGGAGCTGAATGTAGACCCTGCTTTCAATAAATTATCAAATAGGTGACATCAACAGGACTATGCATATAGACGTGTTATATCACACAGCACAGGCTAATGGTCAGCAATTCTTTCCATGAGCTGACATTGACCACTGTTCTAATGTAGAGCACTACATACATTTACCTACTTAATTCTCAAAACTTCCAAGTAGATGCTATTATATTCTCATTTTATACATGAAGCACCTGTTGCTCAGGCCCAAACCCTGCCATCATCACTAGCTCCCCTTTGCTTCTCAGTTTGTATAGATCTATCCACATATCCTATTGGCTCTACCTTCAGAACATTCCCCAGAATCGATCCAGCAATATCTCCCATCCAGTCTGCAAATGAAGCTGACTCCAGGGTCTGCTGCTTCTGCCTAGCCCTCGTTGTCTGCTCGACACACCAGCCCCCAGCCACATTGATGCTCTTACAGATTTGGATCCTGTCAAGCCCTATGCACAGGCTTTCCAAAGCTCCTAACAGCAAAGGTGGTTAGGATAGACAAGGCTATTCTTGAGGAACTCTCTTGACTCATCTCACCCACCTCAGCACTTGGCTCAGGCTTACTGGCTTTCTGCTCCTCCAACTTCCATGCATGTTGCACATGGACCTTAAAAGCCCTAGTTCTCCTTCTGGAATGTTCTTTCTCAGGTGTCCAAATAAGCAACTCCTTACTTCCAGTAACTTCTCCCTACTTTGTAGTTGGAGTGGTTCTTCTGGGAGCAGTGAGGTGAAAGGGGTCAAAAGGTGTTGGCTTCTGAAAGAATACTCAACCTGCTACCAGGGTGGACCTATACAGCACCAGTTCCAAAGACACTGGACTAATATCCTCTGGCTCCATATTCCTAGAGAATGGGGCCCAGCTCAGTGAGAGTGAAGGTCTAAAGGCTAATCTGAGAATTCTGATTACTCAGGGAGGAGGGAGTCCTCAGATACATTACACAGACCCACTTGACCCTGGATACTGGAAACTGATGGCGCAGTTACTCTTTTAGTAGCAACAACAGAAACAACGAAGTTGTTTTCCCAAGTGGTATTGTTTTGTTGCCAGGGTATCATGGAAAAGGTACAGAGTAGAGAAATAATTTTAATTAAGGTCATTCTAAGATCCAGCCAGAGGCTGCCTAG
Source organism: Cricetulus griseus (assembly GCF_003668045.3). Classification (NCBI taxonomy): domain Eukaryota; kingdom Metazoa; phylum Chordata; class Mammalia; order Rodentia; family Cricetidae; genus Cricetulus; species Cricetulus griseus. Next base: position 107,050,926 of record NW_023276807.1, on the reverse strand, counting down.
GCTGCATGCTGTTCTGCTCTAGTAAAATGTCATTATTAAAAAAATTAAATGGGTCAATAAAGTCTGAGCTCTACATTCTGGAAAAAATTATAGCTTCCTAATTATGTCAAACTAACAAAGCCTCATGGTCTTAAGGCAATATTTCTACCCATGCTCTTTCAATTCTGTGATTACACTGCTTATAAAATGTTCCTAAGAGCAGGCCAAGGCCAGCACATTGTACTGGGAGGGGGGCTGTAAAGCTGAAAGGCTGGCAACACTCCTCAACCTTAGGGAAAGAGAACTTGGTGGGAATGGATGAGGGAGGCTTTGTCCCCATCTTCAGGGATAACACAGTGTGGGGACACCAGTCCCTTGCCCTGGCACTTCTGCAGGCATTAGCCTCCCCATAGTGAACCCAGGTTTCTCCCTCTTCAACCTCCCAAGAGAGGAGCAGGAATTTCCCTGGCCAAAGGAACTGGGCATGTACCTAGCCCCACCCCCACATCTCACCCTCATCCCAACTGGCCCTCCTGCAGACAGTGAGGTTCCCTCTATTCTACTTTCTCCTAGCAAAGGCAGCTGGCCCTGCTAGCTGGGAGTCAGGGACAATGACTGCTCAGCAGCTCTAACCTGAGTCTAGTCTAGGACCAGGGTATCACAAACCAACTCACCTACAGTTTTAAGCTCTGCTCGTTGGCCTAGTTTACCACCACTTTGTTTGATAATCAGGGCATCATGGGTCATCAGAGCTAACTCAATCATCACTCATCAAGGGACTCTTGTGTGCCAGGAATTCACATGTTTATTCCTCATTTAATCCTCATGAGACCATGGTTCACATTGCATCAGAAAGAAAGAAGCACAGAGTAGTGATGTAAGTTGTACACACTGACTGATACCCAGCCAAACTGGACAGAAGGGTGTTTGGTCTCAAAGTCCATGCTCTTTCAAAGGCAGCAGACCAGGGTAGCCTGCCTGGAACTGGAGTGTAAGGGTTGGCAGAGAAGACTAAATTTCTACGAAATGCTGGGCTGATTAAGAGTAAAGAAGCCTCGGGGATATAGTACTACTCAAAGGAGTTAAAGATGTGCTTAAGTTACACAGCTGGCAAGCTGAAGTCCAGTCTCCAGGGGCATGGTCATCAGCCCCAGAATTTGTTACCATAGTGGCTGGGAAGATACAGGCTTGGGGCTGTAGTGGACTAAACTGAGATGCCAGTCAGCTATGCAGTCTGGGAACCCTGGGAACTTGCTCTGTCCTTCCTTCCATCACAATCATCTTCAAATCCTACCGTTGTACCATTCTCCCAACAGCACTGAAACTGGAATTTCACATCATTTCAAATATGACAAAAAGTTATCTTCTTTTATCTCGCCCCCAGTCATTTACACACGTGAAAATGACTTAGCTAGCAGCCTGTATAAAAACAGGCAGTGGGCAGAACCTAGCCTGGAACAAGACACTGCAGTTTGGAGATTAGATGATTTTCAGCGACTCTTACAGTGCTAGGGGTGGCCTGAGCTAGAACACCTTCTCTAACCCTCATCATCTACCTGGCCATTTGCTTTTCTAAGGCAATGGGAGTGTTAACAAGGGGCCTTTAACTTTTGATGTGGATGAAACCCCAAGAGTTTATTGTCTTTGTAGCAAAAGTATCTGGGACTGGGCCTCTTGACCCCTGTCTTCTTTTCCTTTCCTCATTCAAAATCTTGCATCTCTTAACATCCAGAGTTTTCTTGTGTTTGCAGTTACATTCAACACTCTCAAGCCTCAGCACAATGCTCTTTGCAGTTTTGGCTTTTGTGGAAAATTGGCTTAGTCTGGGCATATAAAGCATCCTTGTTCTTCTTGTGCTGTGCCACTTAATGGGGGTAGATACTTCTTAGTTTCTTTTCCTTTAGCTGTAACAAAAGCAACTTAAGAGTGAAAGGCTTTCCCTGGGAAGCAGATGTACATACTACACGCCATGTCCATTTAACAACTGGTCACCTGGTGGGAACCCTATAGGCATCAGTCTCTGTTTTTCTTTTTCTTTCTATTTTGGACCTTCAACCCTGCATAATGGTTCCCTGGGGTCTGAAACTTACCTGCCACTGATGGGTAAAAACAGTGCTAGCTAGCATTCTGGCTTCCTGCTACTTTTTTGTCTTTATTTTATTCTGATTGCTGTATTATATTGGGAATGTTTTAAACAATCAAACTAAAGATGTATGAAACTTGGGTTTGGAGTGGAGGAAAAGTAACCAGGAAGCGCCAGTATCTTGCTGGCTGCTGCCCTGTTGACTGGAGTGTGCTATCCTTGAAACGCCACAACCACTAAGAGTGTTCCTCTGTGCAGGACCCAGAGCTGACTGTGTGTGGGACATGCTTTCCTGTCCTACAGTGAGGCACTCCGTAGCCTTCTCATGACCCACAGCACATTTGTGAAGAGGTTCACAGGGATAATGGGTGTATTTTATAGCTATGGGAAACTTAAGGTTTTCCTCCTGAAAGCTAGTCAGCCCACAGAGGTGTCAAGCCTGAAGCTTGGGCCTTAATTAGCATTGTACTCTACTGAAAGAACTCTTTCTGAAGCATATTTATAGCTTTCTAATCTACACATAGTCTATACATAGAAGCGAATTTTACCCAGCTGGCTAGAGATTTATTTGTTGTAAATGCTGTATAGATTGGTTTTTTTGTTTGTTTGTTTTCCCTTCCTCTCTTATACTGGTTTGGGGGTTTTTGCTGTTTTTTGTTTTTTAATAAACTTATGCTGTTTCATTGGGTATGAAAAGAATCTTCTGTAGCCTGAGCTGCCCCTCCCCTGCTGTGACTGCATAGTCTGTGCTGTCAAGGGACATAGGACAGCAGCATCACTTTGCATTCCCATTGGACTCATGTACCTCCCAGGTAGCTGTTTCCTTCAGGGTGTGGGGCTTGTTTCATTCATTTGCTTCTTTTTCAGAGTGTGGAAAGTCTACAGTGCAGAAAGCCTTTAGCCTGCCAGTTGATTTGAAAACTCCCCCTGTGCAGGGCCATGTACATCCTGCCTGCCGAGCTGCATTATATTCTGTACTGTGTACAATAAAGAAGTTTGCTTTCCTAAAAAAAAAAAAAAAAAAAAAAAAAAAAAAAAAAAAAGAATGAAAGGCTTTATCAGTCCACTGCTCAAGGTATGGTCCTTTGAGGAGGAAGGCATGTCAAGGCATCAAAAATTGAATCTGCTGGTCACACTGCATCCAAAACCAGGAAGCAGAGAACAATGAAAGCTGGTGCTCAGCTCACTCTATTTCAAGCAGTTCACAATCCCAACTCAAGGAAGGGGTCCTGCCTACAGCTAAGGTTCATCTTTCCACCTGGGGTAACCTGACCTAGATAATTCCCCATGGGTACCCACAGGCTTATCTCCTAGGTGACTCAGGGTCCAGTCAGGTCAGTTGACAACACTATCACAGAGCTCTGTACATGTCTAGTAAACCTGGAAGGCATCAGGAATGGTCAGCATGCCTATGTGAATGCCATTGGGAAGGCAAAAGACTTCCAAGAAAAGGTTTATAAAATTGCACCGGTAGCCTTAGTAGTTAGAGACAAGGAAAGGAGCTGGAAATTGCTAGGCTCCAACCATTTGTATTTCCTCAAATCATTGCAGTTTCTAGTTAGCAACCTATTGAATTAGTACCTGATAAGGGACACACCTTCAGTAATAAAATTTACACTGCCATCTAGTGTTCATCAGCCAGCCAACAGAGGACTTTAAGATAGTACTACACAGCAGGCTAACATCTCAGGGTATTTTTGAGACACTAAAATGAAATACATTTAAAAATATAAAATTGTGTGTTAAGTTTGGGGACTGCTTATATTCACCTGGGATATGAGTATATGAGTTTCTCTGTTGAGGAATGTGTATAAACTATTTCCATTTGGCACAGACTTTTTTTTTTAAAGTGGAGTGCCTGAGGTACAGACACTTGTTTCCTACAGATAGAGTCCCAGAAAGAGGCTTATGGTGCTGTTACTCCCATGGCAAATTCTTCATGGGCAGATTCTGATGACTTGGCCAGGGCAGGACCAGTTGCCTGTACCACAGTGCTCCTGTGTGCTGACAACTAGAATCAAGGCCAGAAGCCATTCTGGACGTTCTGGTCAAATGCTTTCTTGGCTTTCCAGATAACACAGCACCCCTTTTGCTGCAGAGTCAACACTCTCTCGACACTGCTACAGGTTTCACAACAGGACAGACACTATTCCCAGGTGCCAGCAGGTATATTAACTTGACACATGGATTCCCTCTCTCCTTTTTGTCATTTAGGTAACTCCTCTTCCACCTCAGATCAAGTGTCACTTCTTCAAAGACATGTTCCCTGGCAAGGCCAGGGTCTTCCAAACCCCTGAGCTCTATTTTTTTTTTTTTTGTGGTCCCCATCCTGTTTACAATGCTGCCTGCTTGTGTGACAAAGAGTAAAATGTCTGTCTTTTGCTTGGCATGAAGTGGAGTGTATCACGTGGGAGGCAGTCAGTAAAGATGAACAAAGGGAATTCAAGGACTAAATGAGACAAAATATGAATTAGTACTTAGGAGTGCATCTTGCAGATGGACTAATGACGATTGGGTGTATGGGATGGGGAGACAGAGAACTACCGTCTGATATAGCAAATCTTTCTCTGTACTGCCAACTCCCAAATAATGACATGGGGGCTTCTTATTAATTATGAAAATTTGGCCTTAGCTTAGGCTCATTTTTAACTGCTCTTATAACTTAAATTAACCAACTTCTATTAATCTATGTGCTGCCATGTGGCTCGTGGCTTTTATCTCTCCTACATGTCCTGCTTCCTCTTCATCCAACTGGCAACTCCATCTTTCTTCTTCCCAAGACCTCTATGTCCCCCAGAAGTCCAGCATAGCTATTGGCCAATCTCAGTGACACATCTTCACACAGTATAAAGGAACATTCTGCAATGATCTGACTATAAAGTGGTCCTCAAAAGGACTGTGTTGGAGATCTGGTCCCCAGCTGGTTAGTACTGAATCATGACTGGATCATCAGTCCACAAATAGCATCAAGGAGCTATTGGCAAGTGATACCTGTCTGGAGGAAGCATACTAGTAGACATGTCTTTAAAGGGGGGCAGCTATCCCATTTCTCCCAGTTCTTGGCTGCTGAGATGTGAGCAACTTTGTCCTGCCAAACTCTCTGTCATGACTAAACTGGAATCAGTAAACAAAACAAACCATCTCTATTTTTAAGTTACTCTCTAAGGTATTTGTCACAAGGATGAAAATCTGACTAACACAACAATTATGGTACATTTCAAATGCAAAGTGGAGACAAATAAGACAAAAGAGTCAAGAAAACCCCCAAATTTCTATGGTGGAAGTTAAGGATAAGAAACAAAAACTGGAATAGTCAGAGGAGTTGAAAATACAGTTGATCCTCTGCATTTGCAGTGCATTCTTACGGGCAGTTTCCATAGGCTGGTCTAGAAATTCAGAGTAAGATGACTGCATTCACAATAAGAGTACATGGACTCTTCTCTGTCTGTTCCTTATGCTACAGTAGGAAGCATTTCAAGATCACTGACCCTGTCTCTGCTGGACACCATCAGTCATCTACAGGTGATTCCAGTAAGCACACACAAGCCTACACTATGCCATTCTGTGAGGGTCTTGAACCTCTATGATGCAGGACCTAATGCCCCATGGACATCCAGGGACAACCACACTATAATGAAGCCAAGGGCATAAGCCATCTTAGGAGTTAATTTAAAGCATGATGAGATGCTATTTCACACTACTTATTATGGCTATAATGAACTACTGCCCACACCAGATACTGGTGTGGATGTGCAAGCACTGGTACCTCTCCCCTGTTGTGATGGGTTGTGTGAAATTACTTTGCAAACTGTTTTGTAGTTGATTTTGGATGTTCCAATCCACAATCAGAAGCATTATCCACTGCACCATTGGGCCCTGGCTTGGGAGTTTGTTTTAAAGTTAAACATACACCCAACAGATGAATGACCTAGCAATCTCTTTTCTAGCTATTTATGAACATTAATGTCCACAAAGTATTCAGAGAGCACTCCATCACAGCAGCTCCTCCATTTACAATAGCACAGAACTGGAAACACCTATTTCTTATGCAGATGAATAACCAAATTATGATAATTCAGCCCAATGAAATATAAAAATAAAAGAAATATGAGAATTAAACAGTTTTTGCATACTAGAAGGTAGGCACATGGGTGTACACTGTTTGACTCCATTTACACACAGTTGTGAGATAAGTCACTGGATTTGATGATGAGCAAGTCAGAAAATAAACCTGAGAGAGAGAGAGAGAGAGAGAGAGAGAGAGAGAGAGAGAGAGAGAGAGAGTACAACAGAACACTATCAGGATTCTAGAACAACAAATGGTGAGGAGAGTGGGAATACACCAGTGGTCTGAAAAACACAGCCAAATCTAGCCCTCAGGTCTGGTTCTGTGCAATCTGGCAGCTGAGAATGTTTTTTGTTTTTATTTTTCAAAGGTAATAAACAAACAAATAATACATGGCCCACAAAGTCTGGGGAGCTAACCCTCTTTCAGAAAGTTGGTAGACCTCGATGTCAGGCAGTGAAATGAAAGAGTGTGGCTTAGGGAGGAAACAAGGTGAGTGAGTGAGTGAGTGAAGGGAAGGAGAGCCAAATCAACAAAACCAATGGGAACCTTGTATGTAGCTGGATTTCAGAAGCACTGGGGCTGGGAGTACAGGGCACAAGTGGGACTTTCACCTTCTCTGCATGGAATAGAAAGGAGGAAGAAAGAGGCAAGGCAGGAAGGACTCAATCCTGCCAGGGAGTTCAAGCTTCAGAAAGGAGTCTACTCTCTGTGTAGGCCTTAAGGAGCCTGTCCTAACTACACTATGTAAAAACCACAAACATCCCCATCACTCCCACCCCAGAACTTCACCCCTCTGTCTTTACCTGTCACCATAAATTCTTTGCAACCCTCTAGCATGCAGGCTGTAAAAAGGAGAGACAGTTTTCTACCTCACTCCCTGATGCTCTCAAAGCCTCTAGACTTGCAGAAGGCCTTGGGCCGGTGTTCACAGATCCAGGTCAGGCTGGGAAAGGCCCTTCAGGGTCAATGCCAGCTGCCCTGTGTCTGTGAAAGGCTGTGCTGTGCACTGCAGGATGTTTTTGCCCCATACCTGCCAGATGCCAGTAGCACTCCTCTCTTGTTATGACAAAATCTCTTAAGATGTTACCAAAACACCTGTGGAAGAGAACCAGTGGCTAGCCATGGGCCTTAGGGATATGAACGAATCATTCATGTTTTATTACTGAGTGCAATGAATAGCTAAAGCATTATAGAAATATGAATGAGAAGCTGATAAGGTCTCTGCCCGAAAAATTTACAAACTATTGACAAAAACCTATTAACTGATGAAATAACTACACACTGTGATTCATGCTTAAAGAAAATACACATGTTGGAGAAATAAACACCAACAGGAGAGATGTGCCAGAGTGGTGTTAGAGAAAGCCTCTCATAAGACAAGTTTAATTAAAGCCCCAACATACATGGGCTCTTCTCTGTCCTGCATACACTATACAGTATAGAAGCTGAGTGGTGAAGCTGAAAGGGGGATGTGTGGGAATAGAAAGTACTTCATCTGGGCATGCCCTGCAGCTAGAAAGAGCATGGAGCCTTCCAGGGAGGTCAGCAAGACTGGGTCTACGAGTCTTGATTTAAGAGGAGAAGGCAAGCCAGTACCAATGCAGTGGACCGTCACAGTGACGAAAGCAGATGGCTACTTTCTAGAAATGGAACTTCACCACCAGGAGGAATGTGACCACAAGTACCCAAGGGGCTGAGTAAAGCCCTCATGAGATATACTATAAGAAACAAAGGCCAAGCCAGAGAAACTTGCTTCTGTTTCTAGAAAGAGTCAAAAGAAGACTGCCATCAGGAAGAGAACTGGCAAGAAAAGCATGACCCAGTGACAGACACAAGGGGGAGGGCTGGAAAAAGGCTTACAAGAATGCCACCAAACCAGAAAAGCCAGAGTCACAGGCAGGGGTGGCCAAACATAGGTAAAAATAACTTAGCAGAGTCTTAAAAACCTTGTTCCTTCCTAGGTTCAGGTGACATGGGACACTCACCTTTGTGCACAGTACTATACACATTCAGGCAGTGAGTGTCATCCATTAGTAGAAAAGGGTATGGACAGAGAAGCACATAGACCAGAAGAGTCTGTTGCTGATAGGTGACTTGGCACAAACCTGCCGTGATGGTTCTGCAGCTATTCATTCCCCTATAGCCTAGCCAAAGCACTGGGGAGTGTTTGTCCAGAAGCTGGAAAATGTAGGGCATTTTCTTCATTAATGATTGATGTGATGTCACCCCTGGCAGGTGGTCCAGGGTATACAAGGATGCAGGATGAACAAGACATGGGAAGCAAGCCAGTAAGCTGTGTTCTTCCATAGCCTATGCATTAGTTCTTGCCTCCTGGTTCTTACTTAGCTAAGGTCCTGGCCTGACCCCCTTCAATCACAGACCTTGATATGGAAGTATTCCCAGGTTGCTTTTGGTCATGGTATTATCACTGTAAGTAGAAAGCAAATAGGACACTGTCCTTCCCCACTACAAGTGTGAGTTAGTAAAAAGTAAGGACCAAAAAAAAAAAAAAAAGCAGAATATACAACAGAAAGGAATACAGCCACACAGCCATGGAAGTAAGAACCCACTTACCTGTAAGCATTAATATACTCCTTCCTGTGTTCCAGGAGAAAGTCTCTCAGCTTCCCAATGTGAGAAATCTGCAATAGAAAAGATGGCAATATTGTATATGGACAGGTGTACACTGAGTGAGCACACTTGCCCACACAGTAGAGCACAGCTGCAAAGACTGGGAACTGCAAACTCAGAAACTTTTCCTACTTTTGCTGCGAGGGGGTTGTACTAAAACAAGGTCCAGCTACTATAGCTCAAGATGGCCTTGAACTTGTGGACCTCCTGCTTCCATACTCAGAGTACTGGGATGACAGGCATGAGCCACCATACTCAACTCATAAGTTTGGTTTTAGGATGTCACAGTCACTAACACACTAACTCTACTACCATGTTAACTCTCATGGGCCTTGGTCTCTTATAAATGGCTGTGTCTTCCTCTAACTGTAGTGACCTTTGATGTTAGGCACAGGTGATGCCAAAGGAAAGTACAGACTACACCAGACAATGCACCTCATGAGCTCAATAAGGGGCAAATCTTTTTTTAAGTGTATTGTATCTATATTCACAGACAATTGTTTCTTCTCTCAGGTGCTGCAGGTATATAAACAGAATTTATGGGAGCAGCACAGTTAGAGATGATTTGGACAATGATTTAAACCTACATGGGTTCTCACCCTTTTTGTGGGTGCCCCCACAGATGAGTAAGAAGCAACAGCTTGTGAAATTCTTCCTTGGATATGGCTGGCTTCAAGTTCAATAAAAAGCCTACTCTGGGGCTGCTAGTATAGCCTAGGCACACGAGTCCTTATCTGGGATCCTCCAGGGCCTGGTTCCATCCCCAGTACCAGAATCTAAACCAACTCTGCTCTAGAGCACCTATATGCCAGTGGGGAATTAGTAATTCAAACTCAGGACACAGTCTTTGGGGTCAAGTGTTCTGAGACGAAGAGAATGACTAGCCAGCAGTGGCCTGCTTTTGTCCTGTGACTACTGCTCACTCAGACTTCCTTCTGCTCTTGCCTTTGTGTTCCTGATGACAGATCTGCTGAAGTTTCACGTCTCTGTAAGATTTTCTGTCAAGACCAACTCAGGATAATTTTCATTTGCTGTGCATTTAAAGGGACCTCTGTACACCTCCCATGTGGCATGCTTTTTATGCTGACTTAGCCTTTATATACATGCTTTCTTTTCAGATTCATTACAAGCCACCCCGGAGGCCTGCACAGTGTTCTTCACAAGTCTATGCACAGGAAGCGCTGAAGATAACCAGCATCTCACACGAGACAACATCCCAGGTCCGTCTGGTGATGTATGGCAGAGGTTAGTCCAGCTTCCCACAGGATCCTGACTATTAGTACAAATGCAGTTCAGAAAGGTGCTCTAAGGCACTTAAAAAGCACAGAGAAAAAAACCCAAGTATGATTAGAATGTCCACTTGTTTAACAAGCATGGACCAAGTCTGTGCAACACTTGGCAGGCACACCCACTTTCAAACATAGTCTCTTTCCTCTTTCCAAGAGCCCTGCTGTGTTCACTGACTACCACTGTCCCACATCCAGTTGTGAATATGAATCTTGCAGAGAATATGTCTCAGGTCCCACACTCAGTATACAGAACTAGGGTTCAAGCTCAGATCTGAGTTCATCCTGGGCATGGTTCCTAGCTACCACAGCTGCCTTCCTCATGTTTTTCCTATTTCTTATCCAAGCTGCATCATACAATCTCACTGTTAAGTCCAGTGGGGAAAAAATTCAAACTGTACAAGCAAAGCCTCTCACATGATGTGAAAGATCTGACAATGCAATTCTTCTGTGTCAAGCCCTGCCTGCCTACTAGGAGTCATAAACACTTGACAGGCCATGTAGACAATGAAAAGAAAGAAAGAGAAGTAGATGGTAGAGTTTTTGTATTGACACAGTTCTAATTTTAAAACACTATAGCCAAAGGATGCAGCTTGGATGAGGGTGGGGCACCAACATGTGCCTAAAGAGTGGAACCAGAATTCCAAATCTGGCAGTCCAAGTCCTTCACTGTATAGCTGCAACGTCTTAGTCTAGTCTAGTTCAGACTGCAGGCTTGTAGTCCAGGGTTTCCCACCACCTGTACACCCACAGGACCTGATCTTTCTGTGACTGTCCTGCTCTTCCTTATTCAAGAGTGTTTCCCTGCGTGTGCACCTGTAACAGTGCCTGCTCCTTCCTGACAACACCATGCCCGTAGCCTGACTTCCCTTGGGCAGAATGGAAACTCCCAGAGGGTAATAGTAAAGATTCTGTCTTCCCTTCAACTTTCTGGCTACAGGTTTTTAGTTTTGTTGTTGTTTTTTTGTTTTGTTTTGTTTTGTTTTGGCGAAAAACAGTCTCTCAAAACCTCCACTGAATATTAAATGAACAGGGGCTACTAAATAATCCCAAAATGGCTATATCTACTGCAGGAAGCAAAATGCTTTCCCAGATATCCTAGGGATATTCCTCTACTCTATTCTGGGAAGATGCCTAATCCTGTCTGTCACCTGTTGACTTTCAAATCAAAGCATCATTCTAGATGAGTGGCCCAGTGTGATCACGAAGATTCTGACACAATAAAGAAGGCAGAAGAGCCAAAGAGGTGGTGTGAGGCATAATGAATGGATCTTCCCCGAGGGTCGGCATAATACACTTGTCTATAAATGGTGGGCAGCCCAGGCTATGGCATGCAAGCTACAGAACCATAAGACTGCCTGCCTGTTGCTTAAGCTGGGATGTGCAGAAATTTGCTGGGAGTTGAGAAACAGACATACCTACTTAAAGCTTCATCTCCAAAACATTTCTGATAAGGAACCAGAAAGATTTTCATAAAAAGTTGAATAAGCTCCAAAGAGATCCAGGACACAGGCAGACCCAGCTGCTACCTACAGTTAGCTAGTTCTAGTCTGCAAGGGAGCAATGGCACTGTAGATGAGGGCAAGAGCAAGGGGCTCCATGGTTCACAGAAAGACAATGACAAGAGGTTTCAGTTAAAAGTCTAAGAAACATGATCCCAACTTCACCTGATCCACAACAGCAAATTTACATCCAATGAGTTCACTAAAATGAAGTGAGGTGGCCAGGCAGTAGTGGCGCACACTTTTAATCCCAGCACTTGGGAGGTATCCATGAGTTCTAGGATAGCCAGGGCTACACAGAAAAACCCTGTCTCCAAGAACAAACAAACAAAAAGAATGAAGCTCATTCAGGATTAAATGTAATTCTTGCTAAATTAAAAGGTTACTTAACATCAGTAGCCCCTCCCCTAAGGCTGCTGGGAGAGCCAATTGTCTTCAGGGAAGTGGCCTGTTAGGATGTCCATGCTCTAGTGGATAGCCCTATACCCCTGCACATGAGGACAGAACCAGACTTAGTGAGCTATGAAAAGAGGAGATGAAGTCGGGGGGGGGGGGGGTGGTGTTAATAGTGTCTGTAAGTCTAGGGGAAGCTGGAGGGGGCCAATATGATCAAAATGTGTTGTATACATGCATGAATCCATCAAATAATTAATTTAAAATGGAATTACAACTCAACATTAGCATATTATAAAAATATTTTAATGCCAAGAATGAAATGCAATAAGGAAACATTAAGATTTCTCTCTGTGTGTATACAGGTATCTGTACATGCAATGTGGAGGTCAGAGGTTGATGTCAGGTGTCTCCTTCAATCACTCTTCCACATTATTTTAAGGCTTCCCATTCATCACTTTCTTAGTTCTAGTCATTTGAAGGTGAGAGATTTCCTGTTAAAAATGACTGGTAAGCAATACTTAGACCATGCCCCAACAGTCTCTAGCTACTGTGTCTAAGTACTTGCAGTGTTCACTTATGTTCCATTTAATGAGCACATTAAAAACCACCATCAATAAATAAAGCCTTTACTCAGAGCCTTCTCCAGGGCAGATAGCACCTCAAAGCTCTGTATGCACTAGCTTGTCATGCTGCAGACCTTCCAGGAGGTAGGAACACTATCATGTGTCCATTCTAGCTGGGAGAAGACTGAATCAGACAGAGATGCCTCTGGCTCAGAGACACGAGGGTTGAACTCTGTGGAAGCAAGGCAGTCTAAGTACCACACCTTATTTCTCTAGCACCTGACTCACAAGGACAAGGAGGGCACAGACCATCTGAGCTGGCAGTTCTCTTTTAGTGTGTACATTCCTCCACATACTACACAGTCACCACAGCCCATAGATGACCAGCCAGCCACCTGTGTGCTCAGCAAGATACTCTACTCGACAGCTATAAATATGCTACTGATCTGCACTCCCACGGCATTTGTATGATTTGGACATCCTCCACTACAATTAGAAATGTGGAAACACGCCCCACACAAGGTCACAATAGAACTAGAAGAGACCAAAAATCAGACTCACACAAATTTCTTAACACAAATCAGCTGGGTTTCATGTGGGAAGAATGCTTGCATTTGTTGACTTTTAAAAACTTTGTTTTCAACTTTTTAAACTTTATTATTATCATTTGCACACATGCATGGATGTCAGAAGACAACTTTGTTGTGTCAGTAGTCCTCTATCTTTACATGGGTTTTGGAGATCAAATTCAGGCTATCAGACTTGGGCAGTAAGAGCTGGACAGAGTCATCTTACCTACCCTAAAAAATATTTTTAAAGTCAAAATCTTAACTTTAAATGTTTGTGTATAGACAGACTTGCAACAGATATATGCCTTCACAGACCCAAGTTTTTTCCTTTGGAATCAGCTGTTGTTCCATGTTTTGCAACCCAGGAAGCTTAGCACTGGCAAGGCCATTGGGGTGTTAGGAGGAAGGTCCACAAGGAACAGGATGGTCAGAAAGCCTTGCAGGACAATGGTGGTCATTTATCTTGATCCTCAAATCACTAAGCTCCCTCAAACACGGTTTACACATGCACTCAAGTTGATCCACATCCACACAGAGGAGAAGCTCCACGCAAGGACTGTGTGGAGCTGGGGAGAGGGAGTGCAGAGGAAAGCAGAGTAAGCAGTGGGGAGGTCACCCCCTGTTCTTGACCACTTGACTAGTTGTGGGGTAGCGGTGGGGAGGTCACCCCCAGTTCTTGACTGCTTGACTAGTTGTGGGGTTTCTGCATTGCCCACCAGCAACTGTACAAGAAACTTCTCTGATGAGGTCTGAGAACTGCACCAAACTATGGGTAGAGAGATATGAATTTAGAAGTTAGTTTGATACTATGTAAATTTAGTAGAATAAAGTAATAGGCTCACTCCTGGGGCCTCTGCTCATCAACCCTAGGTTCTGGGCCAAAATTACAGTACTGGCATGTGTTTCCTCCTGTGGAGAGGGCCTTAACGCTATTGTTTTTAAATGCAGCTGTTTAACCCCTCCCCATAACATCTGTGCCACCACTGCACTGGTGGTCACTTCTTGCCATGCTGGTCATTACTGTAGTTCACAGTATGTAAGCACCTCAGTACTATGAGAGCTAGTTGGCTGGCAGGAAGCTTCCTGTGGTGTCTTCAGCATTAGATTTTACCCCAAGTCCCGGTGGGCAATCAGGAGCTGTGGCAATAATCTACACTGTTTCAGGGAGATACCCGGTCCACGAAACTGGGTTATTTGCCTGCCCAGTTCCTAATCCTGGACTTCTGTTTGACTTATTCCTGCTTGTAAGGCTCTCCTCAGGGGCCAGTTTCCAACAGTGTCTTCTGCTTTTCCAGGTCAGGTTAAGGACCCTTGGGGCAAGCATTGAAATGCCACATTTTGTTTTTAATTGCTTTCATGTATATTACTAGTCTAAAGTAATTTCATTTTTTTTTTTTCATTTTTGAGACAGGGTTCTACTGTGGGTAAGAATTCCTGGAAAGAAGCTTTCGGCAAGGCTGACTGCAACTTCAGTGATATGCAAAGGTTGGAATGCTGCAAGTCCAGCGTCCTCTAAATATTTATTTCTTGTGGCTTACCTCTGTGTCAGACCTAATATCCTGCAAAGCACAAATAGGAATCCTTTGGAACATATGAACAGACCCCCAGTTTTTATCAATCAAAGGGCTAAGAGTGCTGTCAGAGAGCATGTTCAGCCTATACCTGAGATTTCTCCACTTTGCCTGCCTTTCTAATGTTTCCACTAATGCGTGTGAAATGTCTTGCTTTATAACTTTTTGTTCTGTTACTATAAAAACTTCATGAAACTGCTTCTTTGTTGGAACATGGGATTTGGGGTAATCTGAATCTTTGAAACCCTCTAAAAGAGAGCTCTGTTTTTGAATAAACAGTACTGTGCCTTTGGCTGGCCTGGAACTGAGGGTACCTCATTCACAGAAATCTGCCTGTCTTTGCCTCCCAAATGCTAGGATTAAAGAGTGGTCACCACTCCCAGCTAATCAACTTAGTCCTTCACACCAATTTCTTTTTCTTTTCTTTTCTTTTTTTTTTTTTACACTTTTAGCAGTTTAATCATAGAAATGCAATGCTCTAGGGTGAGCCTGAATAAAAAAGATAATCTGTACAGTTGGTAAAGCAAGCTTTCCCTGTGTCCCGGGGTCGTGACATACTATTTATGTCACATAAATAGCAGTCACCTTGCTGTGTAAGTAATGCCTTACTGCTTAATCATGGACCATTCTCAGTCCCTGGGGTACTCGGATAATCGCCAAACAATCTCAGATGCTTCCATTTCACTCTGGCTCTTCTCTTTTCTCAGTATCGGTAATTCCTTAACTCCAAAAATATATGCACATGACCTCTGAAATTATTTTCCATACAGCTGATCAAAATATGTTTTGGGGGATGATTTTTAATAATATTTTATCACATTTCTGCTGAATTCTGAGGGAAAAAAATAGAAAACTCTCTTCCATAAGGATTTCAGTACAGCAAATATGAAACCTTTAACTCATGTTGAGTGAGTCAGCTGCACACTCTTCCCTGTCCATTAGGTGGCAGCACTAGCCTTAAAGCAGCAGCACTACCAAGGGGTCACTCAAAAGCACCCCCCTCCCCCAAGGGCTCTTGAACTTTTTTGGTTCTTTAGTTTGGAATCAAAGGATTCCTCCAAATTAACTGTTCTGCACACACTGAAATAGAAAGGACACTGTTTCACACCTACACGTGTACTCTGGATAAGTTTGGAAGTTTTTATAATAAGGCTCTGGGCAGAATGGACACAAAAGGAGCTTAGGGGAACATGGCTGCCATCTGCCATCGTGGAGACAGGCCCAGGTTTGTTTACATGTGTCACCTAAAAAACACAGCTTGGCTACCTGCTACTTCCTGGGTGCTTTGTAACTTACTCAAAGCAACATAAACTAAAACAAACATACTATGAAAAACAGTAGGATTCCTTAGAATGGCTGTGCTCTCACTGCAGGGC
The DNA here is from genome assembly GCF_003668045.3 of Cricetulus griseus. Classification (NCBI taxonomy): domain Eukaryota; kingdom Metazoa; phylum Chordata; class Mammalia; order Rodentia; family Cricetidae; genus Cricetulus; species Cricetulus griseus. Next base: position 107,034,901 of record NW_023276807.1, on the reverse strand, counting down.
AGTTCAAAGCAGTGGGCAAGCATCTTTTGCTGATTACAGCAGTGGCCTGACTTGTAGCTCCCTCCCTAGGCCAGGATCATAGGAGCTCTGTTCTGTTGGCACTCACAAACACTACCAACAAAGACTTGATGGATTTCAGAACACTAAGTACCGATTTGCATAATTTGCCTCTGAAAGAAGAAAGCATTGTTCAAGATTAAAGAGACTCCAGTAGGTCCCTCTGGCATATTGTAAAAAGTCCCTTAACAAAACCATTATTTATTTATTTTTCATTCAATCAGTGGACATGGCTTGTTGTGTCAGTTAGTATGAAGCACAGCCAGAAGAGCTAGTGCTGTGGTATGACAGCTTGCCAGCTACTGATAAGTGAGAGTAATCGTGCATAAGGATTAGTTTAACCTAGGGCCTACTAAATTCAAAATCCCTTCAGTCTTAACTGAAAAAAGAATTTCACCAACAATTACTAAAAGTCTGAATTGAAGCACAGAACTAACATGCCTCTGGAGTACATGGACCCTGCTGAAACCACCTTGGGAGATGTCTGAATTAGGTCCCAGGAGAGAAGCTTCCATCTTTAGACAAGTCACCTACAGAGAGCCTGGCTCAACCCTGCCTGTCCACTGTGCTCAGACAGCAGGCTCATTAGGACTAGTCTATGAAAGGTTCTTTCTTTCAGTAACTGTTGAGTAAGCAAGTATTATGGTCTCAGGCTCCCTCCCTCTACTTCCCCCTCTACAGAATGATGGCACTCACTGCAGGCAGGCTGGAAGCATGGCAATCCCCAGAGCAGCAGTTCTCAACCTGTGGGTCACGATTCCTCTGGGGCTGAATAACTCTTTCACACAGGTCGCCTAAGACCATCAGAAAACACAGGTATTTACATTTTAATAGCAAAATTACAGTTATGAAGTAGCAGTGAAAATAATTTATGGTCGGGGATACCACAGCATGAAGACCTACCTGTATTAAAGGGTTGTAGGTAGCATTAGGAAGGTTGAGAACCACTGTCCTCTGGGGAATTCCTTTCCAATCCTCACAGGCCCCCTTCTGAAGTCCTGTCCTCCATGCTTTATAGCATGGCTACTCCTGAGAGCTGTTCTCTGCCTGCACTGAGCTGTAGAATCTGCTCAAGTTCAGCCCCTGGCAGGGTCCTTTACATTTTGGGTATACTCATTGCAATCATAGCTTTATTCATGAGTCCATAAAACATGCACCCAGGCGCACCTCCCTCTGAGCTCCAGTTGTCTTCTGGACACTCCACTGGTACAACAAAAGAAGCATGCCCTAGGCCAACCACTCCACTCTTATCTACTCTGGCTCATGGCTCACTACCAGTTGTCCCCACCACCCCAAAGACTTGATAGCCTCTCCCACTATCTTAATTCCCAAGTTAGAAAAATCTCCAGGCCTCCTTTTTGCTCATAAATAAAGCCTTCCCCAGGCCAGCTGACTGCATCTGATCTCCATCAGCTGTATGTAAGGTACATTTGTCAGGTGCTGTCAGTCTGCAAACTTTGATTCTGAGGACCAAAGCATTCTAACTGTACAGCAGCTCCCAGAATTCAATGGATCTTCTAAGAGACAGACAGGAACCATGTGTATCAGAAACCACCTTTTCTAGTCTCACCCTTATATTCTAACTTCCCAGAGTCTTAAATAGCAGAGAGTAGGGCTGGCTGGGTAGTGAACAAAGCTGAGTAGTGCTATGGGGTGGGCATAGTGACAGCTAACTTAACAACCTGCAAAGTAGGGCTTCCTTCCAGGGAGTAAGCTCCTATCCCCCAAAACAAAACAAACAGTCCTTGGAAAACAAAAATGCTGTGTACATTTTTGGTGCTGATGCAAAAAGAAAGGACTCACTGCTGTACTGCAGAGGCTGAGTAGCCTCACAGCAGCAACCACACCAACCCAAAGCAGCACCTGCTTTACAGCAAGCCAGGACTCTCAACCTAAAGAACAGGCAAACGCCATAGATTACCCTTTCTCCCAGCTCCTTCAGGGCCCAGCTTTTTCCTTTGTTAAATGAAAAGACTCCTTTCACCTCCATTCTTCCAGCACCCCACACCGCTTCTCTATGCTGAGGGTTAGTGTATTCCCTGCCCCCCCCCCAAGCTCGGGTACTACAACTTTACTGGACCTTTCTATTTGCTTAGTAGAAACTGCATAGTTCCAGAGCATAAAGAAGTGACTGACAGTCCCTGCCTGGATTCTCAGGCTTAGAAGGACAGCATATGGGGAGCCCACTGCCTCTTGGGAAGTCATTCCACTTCAAACAGTAAAAAATTATTTTTCTCCCAAACCAAGTTCAATGAGCTAGGAGCACAGCTCAGCAGCAGATGCTTGCTTAACACACATGAGGTCCCTCTCTCAATGCTCAGGGCCGGAAAAAACCTTCAGATACTGAGTTCCCTATATACAGCGGCTCCCCTTGCTCTAGGCTAAACATTCCCAGAATTCTCATGAATTCTTTACCTGAAATAACATCTGTGGTTTCTGGACACATTAATTCCCTTAAATATATCAGGTCATGGGCCTCATGAATCACTGTGATGCCCAGAATAGACTGGAAGCCTTGTGTTGGCAGGAGAGACTGCCTCCCATTTCTGGACTTAGTATTCTTACTGATGCCACTTCAGAATGCCCACCCTTGTTGAATCATGGAGTCAGGTTGGTTTTACATCAACTAAGATGACTTCCCCAAGAGTGCTGCTGATAAATTACATCTTCATTTGCTTTGTTCATGCTTTTCCCGGTCTCTCATCATTTGTAATTCTGATCATTTTGCCAATGAAAAGAACTATAATAAAAAAGAATCAATATTTTAAAAATCAACAAATAACCTGGGAGCTCAGCAAGGCAGTATACACCTGTGATTTTGGTACTCCAGAGACTAAGGCAGAGGAGGTTTAGCTCAGTGTAAAGCACCACCTGCCTAGCAAGGGCAAGGCCCTGAGTTCAGTCCCAGAATTGTGGTAAGGAGAAAGACTATCAAAACGCACGCGCACGCACACAGACACACAGACACACAGACACACAGACACAGACACAGACACAGACACACACACAGACACACACACACACACACACACACACACACACACACACACACACACACCAGATCACATTGGCACATTGGCTTGGCCTGCCATTCATGAAGAGCCAGCCTCCACTCTCCTTTAGCAGGACACTTGCCTTTTGCAAGGCAGCTACAGGAGACTGAGACTAACAATCAGGATCAGTCAGCCCTGAGCCTCTCAGCACTGCTTTTGGAATCACCTTCATCATACTAACTCAGATAAACTAGGATCTCCTGCATCCAAAGAAACAAAACACTCATCTTCAATAAAACTTTGGTTTGGTTCACCAGCATTAGCATGAATGAGTCCATTTTGGTTTGGTCTGTCTGTTGGACCAAGTGCAGGAGTTCAGTGACAACAATGATCTCCTATCATCCACTGAACAGAGTGCAAGGGAACCAGAACACACAACTGCATTGACATGAACTTCAGAGCAGCTCAAGTCTCTAAGAACTAAAGGCACTGAATGTGATTTTTTCAGGTATGGATTAGAAGCTATGGCTGGTGGCCTTGGGATCCAGGAGGAAGGCAGCTGTGCATACTGCATGCTAGAGTTGCAGGTGGTGAGGTGAGATACTCTTCCTGGATGAGGCCCTGGAAAACCAAAGCCATGAGAGTGGTGAGGATTCTCTAGCCCCATATCCCCCTGTCCAAGGTCACCCACACCAAGTACAAAACAGGCTTCTGCCAGTTGAGTTCCTGTGGGCTATATCCACCAGCCAGCCTGTCCTGCCTGTGCCCAGTGCATTCTCCTCAGAATCTTTCCCCTGCTCTCACTTTCTTTTCCCACCACTGCCCCACCTTTCCCAGGCCCAGTGCTCATACTGACCTCCATGCACAGCCTTTATCTGCCCTGCTGTCTTGAAAGCAGAAACTGTGACAGATGGTCAGGGTGTAGGCAGAGAACAGGATGGCATCTCCAGGTGCAGAGTGACTGAACCAGTTCTGACCTCAGGGTCACTGTTGTGCCAAAACCCTCAACTGCACACTGCAAAGATCAGACAGGAAGATCTGCAAGGTTCTTCCAGATGAGAAGTTCCAGAATGATGTGGCTGTCTGATCGTCCAAAAGCCACTGTGACCAAAGGTGGGTAGTGTCCTCTCCGGCCTACTCCCATCAGAGCATGGTTCCAAGCTCCACACACCAGCAGTATTCTCGGTATCTGTCTAACCTACTACCTAAATTCAACAACAGAACTTCCAAGGTGTAGGTTTCAGAAATTTAAAACATTTCTCAGGAAGACGTAGGGAAAGTAGACAATGAAAAGAATCACCCTGACAATTTGTAAAAGGTACAGATTTGGGCAGATTCTACATGTTTCTGGTGAATGTGCAATAGAAATGACACAGCAAGGAGTTTCGGGGCTTTTACAAAGAAAAGACAAGCCACAGAGCTGGCCCAAGGTCTCAGTGAGCTGCCCTGGAGTGAGTCTATACCACAGCCTGCATTCTACTTTTCTTTACTCTTAACATCCACAGCTGTGATAGAAGGGTGACCTATGAAATAACACATACTTCTTAGACACAAAACTCTCTACTATCATTTTGAGCTTTAGAGGCTCTTGGCTTGCAGGAACTCAGGTCAAGGAACTCTGTTAACACACACACACACACACACACACACACACACACACACACACACACACACGCCACAGCTGTACAGCAGTAGGGAAGGAACTGTGTGAAGACTCAAATGTTCTCCATCTCATACTCTTAGAATCCTGGCCACAGTTAAATTTACGTGTTAGGAACAACATAAAAAAATCATTTTTTTGTGAGTCAAGAACCAGCATCAGACCAATTCTCTAGTCTTTCACCCACAGTAGCAACTACAAGTCTTATCCACTAGGTGGTGCTCTCTACCACAAGGGTCCCCAGAGAGTAGCACAATACATCAAAGTGACAGCAGCCTGGTCCTAAGATGATTTGTCTCTTGAGGATACACATTTGGTTTAAGTTTCCACTGCAAAGTTAAAGTTCTCAAGATAGGTCATGCAGATCAATTGCTCCTGTAATCCGAAACTCAAAAGAGCAAATAATATCTAAACAAGGGGAGGGGGTGGCCTGAGCTTATGAGGGTCTCTAAAAGCCAGGAGACAGTCTGCCTGGCTACCTCTAATCTCACCATCAAAACTGTTACCTTGTTCAGTTTCTGCTTCACATCAGCAAGGGACCAGCAAAAGCAACCAGGAGCAGTACAGAGGGAGGACAGACGCGCACTGTCTCCGCTGCCTGATAGATGCCAATCACTCACTCTCAACAGAAAACACCACTCTGATAACAGAAGGACTCTGCTCTGCACTAGCCTACATCTTCTTTAGCAAAGTGCAAGCAAAGGAATGAGCAGGCGCTCCTTCTAGTGGGAAGCTCTGAAGAAAGGGTTTAGTAACAAGATCCATAGCCTGGCCTCCACAGTCCCCATTCACTGAGTGAATGGGAATAAAATGTTGAGTATGCTGGCCTCTGCCAACAGCACCGGCATTCCAAGAAAATCCATGGCCTTGCCTAATCACTCTCTGTACTCAAAAAAAAAAAAAAAAAAAAAAAGAAAAAAAAAAAAAGAAAAAAAAAGATTCTTTTCCTTCATTATGGTCTCCCTCTCTCACACTGCATAAAGTACTGTTTCAAGGGATACGTTACAAAAGGTCCAATACATTTACTTTGAAAAAGTGAAAATGGAAAAAGTAAGTAACTACAGCAAACTGACAACTGCTAAATTTTGAAAAATGAGGACTTGTCTGATAAAAATGAATTTACTTAAATGTTCAAATAAGATGAAATACTTGGTTCCTAATATAACATTCTTGGGTGGAGTGGAATACCTAGGAAAATAAGGATAATACAATAGGCCTTAACTATGAGACTCAAATTCCATACTTTCAAGAATTATTTTACTGGGACAAGAAATATTTTAAAGTCTCTACTTAAATTTTATATTCAAAACTCATGTTTGAAAGCTTTCACAGTAAACTGAGTAAGTACAAGTTTATACTTTCTTGAGTAATTTTTCAGATGACTAAGGTGCTTTAAAGACACAAATATAAACATTTCTGTTACCATCATAACAAAGAATTTCACTTTAAAATCAGGTCTCAATTTGTTAGCTATTAAACTTATCAAAATGTACCACCAAGTGTCCCCAACAACAAGCACACACACATAGGAGCCCGTAGTCCTGTCTCAGAGAAAGGAGAATCAAATGGTTTGTAAGACCCTCAACCTCTCATCAGATGTTAGCCTGATTGCTATTTCAACCTCTGTGCAACAACTGGCAAGCCCAGCGCCGGAGTCTTTGGAATTGCCCCAGGGAAAATGAAGCAGTTTTCCCAGCCCGAGAGTACAGGCAAGGGACAGAAGTACTGACTGGCTACTAGGTCAAGCTCACAAGAAATTTGGGATTTGAACAAACTCAAAATTTTAAATTTTATTTTTATCTATATCCTATATTGCAGTACATTTCAATAACTAAACAAATTTACTTTTTACCTTCATTGCAGAATTGAGAATCTCCACATAGGTCTATTTTGAGAAAAAAATGTTAAATTTTATTGAAAACTACTTTGCTTTTAAACTGGAACACACACATGTGGATACACAAGTGACTTCAGTGCATATTAAAATTAGGAAAGGGCACTGTGAAGACGCCTGTAACAATCATAAAGCTTTTTAAACACCAGAAAGCTCATGTACAAACTTCATATTCAGCTTTTATTCTGAATCACGGCCAAGCCTTTGTTCCAAACCCGCATAAGTCACTGTTTCTTTCTTCTTAAGAGTAAGTTTTTGAGCAAACATTATTAAAAACTACATCTGACTTTAATAGACTTTCCCAATTTGCTGCTGAGTGTTTACTATCAAACTCTAATCATGACTTCCCTACATTTATTTATACTTTCACACAAACTTCCAAAGTTTTCCCAACTTAAATAAAAACCCACAAAAACTATGGGAAATGCTTTGCTTGAAAGATAAAAGCAAACTGATTCATGTGCATTTGCAATGATCGATGTTTACGTCTGTTCAAATACGTAGCTCACAGCACTTTCAATACCTATGTTTAACTGCATTTTCTTTTCTCAAAAAAAAAAAAAAAAGAGGATAAGGAGTTTCTTTCCCCCATTTTGCTGTCAAAATATAAATGGGAGCTAATGCAAAGCATTCCTGGCTCAGGGGCATCTTGCACAGAACATCCAATCTGAATACTGTATCTTGCTTTCTTAATGAAATGGGGATGTTTTATTATATATGGCCCAGCTAACGTTTTGATAAACAAAAACAACAAAAGAAAAAAAACCAAAACATACTATCCCATGGGAAGGTAAGGTAAGAATTAGCTTTATTTATTAACAAGTGGAAAATATATTTTAGTCTTCCTATCAAACATTTCATACTGTCCTTATTAAAATACGATACACCTTTAACCTGGAACAATTTATTAGCCCCCATATGTACTGCAAGAGGAAGGACACCTTGGGAGAGTAATGCACCAGAGGTGCTTGCGCCCCTTAAGGGCCCTTCTTTGTGAACGATACTTACAACAGTCTAATGCGGGGTCACAGACACAAACCCAGGGCTCCTATCTAATTCTACATACAGATGACTTGTCTTGCAGGGATTGAAGGCATCCACACAGTAGAACAAATTAAAGGTAAAGAGACTAAAAAGAATTATTTCCTAACTGATGGACATATTTTAAAGTCTGTACAATTAACAAAAGATTTTTTCAGTCATAAAATGCCTTCTAACAAGAGACTCTGGTTTTGAAGCGTGTCACACCCTAGCTCCCTAGCCATGAATCCTAGTTCATTTTTTAAAATGAGGTCTATTTCCTGTAATTTTAGATATTTTAGAGTACAATTATTTTACATTTTTATGATGCCTTTGGGGTATCATTACAAATATTTTTATGTGTTTAAACTTAGGAAAGTAAAATTAAGTAATAGCTTCTCTTAGAGGGGGCTGTCAACTCTCTCCTGAACACAAATCTTTGTTTTAAAGCAATCTAGAGATTTATATCCCTAGTAACCATAGAAATTAGTCTTAAGCTTTTAGGAAAAAAATTGCATAAAATGCTCTTTATTTAATTAAAATCAGAGCTCTGCTCTTAGAAATAAGGACCTTCTTTTGAACAGAAAGAATTTTCCACAGAGCAAAATTTTTAACTTGAGGCAGCGCTCTGTAATTAATCAAACACATTTCATTAACTCTTGAACTTGTGCACACTCTGTCCCGGAACAAGGACAGGGACCATGGCTACAGAAGAGAAAGTGAAACAGATCCAGAAAATACTTGAGAATAAGGCTGAGCAGAAAAACAAAGAGTGAAGAAAGTAACACCAACTGTAACTCAGCACCAACAGTGTGGGGAGGGTCACTCGGTCTCTCACGGGAAAACACCGTCCACCTTTTCGTAACACAAGACCCATCCACGTGTTACCAGTCAACTTTCACTCTGCTGCTGATGCCATTTCTATTTCACGTGTAGGACAATGAGACATGCTGTGGACTCTGGTCACCGGGAATAAAACAAGCTGGTTATTGACTGGGAAGTCAGGGGATGGCTGCGGCCGTCTCTAGGCTCCTCTGGGCGTCTCTTCCCAAGTGGGCGAAGGAATGTGTGCTTAAGGGTGGGAAACAGACTCCTCAGGCACTGTCAGCGCTCCCAGTACTTATGGAATTCAGATGCGGAGGGAGTATGTATACTACCAAATCTGATTAGCTTTTTATGAGATTTAAAATTTGTAGTTTCAAGTTTTTCTCTGTAAAATGCATAATTTTAAAAGTCAGCCACATTCTGATTCTCATTACTACTTTTAAACTTGCCATTTGGAAACAAAGATACTGCTGATCATGTCATAAACCAGACTTTAAATATCTGTGGTGGTCACACAGTAGAGTGTAAACACCAGAACCGGCAGGCTACAAATCCTTGAGCTTTTCAGTCATCAAAACTATGAGAGGATAGAAAGAGGCTTCTTTGCTTAAGTCTTTGCACTAAGAGTGCTCAGCTCTCAACAGATCTGTAAGCAGCCTCACTGCAGGGAAAGTACTGCATTTGCTTCTCACTCCACTTCCCATCCTGAAAGGGAAACTTTCACAAATGTTTAATAAAACTGTACTATGTGTCTGTAATGAATCGGTCTATATAACAAGAGGCAGGATATGCTGAGGCGTTTTAATTGGTAAAAACAGACAGTCCCCAGGGGATTCAGCCACCACCACATCTGTTCACCTCTGCACTGCTAAAGTTAACCCTCTGTGGTAGTAAAAAGAGGAACAATCTTTCTAACTGGGGGTAGGGAGACAGCAGTGAGGTTTGTTGAAAGGCGCTTCCTCCTGTCTTCACTGCAGTCTGAGCCTTCCATAGGAGTTACTCTCCAAATAAGCGATGCTCACACATGCCAATGAAATTTCACTTTCCATTCAAATTGTAATAACTACAAATTATAGTAATCTAAAAATCTATGATAAAGTGTTGATAAAAAGCATTTATAACTATTTAGAAATCATCTTCAAGCATAATACACATTATAGTTTTCCAATATAAGTTCAGTACAGCCCAGTGCCAGTGTTGTGGCTGCAGGGCGGTCACAGCTCAACTTGTCTAGTCCTAACCCTTGCAGGCAGAGGCAGCAAAGAGCCAAGACCCTCATTTCCACAGGAAACAGGAATAGGAGAGTTTCCTTGGCTTTTACCCTCTGGCAGCTTGTGCACTTCTACTTCTTCCTCTCATGCAGACAGTACGGTAGGAAGCATGCTGCCTTCCGGGCCTCTCCTAAGCCCCTATCATACAGCGGACACTGTTAAAAACAATAAAACCATATCTTTGGCTCAGGGGAGGTTCTTCAGAGGTTCACACAATGCAGCCTCTGTCCTGGGTGACTAACACCATACAGGCTAGGGAGTGAAAACCAGCCATCAGTGAAGGTGTAAGGATGGTATTTGCTTGTTTTTGTTTTTTGAAACAGGTCTCCTGCCTCAGCCTCAAGTGCTGGGACTACAGGCTGGTGCTATTGCACCCAGCAAAGGAAATACTTAACCGCCTATTTGCACATGGTACAGAATACCTCTGGACCCTTAGTCATATTACTGCTGAGTTTAAATCCTTGCTCATGAACAGGGATTACACTCCCAGATCCCTAACATCTTGTGGAGCTCCAGACAGCCCAAGGCTTTTGCATTTGACTGAAAATTACAGCATACTCAGTCAGCTCTTCACAGCCTGTCTTATGAGTACTACGCCTGTTTACAGTTGAAGGACCCAGCCCTTCTGCTGCCCACCACAGAGCACACTCCAGAAATTCACATCTCCTTCACTTTTCATTGATACCTAGATATGAACACCATTCACAGGTAAGGAAACTGGCTCAGAGAGGCTAACAATGAAATTCAAATCAGGACCCATCTCATTAATCATCCATACTACTTCCAGGTCTCTGGGAGCTCCAAAATGCAAACCAACACATAGATCCAACAAGCACACACCATGCTGGGTGGAAACGCTGTAGGCCCTGTGCTGGGACATGAAGGTAGGAGGCAAATTCCTGTGTCCACAGTGCCTACACTACAGGGCTAAAGACACCAGGCTGAATAAGCTGTAGTCCTTAGTTGCAAAGGCCATTAGGACTTCACATGTGCCATATGATAAAAGGAAGGAGCCATGCCAGCGGACTGGAAAACAAGGAGGCAGTGGCCATTGACCTTGAAGCAGGAAAAGGAAGATGGCTGGGGTCCACAAGGCCATGCCCATAAGCTCTTGGGTGACAGCCTCACTAGAGCTGAGAACCACAGCTGAGAACCACAGCTAAGAACGAGGCTGAGGAGGAGTTCTGGGGCCAGACTCTGTATCCAAGATGGTGCTGACACTCAAGAAGTACATGGCCATTCCCAAATTCTCAGCCTACTTTTGCCTCAGTTTCCTCATTTGTAGATGGGGCAATAACAGAATGTATGTCACAGAGGGTGAGATGCAAAGGGACTAGAAAGGTATCCAGCATATACTACACATACTAAGTATAGTACCATTTGGGAAGGTCACACAAAAATGAAGCAAAGATATTATTTTCTTTCTAAGGGTCACATGACCTGAACAAAAAAGTGGAAGTCAAGAGTGCACATGAGAACTCAAAGTGGATGGCAAAGCCCTGTGGTGCTCTGTCTCCAGTCTGGGTCTGCACTGGAAGAAATGTGCATGTGACATGCTTGGAAAGTGATCAAGAGTAGCTGATAATTAGACAGCACAGAACAAGGCTCCTGTGGCCACATCACAGTCCTTTTGTGTATGTTTGGGGGGTGATGGTGGTTGGAGACAGGGTTTCTCTGTGTAGCTTTGGAGCCTGTCCTAGCACTGGCTCTGTTGGCCAGGCTGGCCTTGAACTCACAGAGATTCACCTGCCTCTGCCTCCCAAGTGCTGGGATTAAAGGCGTGCACCACCACTGCCTGGCTATATCACATTTCTTAAGCAAGGAACCTTCCTCTAAAATTCTTTGCTATATATAATTGCAAAATCAATATCCCCCCACCTTTTCTCTATGTCCCTAAAAGAAAGATAGGACAAACAATCTATTGTCTTCCATTGAAACAGGAAAGAACTAAGAGTTAGAGGGATGGGACTGGCCGTGGTGACCCACCCGTTTGATCCCAGCACTCGGAAGACAGAAGCAGGAGGATCTCTGTGAGTTTGAGGCCAGCCTGGTCTACAGAGAAAGTTCCAGGCCAGGCTCCAAAGCAATTCAAAGAAACCCTGTCTCAAAAAACAAACAAACAAACAAACAAAAAACAAACAAAAAAGAGTTAGAGGGACAAAGCTCTGACTTTAAACAGCAACAAGATAGTGAATGAGGCAAGAGAAGGAAGAGGTGCATAGATAAAGTCAGTTCTTATCCAAAATTACAGGGGGCTCTCCCACACTCATTGGGACGTCTTCCTGGGATCCTCCATCCTCATCCCTCATGCCCTGTCTTTTGCTGGGACTCTCACATCCTCATCTCTGTTAAAGCAACTTTGCCTCTGGAGTTCCCATGCCACCCTGTCCAGGTTGTGAGGCTATTGTTGCCTGCTCAGGCTCAGGCCTCATAGCTGATCACCGACTCCTACTAAACTGCCACAGCCAATTGGCCACTCAGTTCTAAAGTGTGTCCATCACTTCCTGGCTCATTTGCTAGCCACAGGCTCAGATCTTTATTAGTGTGCCTGCCTGCCTGCCTGTCTTTCCAGTCTCATCTATTCGTCCTTTTCCTGTCCAATGCCTGAATTCCTCCACCCATCCTGGGCTTGCTCAGACCTTCCGTTAAAGAGGGAGAGCTGAGGCCTAGGATACTTGTGGGAGCAATTTTTAAATAACAGCTTCTGCACACCCTTTTCAAGCTGATTCAGGAGGCTGCCCTACTTACCTGTGGGTAGAAAGATACACTTTATCCTTAACCCTGTCCTTGCTAAAGAATCACTGTTCCAGAGCCTGGGGGTGTCATATTTTCCTGCAGTGTCATTCAGGAGACTAAAATGCTGCAAGTTTTAAGAACTCAGGATGCAAAAAAGAACAGATGTCTCAAGTAGCTAGATTAAGCAGTGATTTCACAGCCATTGAGAAGGCAGAAGAACCCTTTTGACTGCCAAGTAACCTGTACTAAGTAGACTCCCCCAGTGCACCCAGGCTTCTTTAAGTTTTTCATGGAATTAAATTCTATAAAAATCACTATCTTGACCAGAGTAGCTTCTGAGGACAAAGGTTCAGAACTGAGATCCTAGATTGGCATTAGAGAGAACAATGCCCAGCTCAGAGCCAGGCAGGAAGAGACAACGAATGCCCCCACTCTGCCCATCTAGCTGGCCGTAATTTCCTCCTCAGAGCTCAAGCTGAATCCCAGGAACACTGTAAACCCACCAAGGGGAACACATATTCCAGTTGCTAACATATTTATAACATGCCTCTGACAGGTAAAAACAGAAAAGGAAAAAGAAAACACTAGGAGAAAAAAAAATAATCATTCAAGTTAATTAGCGTTGACTGACCAGGCCCTGGAATGATAGGCACAACAATGGCTTTACTATTCTACAATTAATACCAAATATATCCCTTGCACTCATGGAACACTGCTCACTGGCTGTAGTTTCATACAGCCCTTCCTTCTGATTAGTGATCTTAGATATTGCTACTGCAAATGAGGATACTCATTATCTCTGTTTCATACACAGGGAAACAAGGCTCACGAGGCTCAGTGCTGTGTTTGATGCACTCAACAACTAAGTAACAGAACTGGATTTAAATCTAGTTGCTGTGGCTGCAGAGCATTTGCCAATTCTACCTGTACTGACTATCATGCAGTAGCAGCCCCAAATAAAAGCTGCAAGCTCAAGTGTGGTCCTCTAAAACCCCTTCCTCATCTTGAGATGCATCAAGCCTCAACCTGGAATGAGGTCTGATTTATTATTATTTTACTAATATCAACTTTATCACTAAACATGAGAACACAAGGAGAGGACAGGCTTTGGGCCAGACAGATGTACTCACGGATGTTTACATATGAAGGCCGCCGGCTCTGTCAAAGAGAAGATCAGTAATTGCTACATATGAGTATGCTTTCCTGTGCACAAAAAAAAGTTCAGATGAATCTTACAAATACTAATGAATAAATAAAGAGAATAATTCTTTTCTAGAAAGAAGAATTCTTGGTACATATACTGTAATGAGAAATTTTGAAATTACTTTACATGTTTTTCCTAAATGTGAAAGTGTTTGTTATTGCTTTTTATTCCTCCTAATGGTATGAACTCCTAACCAAAAAAAAAAAAAATCAAATTTTCAATATTGGATGTTTTACTTATTGCAAAATAGTACTATGTCACTAGACCAATAATGTTAATGTCTCCAGTGAATCTTCAAAAATCAGTAAAGACTGCCCCACATTCCACAAAGTTTCATGAATATTCATTAAGTAGATAAAAAGTAAGTGCATGAATTTGGACTGCCTACACTATTGTTCCAATTCAAAATCAAAGACTTCATAAGTTTTCCATAGAAAACAGTTGTTTGTTGGGGAAAAAAAAAACAAAAATAAAAAAACAGCAATTCACTGTCAGAACAGAATTATCAGCAAATACAGGAAGTCATGATGTTTAACGAGTACCATAAACACAGTTTATATCCACATGGGCATACATTCACAACCCCAAAATTAGGCAAGTAGGAGAAGCTTGGGTTTTAAGGAAACACCTATGTTTTCTATCAGATGCAGAGGGAGGGGGTGTGCAAAGAGGCCGACTCTGCACTGGGCCCATTGGAATTTCCTTCAAGTAAGGCATCACCTTTGGTGCAAGGCTTTGGATAGAAGGCTCATCTACACAGCACTGTCCCCGATGCTCTGTGACCCCTTGGTGACTGCACAGAAATCAATGTACAGTTGGCCCAACAGGCAGGAGTCTAAAGGTGCCACTTTTTCTTGGGGGAATAATGACTTGAAACTATCACAAGACAAACGTTTTAAAACTGCATCCCGGGGCCTAACAACTTTTCCTTAAGAGAGCATTTCTCTCAAATTAAAAACAGTAGCTTCATTAATGCATGAGCCATTTCTAATCTGAAACACAACTCTAAGCCATACCTCATGGAATGGAAAGCCAGAATTGTAATGCAAAATGAGACGAACTGAAATCACTCTAAGAAACATGAAGTAAGTAAATGCTTTTTCCTGGGGGTAGTATAAAACGTATGAAATTACAGTAGCAAGAAGTTATTGATTCCAAATTATAAAGTGGAATTGGGGGCTTCAAAAATATTTTTAGATTTTTTTTTCAAAGAATTCTGAGAGTGAAGAAAACCAGAGTGTGCTCTGGGAAAGCTTACCTTTTGGAAAACCAGCTTCATTTGCACAGCTGCTTGACCAGTGCTGTACTCTGAAAACACAGCACTCCGCCTGGCCTGATGAAAGGGACATTTTCAGACTCCCAGGTACTCACCGTCTTCTACATAAACCATTTGTTACTTAATGGCTAACTCAAGTTAATCATTAAACCAGAACCAGGTAAGAGGAATTGGGTCAAGTTACTCATGTAATAGAATGTTCTGGGAAGCCGATTTAAGAAAATTTCCAGTCACCAGACAAAGAATTACAAGTGGCAGAATGTCAGTAGAACTAACTAGTAGGCACTCTCAAGGAATGCTCTTGCAATGCTGGAGAACAGCTTTTTGAATTTATGTGCTCTTTTGCTTTTGGTCAAATAAAATGACTGCTGATTAAGACAGTTCACTGTGGGCCTCACCTTACTGCCCCTAGTCTGAAAGGGGGCTATCTCCCATCAGTGTGGTCCACAGCACGGGGTAGAGATAGGGCAGCTGTGTGAGACATCTGCTAAGCTTCATCTTCATGTTCATCATATCTATGAGCCTATCTCCAGTAAGACTCTAAAATGACTTTATAACTTTATAGTATAAAAAATTGTCTCCTTGGTTACATTAAATTTTATGGCCTTATTTTCTGCTTGTGGTAGACAGTTTAGGAACTATGCAGAATGACAAGGTAAAATCAACCCATAGTGACAGCACTCTAAAATACACACTCTACTATTATTTGTATATCTACACTCTCTACATGTATAAAATCATATTATATAGTCCACTTATGTCACTTAGCACCAAAAACTTCTTAAAACTTATAATAGCAACATAACACCCCACTGTTACACAGACCATGATGGAACCACATCTCCATTGCTAGACAACCAGGTATCTGATTCTGCAAGACAAATCCTGCTGTAGCAAGCACCAATTTGCTACATCAAGGCATTCTTGTATTCCAAATCACTGATTTTGTAATTCATTAGGATAAAAACTGAAGAGCAGATTTAGAGAATAGAGTGAAAACAGTTTTAAATCCTGAGAGGTTCTGCAAACCCATCTGTCTCCTGTTCCACTGGTCTCCCAGCCCTCCTAGTCCTAGGCACTGCCAACCTCTGAGTGGCGCTGCCATGGGGGTTGTAGGGGGTTTCTCTGCACGGACCACTGCATTGTCAAACAATAGGCCATGTGATTCCCCCTAACAGGATTAACTCCAACTCCTTTCACTCCCAGTCAGTGGACCATTTTCTCACTCACACAGGACAAAGTTAGGACATCAGTTCCCTCATCTGGGAAGTGAGGGAGTTGCTGTAGGCTGATGGCAGTGTGCCATCTTATGCTTTTCTTCCTTGTGGAGCTGCACATACCACATAATGTCAAGGGACACCGAAAGAAGGGCAAACATAGCCCATTCTTCTGAGCTGTCTGTTGTTGCACAGCCTGCTTCTCTTAGCGCACATCAGAAAGTAAACCTGCAAACTAAAATCCTTAAACACAACTGCCACACTGTTTCACACAGAGATAACATTGATTTTACATACTGAAACACAGCCTAGTTTTAAATTCTTAGTCCAGACTCCATAAAACTAGATGCCACAGCTGGAAATTCTGATCCAAAATTATGACTTTACAGAAAACCAGATGCCAAAGTAAAGATAAGGTTTCCTGGAGAAGGGTAGCTTTTTAAAAGGCCATCAAAAATCTGTGTTAGATTTTTTACAGCAAAACAGAGACATCCAGGGTATTACTCAGCACTAGAGTCCACATGTTTGCAGAAGTGGAAGCTGCTGTCTACAGTCAGATTTCTTACCATAGTACCACATACTTAACCTGCCACCCGCAGAGAGCCCCCATGACATGAAACACCCCAAACCATCCATCTACCAGATGCCTCAAAAGAAGGTGAGAAATTAATGCCCACAGTACTTTCTAATTGTGTGAAAACAGTATTAGCATAAAATCATCAAAGACACCTAAATGTTGTCTGAGCAGAGCATTTGAAAAGAATTCTGTTACTTAAAGCAATAAAAGCTACATGAAGCAAAGTTAAGGAGAGAACAGAGAGACGGGTGGCCAGAGGCTACTGAGTTCATACAAACACTGCTCCAAAGAGTAATTTTGTTCTTGAAAATTAATTCACAGTATAAAGACTATCAGGAATAAAAGTATAAAAGTATTTTCTCTTTAACATCTTTTCAAAGAAAAGTGAAAAGGTTTATTACTTTGAAATCCAATTATACATGGAAAGTTTTTTCTATATTCGGTATCAATGAATATTTTTTTAAAAAACCAAGGTCTTACTACATGCCCTGAGTTGTGGAAACGGGTATGAAAACAAAGCAAAACAAAACAAAACTGTGTTCAGCTTTGCCTGGCATGGCCTTCAGCTGCAGTTCCCATAGAAAAGATGGGCAGCCCTAGGAGGAGACACTGGCTGCTGGGTATTCCTGACACAGTGCTCCCACCTTCCCTCTATCATCTTCCCAACACCACCCCACTGGGTTCCTTCCCTGCAGGCTGGACACTAGCTGGGAGACAAAGGCAGATAATACTAGTCTCAGACAACAATGTCCTGGATCAAACCAGTTCTTCCATCAAAAGGACACCAGCTGCACGTTAAAGCCAAGGAAGTACTGGCTCAACCATACCTGCACAATTCAGAGACTCCCAGTTTTTTCCCCATTCAACAAAATGAATGGAAACTATGAGTTGTTATCTGACAGATTATTTTTTTAAATGACAGTTTGGGTTCATAATTCCATGAAATTCCATTGTCTTCTTTTCCTGTCTACAAGCCATGGAAGCTAAGAATGGCACTGGTTCTAAATGCTGACATTCCAGAAAAGAGTACTGTTATCAGCTTGTGCACAGCCGCTTACAAAGATGAAGGGAGCCCATCCAGGACCTTGAGAGGCCCCTCCAATGAAACCTGCATGCTTGTTCTGATCCATGTGTCAATAATAAACACAGAAGAAACAACACAGAGCACTGAAAGACTGCTGGTTACCACTGGGACGCTTTAAATCTCATGTTTACCAGCATGTGTGGGGCCCTGGTTTTGATCCCAACACTGACCCAATAAAGGCCAGCCAGACTTTCAATTCTATTCACATGCCCATCTTTTTACATAGAACCCTCCAGTAGGATACCACTGCAAAGTCAGGCACAAACACAAATGGCATCTGGAGCAGATTTCAAGTTCATCAGTGAAAAGCAAGATTGTGGCCCCTGAAACCGAAAAGGGCTGTTAGAGTTGGTCTTGGCACACAGCAGAGGTGACCAAGTGCCGTATCAAAGACCATGGGGGTATATTCAGAAGGGGGGTGAGCAAGTTGCACTATAATATATTAAGTTTTACAGCATGCTGGAAATTATATCCTGTGCAAATGAGAGAGGTTATCTAATTGTTTCAAAATTCTTTTGGGAAATACATGAAGAAAAATATTTGAAATTCAAAGGCATACAATGAAGAGAAAAAACATTAAATGAATATTTATAAATAGCTGAAGTATTCTGAAGCAAAAACACAGGAATAGTACAAGAACATAAAATTGAGGCACCAACCTAGTTTGGGGAAGAGGGCAGAGTTTGTAGCACTGATGTGACACTCAAGCGATAAGAAACATAGCTGTCTCTTCATGCATACTCAGGACACAGAACAAATGCATGCAAGTGATTCTTGATAAAGACATGAAGTTAAGATGAGGCTGGCCCAGCAAAGACAGTTGAGAAATGTGGGTCAACATGGGGAGTAGGAAACTAGGAGGCAGAAGAGGACGTGTCTAAAAGTCAGCCTGCATCACACCAGATCCGTAATCTCCATGTAGATTGCTAATCCCTCTGAGGTAGAAAAAAGAAATACTGCAATCAGAAAATGTCCTAATAGGGTTACAGTGGGAAGGGGGAATCTTTTGATGCATGGTCAAAGAAGGAATCCACTCACCCAGTCATTAAACACTGAGTTTCTCCCCGTTTTGTGCCAGGCACCCAACTATATGTTCAGTCAACAGATGAATCCTTCAGGTGATCAACAAATGTCTTTAAGAGCAGAGAAGATAAATGCATTCTGAGACTATGAAAGTATTTCAAATCCCATATATGACAAGGTACCTATATCCAGAATATGCAAAGGATTCACTCGAGCTAAGAAAAGCAAACTGATTTAAAAGTGAGTAAAAGACTAGAACAGACTGCTTACAAAGAAGGCAAATAGGCACATGAAAGGTGTCAGTATCACTTGCAACTGTGGAAGTGCTATTAGCATACATGGCACCATCCACCCAGCAGACCACTGACATAGAGCCATGGGGAGCCTGGTAGGACAGTACTGCCTGACATGCTCATAGAGACAGACAGACAGACAGACAGACAGACAGACAGACAGACAAAAATTACTGACAATAGCAAGTGCCAATGAGATGTGGAACAAACCTAATTTGAATACAGTGCTGGTGGGAATACAGAATAGGGCAGTCACATTGGAAAGTAAGTTAGATTTAAACAAATAGCTTTACTGCCACTTATTTTACATAGTATATAATCTACTCATTTAGAAATACATGTTTTAATGCTTTCACTATATTTACAAATTGTGCAAGCATCATTCCTATCCATTGCCTTTGTGCTACCCCTAGAGCCCCGTGCCCATTATCAGTTACTTCCCATCTTCTCTAACTT
This sequence comes from Cricetulus griseus, assembly GCF_003668045.3. NCBI lineage: Eukaryota > Metazoa > Chordata > Mammalia > Rodentia > Cricetidae > Cricetulus > Cricetulus griseus. The sequence goes on along the minus strand of NW_023276807.1, from coordinate 107,015,315 downwards.
CTGATTCCCTATGTATTTGCCTTCTAGACAGTCCATATAGATGGATTCATACACTGTGTGATCCTTAGTGACTGGCATCTTGGATTTACCATGTTTTCAAGATACAGCCAGGTTGTAGCAAGTATCAATTCTTGATTTCTTTCTAATGCTAGATTATGTATGTATGTATGTATGTATGTATGTATGTATGTATGTATGTTTGTATCTTCACAAACCATCTAAGTCTGGTTTAACCAGAGCAATAAGGGAGAAAAGGGGGAGGAAAAACTGAGAACCAATCCCTTATCATAGTCTTAAAACAAAAATTAAATCAGAGCAGTCAATGCTAATGGACCTTGGATATTTTCACTATTGTATCACCATAAATAATGTTACTATAGACATTTGCTTATAGGCAGTGACTTAGAAAGTTAACAAACACCATATGAACTGACAATCCCACTCCTAAGAATTAGCCCTAGAAAAATGAAAACGTTATGCTGACACAAATATCTATACACAGATATTTATGGTAGCTCAATTAAAAATGTCAAAAAGCAGCCATGGTCCACTCCACAGGTAATAGTTAACTGTAGTTCTCCATATAACAGGAGACTGCTGTATGATAAGGCAGGATGGAAATATCCATAGGCTCATCCTTGAGTAACTCCTTTAGTCAGACTAAGTAGAATGGTCTCAAAGGGTTACATACTATGCAACTGAATTTACATGACTCTTGAGAAAAATGATAAATGACAGCAATGAAGAAATCGGTATAGGTGTAGAGGAAATGAGTATAGGTGTAGAGGGAAGCACCCACAGGGCAAGGCTGGGGGAACTGAGGCAGAGTTTGGGAGGAGAGCTGAGTTACATTTTAAGCACAGTGGTCATGAGGGCCTCTGAGAAGCTGGCAATGAGGGTAGGTTTGATGCAGAGATCAGAGTCAGCCACATGCGTATCTCTATGCAGACACCTAGGCAAATATTTCAAACAGAGGAGACAACCAGAAAATGTTCCTTGAGATAGACATGGGCCCAGTATATGCAGCAGACAGCAAGCTGACTTACTGTTTAACCAGACATCCAGATATATAGATAGCTACAGATGCCTCCAACTGAACAGTATAAAAGGAGTCTGAGCAGGAATTACAAATTGGAGGGTTCCAGGGCTAGAGACAATATTGAGAGCTGCAGAGTTGGAGGAAATCGCTGTTCATTGTTCCAACAAACAATGGGCACTAAATGTCAATTGGGTGCTGAGGAAGACAGAATTTCTCACACACTGTCACAAAATCCTCTGTAGTTTCAGTCTGGCTTACACAGAGCAATGAAGGAGTTTCAGAAGGGTGACGAAACAGAGAGAGAACCACAAGTCATGGTTTAAAAATAAAAACTGTTAGAAAAAAAATCTAAAAGAACTCTGAAGCTTTTGTATAAAATGCAGGTGATTTGGGAGTAGCTCTTCATCTAAATGAGGAATGGAAGGCACCTTGCTCGTGATCCAGTACTCCAGTACTCTTCCAGTTACTTACAAGCTTTCATTTGACTGATCTACTAGGGAAATCCACTCCTCGTCTGCAGGTGAGCTGGCAGATAAACCAAAGGCACTGTGTGCGCTGATAGTCTCCAGGAGGTCTACGTCTGCCAGCCCACACCTACAAGATGTTGTTTCTTGTAGCACAACATTTGGCTTTTTAAAAAATCACATTGTTTTTGTTCTTAAAATGGTGACTGTCTCCTTCCTATATGGGTTGGATGTCACTTTCAGAGGAAATCCTGGGTTGGATGGCATAACTCTGAAGCAGTATTACTGACAAGTTATGAGCAGGCATCACTTCCAGCCCTTTAATGTTGGAATAGATATTGCCCAGGTGTCCAGTACAGCCTGCAAGTCTGAATAGGAATACACCTTTTCAAAGGGGTGCAATGGACATTGTCTTCGTAACAGGTTGGTTATATGTTAGAAGAGTAGAGATATGGACTAGATAGTGTGTACCACTCACTAAGCAACTCTTACAACTAGTTTATGTATATCCCTAGGTTAGCTAAATTCCCTTGAACAGACGCTTCTGAAAAGAGGAGAGAAGATGTTAATGTGTGCTATGGTTACATATAAAGGGTGAATTAATATTCAGGTTTATCAATTTCATATCTGCTCAGATTTGAGGTTCTGTGTTAATTTTCCTGGGGTCAGGAAGAGGTTTTGTTTATGGGAGAAACTTGCATACCAGAATATATTTAACAGCATCCCTGACTGCTACCTACAAGGTGACAATATGAGCCCCTAAGGCAAGCAGAGACATTGCCAAACATTGGCAAATGCTCTGTGGAGGCAGCATTACCCTAGTTAGCATCACTGGCATGCATGACCCAACCACAGAAGGAGTGCCGATTCAGCTGGGCCTCTAAAGCAACTGCAGCCAGACACCAAAACCTCCTCCAGAACTGCAGATTTCTAGTCTGTGTTTTCTCTGAATTCCAGCTGTTAGTTGCTCACTGCAGTACCACCAGAAACTGTCTACCTCTAACACCTGAGCTCTGTGTTTAGTTAAAATCCAGACTTCCACACAAAGAATGACTTTCCTAATTTCAATTAGAAAAAAAAAATCCAAAGAAGGCTTCTAAACAACATGATTCAAGTCTGGTTGCTACCCTTGGTCTGTGACCCAATAGGCACAAATGTCATTTGGCAATACAGCAGCATCAGCAGCAGGTGCCTGGCTAAAGTCAGAGATAAAATGAGCTTCCAAAAGGAGGACGACCTTGTGGTTGACAGAAGGTGCTTTGGGGGGCAAGGGATAGCAAGTGCCCACCACATACATCCTTTAGTGCTGACAAACAAACACCACATACAGCAAGCAGCCTGTACTCCAACAGCTCACAACCCTGAGGATGGCTTTTCCACATCTGCAAGAGATTTTCAGGTGGAGACTTCCAAGGTGCACTTGATTTCACTGGAAAACCACCATTAACTTTGGGATATGGGGCAGCAGGGCACATTACAGCAACATTTTCAGACTCTATACATTTCTGAATGACATGTTAGGTACCTGAAGATGGAAGTTGATGTTATTATTAGTGAATATTGCTCCCAGTCAGACATGACATTTGGTGTGCTCTGTGGGCTCCTAACAAAATACACTTAAAATGTGATACTGCCTCAGTCAACACAAGGCCATCATTGAACAACCATGGCCCAATTTGTGGGCTAACAGAAAACCAAATGTTTGCCTTGAAACTTTCCAACTAGTTTCAAGAATAAAAGATAATATACATATCAAATGGATATGAATGTATCCAATTCTGAATGGTAAGAGAAGCAGACAAAGTTTTAAAAAATATAACTTAAGACTTCTCAAAGACTAAGAGGAGATAAGAGCCAGGAGATCTGGAACTCTCACCGGCAAACCTGGAAACTAAGCTCTGTGTGGATTAGAGAAGCCTACACCTTGTACTGGGTCCTGGGTCTCCAATCTCAGCTTTGCCCCACACAGACCTGAGTCTCCCAGAAACAACTCCCCTTCCTCTAGCCAGGGGGAGTCACAATCAAAAGACAAAGGGATGGGGTTTGAAGACATGAAGCCAACTGCTGGAGACTTCAGCCTTCACTGTCACACCCAGACGCACCTCCCAACCTTCACATCTTTCTTGAGTCAGACTAATGGCCCTGAGCTGATTTTAGGGGCCACAATCCCCAGTATGCAGATCGCAGAAAAGTAGTATTTCCAGTCCTTAAATAGATTACCTAAATGTGACACACTGTGTGTCTCTAAACTCCAAAGTTGGTCTAAAAAAACAAAAACAAAAAAATCATTCTATATTTTAAACTGACACCCAACAGGAAAGAATGGGCAGAGCCAGTGGTCTGTGATGTGTCTGGAGAGCTGTGGACTGTGTAGACTAATGCTCCATCACTGCTTTAATATGAACATGGCTTCTTTTCCTTTCAACCAGAGAACCATGACACTGAGGACCAAGGTGAGGGATAGCAAATATACAGAGAGCATGAAGTTGTCACAGAGTAGACATCACCAATCTCACACTTCAAAACCACAAAGGGCTTCTACATTATGACATCACACATTAGGCAGCATCTTTCAAGTAGTAAGTGCTCAATTCTATCAGGTGACTTAACCCTGTAAAGTTTCCATTGGAATTAGGAAGACTTACAGATGAGCAAACCAGAGACCTGTTACTCCGTTTTCTCACTGCAGATGGAGCAAGCAGTTGCATAAAACCTGTCATAAGCTGTCAGTGAGTCAACATAGCAACAGGCAGGGAACTTCAAGAAGAAACTGAGATTCCACAGACAAAACACATTTTATCGATATCATTTAAAAATTAAGAGTGGGAAATAAAGCTCTATCTTTGAGATTTGGGCTACAGAGAAAGTGTGAACTCAAGTATCATTCAGATATAATTTCTACTAACTCTAAGGATGCTTCACTTTGACCATTCAATACTAAGAATACAATGGAAGATCTATTTTGTCCCTACTTGGTCAACAACAGCAGAGTGCCTGCCACAGGCCAGGCATTGTGTTGGAGCCGGGATACAATGGGAGAACATGCACCCACTCAGCCTTGATCTGAAAGCACTTATACTTGAGTGGGAGGGATAACCCTACTTATACTGAGTAGGGTTAATAAGCTAATATGAAACCCACACAACCAAGGGAGTTCTCACATTAGGCAATGACTGCAGGGACTAGGAGGGAGCTGGACCAGTGAATAGATTGCACAAAAAATGTTAAGTAGACAGGGATGGATGGTAGAAGATCCAAGGTGTCTCTCCAGTTCCTGTCTGAACGCCTTCAGTAATATTGTGTCAACAGTGCAACAGAATGGGGGCCAGGAAGAAGACAGAGGAAGCACAGTGCCACATATCCTAAGCATACAGCTCACCCTACTCTGGCCCTCAAGACCTTCTATAGGTTTCATTTTCTCAGCTGACTACCAGAAAGTGCATCTAAGCAATCAAGTACAATTAGTCTCTCCCTGATGTCAGTCCTTACACCTTCTAAAAGAAAGTGACCTCTAAAGAAACACAGCTATCTAAAAATAATATACTAGAAGTGGTCCTAAAGCTTCTGGAAAAATTCCTGGCTGGTATGCAATGACACTTCCTCAAAACATTTGTTTGTAACACTATTGGCAAGAGATAAGTGGTACTAACCAACAAAGAAAAGGCCATCCTACCAAAGGTTGTGGTCATCTTTTGTTTTGCAATTTAAAAAAAAAAAAAACAAACAAACACCTTTAACTGCCAAGGTTCCTGACAAAATACAACAATCTGATTCATCGTATCATAAACTGACTAATTTAAGGGTTGGAAGTGCATCTTATAACACCACCAGCAAACGCAATAAAATTAATGTACACAAAACCTGTACCACCGGGTAAAAGAAGGAAAGACAGGTTTCTTTTTGGCAATCTCCATGTATTTTTGAAAATGGTAAAATAACTTATTTTTCTCTAGCATATAAAGAGTTACAGTCAGCAGCAACACATTTAAAAAATGCTACTCACTGGCAAAATCCCCTCCCCCAGCCCAATGAGGCCTTTTCTCTAGTGAGAATTATTGATTTGTAGGCAGCAGTGAGCGCTCACAAAACTAAACCTTACAGCTGAAGCAACAGCCGCTGCTGCCGCCGATACAAAAGCTTTTGTGGAGAAAAGGTGGTGTCTGAGATCAAGAGGGTGAAATACCAAGTAGCAAAAATGAATCCTCTAAGAACTATCAAACCAAACAAAAAATAAAATTAGATATAAATTCACGTTTTAGACTGTGGTCAATTGAGGTCTAGACAAAACCCTATGTTTGTTCACTGCCTAGTCTCCAGTCTGCTCCAAGTTTGAAAAGGTAATTGAACACAGTCTATAATTACTGGATTAGACACAGATGGGCTCTGTACATTTCAGGGGGAAAAAAAGCACTGTTTTGATTCATTTTATGATTGCCTGTAAGGTCAGACTTTTCAGAATGTACTTTCATCTGTTAAATGGTTTCTCAAGCTCCCAAGGGAAGATCTTCAGTAACTGTGCTGTTTTAAGCAATTTGGGCCCATCAGATCCTGTCTTTGAATGTAACTAGCTGCCCATTTTCTAGTATTAGAAACCTGCATGTAGGTTAATTGCTACATCTCTTACATATTTTCTGAAGTTGCAGTTTTGGGGGAAAATTCAAAGACTGTGACACTTTCTGGCAGGAATTGTCTTATGATGAAGATTTTTCACATACAAATGTAACAATTTGATAAATGAGTTGGTGTCACTCGAAGTCCATGAAAAATACCTCTTAAATGACTCAAGTGAAGAATAAAAAAAGCAAACATTCTTCTGGACACAAGTTATTAACAACATCGATGTAGTCTATCTTCCAGCCGGACAACTTCGAAAGCAAAGCAAATTCTTGAACAAACCCCTGTGTATGGTTCTTTAGAACAGTGGGTGACTAGGAATTTTTGTCTGTGCTAAATAAAACAAAACAAACAAAACTACTTCCTAGTCTAAAAGGGACCCTCCCCTTACAAACATAGCACTCTTTATCCTGAAGGACAACCATGAAGTCATCACACAGCACCGCATAAACCCTTAGAGAGCACAATCGAATGCAGAGGTTCCAGGTCTTTGTAGAAATCTGCATGGACTTCCAGCCCTGGCTGAAATGCCATTGCCTTTGCTTGGTGTTCTGAAACACAGACACAGGCTTCTCAGGCTAACATCTTGGACAAGGGGTTCCCAACCCTATCAGACAATGCTGGGGAAAACAGCTAGAGATTGAGGGTCACCTTGTAGCCAGTCTAAGCATTCCTGGTGGCTTTCCCATCCATATCATGACACTACAAGCATCTTTTATTTTTTTCATTCTCCACTCCAATTACAGCTTCATTTTCTATTCCCCAAATTCACTTCTGTTGTAATACTGACAGTAAAAATGCCCTAAGACCAGAAAAATGAAAATAGAAAGTATAGAATGTGGAATAGTTTTAAAAGGTTTACATTTTAGGAAACTGGTTTTGTGTGTTCAGTTTTTAGAGCAAGGGGAATTTATGGTCATGGAATAAATCCTAAGTTGCTATTCTTTTAGGCTAAAAACAGAAGAAAAAAAAAAAAAACTCACAGCCACATTTGGCAGTTTCACCAACACTGCTGGTAAGACACACAAATGTGATTAATAGTCACTTCTTGCCACAAAATCAGAAAGTTTCTAAGGCACAGAGATAATAGGTGTTTTAACAAGACTGATTTGAACCGAGGCACATTTTACAGAGGTGTTTCTATTGCTACCGATGGCACATTCCTGCCTCTAAAAGAAGTCAATTGCAAGTATTATGATCTTGCATGGACCCAGGAAGTGACTCTAAAGTTAAACCCACTATAATTCATAGAACCCAGGAAGTTGCTCTAAAATTAAATCCACCATAAGTTATATCTTCATAGAAAATGAACAACTACCCCGATTTCCCATTTCACATGTATGGAGATTTTCTCATATTGATTTGCTCAGTGTAAGAACGAGCTGTACTGAATGACTAGAAGCAGAGTAGCATGTAACTGCTGTAGAAAATCATTCCCAATTTCCGCCCTTGCTTTCTGTAAGGCTCATGCTCAAACCAAGATAGGATCAGAATAAGGCATTTGTACAAAACCATGACAGAACTTTGGCCTTGTGATTGTGCTGTTTTTATGCTTTCTTCATGCGCTGCACATAAAGTGAACAAAGCAAGCCAACTGGCATGGAGAAACTGCCAAGGGAAGAGAGTTTCTTTAGGTCAGCCTACATGTGAATTTCAATATGTGCTTCACAAAACGGACTACCAAAAGTCACATCTTAATGCAGATTATGAGCACACAGCTTCCTTATGTCAGTGTTGAGGACTTAAAGATTGTTTTTAATTCCTTTCTCATCACCTCCGTCTCCCTTTCCCTTAACTTCACCCAAAGGCACAGAAAGCAGGTCTTTATATTACATCAACACTGGCTTAGGGCTGAGCAGCTGCAGCTCACAGCCTCGCTGGCCTTGGACAAATGCATTCTATCTGCTAACTCTCCTGCTCCAGATAAACTGAGCTAAGTCATGAAGCTTGCTGTAAGAAACAAAAGGAAGCTTGGAGAGATGTTTCGTCTTTCTCAGAAAAGACCTTTCTCTTTTTAAACAATTTACATGATGTTTTATGGTTCTTTTAGAAGAGAATTATAGTAAGTGGCACTCCAAGTGGGCTGTGTGAACCCACAAACCACTCCTCATAAAAACTGCTATAATTTTCCAAGACAGGGACAATAAAATACCCTACATCAGCCAAAGCTTAATCACAGTGTGACCACAGTAACAAACACATCATTTTCATGAAAATTAAGTAAGATAAACCTGACAAAAAGATGACAAAGACAAGTTCCACCAGAACTCCTCAACCTTCTTAGCACACACTATTCAGACTGTCCCTCCAAGTCCTAAGAGGCTTAAAGGACAGGTGGAAATCTAGTGCCCAAGCTTTCAAATAAACTGCACCTAAGATCAGGCAGGAAATGTAACCACAGATGTGCCTCAAAGAGCACTTTAAATAAGATAACCTAGCTACAACTATTAACTTCTTCCTTTCTAATCCAACTCATGAATGGTTCTAATGAAAATTTCAAGAGATGCAGTACCCATTTCAGACCACTAGGGACCAATAAGTGCCTTCCATTTCTCGATTTGTAACTGAGTAGTGAAGAGACCCAAGAACTCATATCCTGGGGAAGGAAAACACAGTCCCTTTCTTAACACACCGACTTCACTATCTGCAAAAGAGCTGCAAAGATACAAATGCTATGTGGAGAAGAGTAAGGACAAAATGAGGTGGTTGAGAGATGGCAGCATGTGAGTCTCACAATACAAGCAAGATACCATCACCTGCTCTGAGAACTTCATGCTTTCCTTTGCCCTGTGTTAGGATTAAGTTTGAGAACTGAAAAATCAATTCTTAAAGCTGTGCTTCTTTGAGGGGTCGAAGACACTGCAAACTACAAGACACAGAAGAAAATAAAGCCTGCCTAATACAATTCCCTTAGCTGATCACAGCAGCTTGTTGCTCAGTCAAGCGTAATACTAAAATTAGGATCTGTGAGCAAGCCAAAATATCTATAAATGAGTATCATTTACAGAGTTATCTTATGATGCAGTAAGAATGGCAAAGCAAAACAGAATTTTCTACTTAAATCTGCTAATAATTATGAATTCTGGTTAGAGAGAACTATCCAAAATATTTGTATTAGTCCTTAATAACAAGACATTGGAAGAAAATTGGGATGAAACAGTATAAAGACTAAGGGAAAAAAACAATAATACAACCCCTTAATGATACATTTTATCGCCTTTTAGAGTTTTAAGATAAAATTGGGTGGCTCTTTCTAGAGCAACAAATCATACTGAATTTATTTTTTGTATATAGCTCAAAGTTCCAAGTCTTTCCAAAAGGGTTCAGTTAATCAATGTTTTCACTTCCAGGAGAACCTGGCAGATTGAATTACATTGTGAAGACAACACACACACACACACACACACACACACACACACACACACACACAAATCCATTCTCCATACACACAAAACAGCCATTCTACACACACACACACACACACACACCATACACATCCATATACATATAGAACAGTCACACTAAGTAGCAAGCCAATAATGAGAATCCATTATTTTTGAAGCAAAATACATTTTTGTATTATAAAACATACTGTGTTTTGTTTTGTTTTTGTAGATAGTCTAGCAAGCCTTTATGTTTACTAAAAATGTCTCCGATATACTTAAGGCCCCAAATCAGAGCTTTCAAAATTCAATCTGCAGAGGAAAAAAAATACTACAACAACAACAACAAAATCCTGATTCCCCAAAGAAGACTGTGCACACAATATATAGTTCCAAGATAAATAAGTGTACCCAAGGCCCCAAAGTTCTGTCCAGTGTAACCAGACACCATTCAGAAAACTTAAGATGTTACATTTAAATTTTGCATTAGCCTAAATACAACAATGAAGAGTTTATCTAATCATGCAAAAAGATCTGAAGACTTTATGATGTCACAAAGTATGTTTCACCTCATGGCATAGGACAGAACTCACCCACCCATATAACACACACTTACTCTACCCAAGCCCACTGCCCTTGCTTACACTCTGGCCTTACAGAGTGCAAGGGCTAAGGCCTCTTAAGCATAAAAGTTCACTGCATCTCTTTTACTCCTGGCCAGGTTTCCTCTAGGTCCCCTTCACTGGCATTTCTCTGGCCCCACAGTGTGGGGTATGGGCCGATCTGCATGGCTGGCTCTACAGACATATTATGAAGCCTTTACAATTGACCACACAAACACAATACCACAATGTAGGTCAGCTTGTGTGCTCAAATGCCAAAGCAAAGCTTACATGGGAGGAAACTACAGACATAAATCTGCCAGGGTAGAATTCCACCCAATGATCCTAAAATTATTTCAAGGAATCAATCTCCAAGAATGCATCATGAAATCAGAAGAGCTGGGCTAAGCTTTGGGATTGGGGAGGGGGTGGAGAAAATGAAAGGCTTTAGAAGAGGCAGCAAAGGTCTCACCAGTCATTATATCATTGAGAAGGCTCAAACTACAGATGAAGCTAGATACTGAAGATTGTAGAACGGGTATTTAAAATTATTAACTGATCAAAAATTTGTAGTTGTCATTAAAAAAAATACAACTTAGCAATTCAGTTCAGAAGGAAGACTATCCCCAGGAACATACACATCTGTTTAATATTACAAGCCAACTGTCAACATCCTAAGTGAAGTTTTAATTTAATATTTTTTCTTTCTTGATGTTTTACCTTTAATCAATGCCTCATGAGAGTATCAACTTTCTATAAGAAACTGTTAAATATAAAGAAATGTTATTGTAGCATGTTTATAAAATCATAGTTCGAGAACTTTTTATTTTTCCAAAGCCTGACCACAACTTAATTATCTGCAGGACATTCCAGGCTCACAATTGCAAGCTCCAGTTCCCAAGCAATTTTAAACAATATCTACTGTACAGGACAGAGGGTACACAAAAGACCGCAACATGCTTATATTTCCAAAAGTCAGCATTAGGCCCTTTCGACATGGTTTTTATTTTCATTAAGCAATATTTGTTTCCTCACTAATCATTAAATGGTTTTCATCACCAGCGCCTTCTTTCCTTTCACATGTCAGCTGTTAGCATCAGTGTTTGTGTTCATAATAAATAAAAAAGTGACCCACCCAGTTACTGAAAAATGAACACACACGATGCCAGGCTCAATGAGTGTTAGGGATTCAACAACATATTCACACTCTGAATACCATTCTATTTTAATCTAGGCTCAAAAAAGGACCAAAATTTAATGGACTTGGTTCTATATTCCCCTTAAAATCTGATTCCAGATTCATGCTGCTCATGTTATTGTGGGCACACAGATCCAGTCAGTGGTTCAAGACATCGACTTGGGAAAACGGAAGAGGAGTAAGACAGCAAATTCAGATTCCAGACCCTGATGGAGAAGACTCAAAACTACTGCCAATTTCTACAGATGGATGAGGAAAGTAGTCTGGATTGAAGTACTACACCACAAACTGCCCAATGCAGGCAACTAATGGAGCATGCCAGTTTTAGGAAAGATTGTGAGGAAGGAAATTGAAAAGGGAAGGAGAGAAGGAAGGAGGGCAGGAAAGAAGACAGGAAACTATACATTATGATGCATTAGGAACAACCAAAAATATGCAAAATGTAGAAGAAACAAAAGAAAGTCACATCTAAGTTGGAAGTCAAACTGATAACCAGCAGAAAAAAAAAAAAAAACCCAATGATGTGAAAAGCCTTCAAGGTGTCAGTCACTTGCACAGTTGCACAGGAAGCCCAGTTTTTAAAGAAACAAATATATTTAAGTCCACTAAGCTATGTCTACACTTAGATTGGTGGGCCAGTGCAGAGAGACAGGAATGTACATATGCAGAGCGGCCCACATCTACTGTTTAGGTTGAGTACTTTCGAAGCCCTTTGCTTAATCCCCTCAATTAAAAATTACTTTCTTCACCTATTACTAAGGATACCCTCCAGGAACAGAGGATCTCTGCCATTATCCTTAGACTGTAAGCCATCTTCAGTGACACCACCTTCATCAAGAACTAACCTACCCCACATGCCTGCCTTCTCCAGAGCTGAGGCTTTGAGTTTCCTACACTCTGATGACCTCTTAAATGTCTTTCCCTACGATTCACCTCAGAGCCTTTTCTTCCTTCACTCTCCAACGTTTCAGTCTCCATCTACACTCATGTCACCTGGGTCTTTGTCCCCAGCACTGAAACCAGTCTTGCAGTACACTTCTGTCTTTGCAGCTACCTGTTCAATGTGTCACTTAATTGTTAGACATGTACCTCAGATAATAGCACAAAATATAATTACACACTTAGTCACTTTTAACTCAACCAAGCCTCAATGGAATCTTTAACATTGTCATCTCCTATATCTAATGGAGTTTACTTCCTGTCATACATGTCTTGACTGTCTTCTGTCCCTCCAGTTATGGATTTAATTCAAGCCTCTATTGAGTCTGCCTAGATCTGCTACTGTGACAACTGACTATGTCATCATCCTGGCTGCCACCCTGACCCACGAGTGGCAGCAGATAAGCTTTCTAACTCTATCTGACCGAATCAGTCCCCTGATATTTCACAGAGCCTTCAGGAGAAAGCTGTTCCTTTCACAATTGGGGGAACCCTGTTATACCCTTGAAGGTCAAGCTAAAAAGTTAGCTCTCCTGTGTGAGCACTTCACTTCTACTTCTGCCATCTGCCACTGTGGTGACAGCACTTATAACAACAGGCTTCCATTAAGTACTTTAATGCCTGCCTGACTCTTCATTAGACTTGGGGTTCTTAAGATCAGAGATGATCTTACTCATGTTTGTCTACCAGATGTACAGTGGATGCTCAAAAGTAAGGGAAGACCTGGTTCTCAGAGGCACTCTCAGTATGGAGTGAATTACCAATGTATTTAACATGGAGTGAGGGAGCACAACTTTGAATGCAAAACAGCTCTTTGGGGTCACCATTATGCACTGCTCCTTCTGAAGGGCTCTTACATTTCCTTTGGAAACCTCCTCCCCAGCACTCAGCAGTGATACTCTGCAGCTGAAGAGCTGTGAGCTAAGAGGTCCACATACACATACTATCCATTTCCTCTTACTCAATTAGCTGAGCCCCAGCATCTGTATGGGTGCTACAAGGACACAGTGCTCTTGTTTGGCTACCACAAAGCAAGGGCTTTAAGAAGGTGCCAAAGCTAATTTTGTGTTTTTAAGGTGAACAAAAAGGGCCATGGTGACAGGCATGGTGGTATATGCCTTTAATCCCAGCACTTAGGAGGAAAAGGCAGACAGATCTCTGTGAATTTGAGGCTAGCCTAGTCTACATAGTGAGTTCCAGGACTGCTAGGACTACATAAAAAGAACATATCTCAAAAAAAAGTTCATGTGATCTGAAAAAGTATAGAAACAAACAAAAATGATGGCAAAGAAGAACCAATGCTGAAAGGCAGACTAGAGGGAATAAAGGAAACTCGCCATTTGGTGATATTGTTAGGTCAGCTGAATCCAGCCATTTGGTAATATCAATCCATAATTTTTTTTGATCATCTAAGCTAATCTGCATTGGGGTCTCTGACTCCTGATAATAAAAGTTGGTATTTGTGAGAAGAAAATCAAGGTACATACTAGGGGAAAACTATATATATATATACTGGGGTAGCAAAAACACTGAGTAGATCCCAGATCAAACCTGACAAGATGGGGAAGTGGGGGCGACGATGACACACCACAGCTAACAGCACACTCCAAATAGGAGAAAGAGATTGCAATAGAAAGCCTTCCATTGATGACAGTGTTTATCAGGCCTTTGTAGAGTTTCACTTTAGTAGAATTATGAAAAGAACTAAGTTTTATCAAGAGTTGGAAAAATAATTAAAAACAAATACAAATGATTGCTTCTTTAAACAACAACAAAAAATGGCTTTGGGTAGAACAGGAGAGGCCTCTGAGAAGCGCCCCCTGGAGGCAGTCTGATGTGCTGGAGGGCTACTTACTATTGAGGACAGAACTAAACTGCTCTCCAGTCTCCCAGAAAGGATGATTGAAAACTGATTTAAATTTCACTCTGAACACCAAGGCAGGTAATAGGGACAAACTGCAGGAAGAACTGCTGTGGGTGGAAAAGCAAAAGGAAAATGGGCTTATGTGGCTTTAAGAGGGGAACTTATCTCTGCTGGTTTAAACAATAATTATCTGGGGAGTACCTTTTAGTCATCTATTCTAGAACCATATAAGGAAACCTTACTATAGTCCAGACTCTGTGCTAGGCTTTAGCTTTAAAAGGGAGGACCCATTAGATATTGACATCCTTTTTCTTTCCTCTCTCTCTCTCTCTCTCTCTCTCTCTCTCTCTCTCTCTCTCTTTGATTCTCAGTGTAGCTTTGGAGCCTGTCCTGGTACTCACTCTTGTAGACCAGGCTGGTCTCAAACTCACAGAGATCCGCCTGCCTCTGCCTCCCAAGTGCTGGGATTAAAGGAGTGCACCACCACCACCTGGATTAAACATCCGTTTACATCCTCTTAACAGGAAGAGAAATGTGAAGATGGAGTCCTAACTTCTCCCTGTTCATCTACTATGGCCTAAAGTAAATAATAAGATGCAGGATTCACAAATACCATTTTTCTAGTTTCATCTGGAAAGTTAAATCTTATATGATCAATAAATAACATAAAGCAGTAATAAAAAAAAAGAAGGTGCCACAGACCATAGAGTTCTTCACTTAATAAATAAAGCAGGCAGCAATGGGTTCGAACTCAGGAGACCAGTGTAGGTATTAGTACATTTGAGAAAGGGGAGGAGAGTGAGTGGTCCAGGCAGGAGAAAAAGCTGCATCATGCAGGTGGTGAGAAGGAAGATGGGGTTATGAAAGGGTAGTTTGGCTGAAGCTGTAGGACCATCAGAGAAGCATGGGGCTCAACACTGGAAGGACACAGCTTGTTTTGAAAAACCTTCTAGATACCAGCTAAGTGAAAGCTGTGGGAAATGGGAAATACTGGAGGGTTTTGAAGAGGGAGGAGGGGAGGGAAGGAGGGAGGGATGGAAGCAGGGAGGCAGGGAAGATGAAAATGACCAGACTCCAGAGAGATGAAGGGACCAATTCCACAGGTTCAAGCTCCAGGTGGCCAGGGTCTGAACCCACATGGCCACAATGAAATGGACATGAGAGAAAATACTGTGGCTATTCACATCTTTCACTTCCAGCTATGTGCTGAACCTGTGCTCTATGCTGTAAGGGAAGTGGGACAAAGGGCCTGCCTGTCCTCTGGGGCCTGGTCACTAAGCAGACAGGGATGGCCAGGAAAGAGGGAAATAAGTGAAACAACATTTGTAGTTGTTTCACTGAGGACAGCTGGCTCCTAGATATTTATAGGAGCTACAACAATGTCAAAACGCCAAAGTGTAAACAGAAAAGGCTGTCCTCCAAGACACCCTGTCCTGTGCCTCACAGCAGATGACGCTATGCCGCTGTCAGTGAAATGGTCCAGAGGCAAACCCTGAACTCACAAGACCGCACCAAGCAATGAGCATCAAGACATTCTTAAACAAGAGAGGGGGCCTGTTTGGGGACCGAGATGTTTCCAGATTTTACCTTCTGACATAACTGAGGCATGGCTGCAGACTTCCAATTGCTTACTCACAGACATGTATTTAGAAGCTTTTAGAAAATTCGTCACCTTATCTTCATATCTCTTTCTTCCCTTCCTACCCTTAATTTTGATTTCACTTCCTCTTTGTCACTGCTTGTTTACAAATCACAACCTATATCTGGAGTCAATTAAGTCTACGAAGTACCCCACCACACCTTCATCTGGGGAGTCATTTATATATTTTTTTTTCTTATTTAGGAGGTAGAGCTAAAAGCTGTAACTCCAAAAGTTTCCAATCAACCATCACATGCTATTCTTTGGAGAGGTATGCTTTTCTCCACTGTTAAGGTGACATCAAACTATACATTCAGCAGGAATATTTCCTTTCTACCTATATAAAGACCAACTGTGCTTCAGGAATTCACTCACAAAAACCAGCGTCACATATAGATGATAAATGCTTAATGGCAATGGCATTAAAAATCTTTCTTCCATTCAAAATTAAATGCAATTTCCTTATTACTTTAATGGAATCCCTTAGAGATGAAGTATTTAACTAGTCTCTTTCACATCAAGTATTCACTGTGAACACTCTTAACAGTAGGTGTGTGAACTGTCCACTGACAGAATGAAAACACACTTTCACTGAAACAAAAACTGGAGAAGGCCACAGCAGCTTGATTTGGAATCTGATAATGGCTTACAGATTCCATTTCAGCTCAGATTTACAGTCAGTGTGCCATGGAGCCATTTACCACCTCTAACCTTTCAGGTTGTATTTGGAAGAAAAGTATGAACTGCCACATCACTGAGAAAAAGCACAGTGAAGCCAAAAGTACTTGACTTTTCTTCTGCAATGTTGAGCTAGAAAAGAAGGGAGGAAAACAGAGATCAAACAAAACTCACCTCAAAGAGAGAGACAGAGATGAATTGTTCAAAGTGCTAGTCACAGGGTTTCCCCTTGTCATTGTCTTCCAGCATCACCTTGAGTAGGACTGTAATGCAGCACTGAGACATAGCTGGCTGGCTGGTATCACCCTACTGACTAAATCCATCCTGATATACAAGATGTTTGACATACACAGGGAAGGATCTAGGTGGTAAGCAGATACCTAATGGAGTCACGGGCTATGGATGCAAACCCAGTACCCAGGTATGATGGGGAATGTACTGTGTATGTTTATCTTATTGATTGTTAAATAAAGTTCTGTTTGGCTAATGAAACAGCAAGTTGGACAGGACTAGGAGTCAAAGAGGATTCTGGGAAATGTACTAGAGAAATGGTGATCCAGGCAGGAAGTGACATAGCAAGGAGACTCATATTTAAACAAGGAGAAACAGAAAGTGCCCTCTTTCCCCTCGGCTCCTCCTCCAGCGGTGCAATGTGATCCACTGGCAAGGGAGGGTGCCAGCAGAAGGCATCCTCTATAAGATAAGTCTTATAAAATATATAGATTTATGATAATTAAGACTGAGCTAACAGATGAGAAATCCTAGTCATTGGCCAAGCAGCATTTGAACCTAATACAAGTTTCTGTGTATTAATTTGGGCCCTAACTCAGGCGGGCGGCTGGCGTAGAGCACACATGGGGCTTGGTGGCTTTTGGTGGAAAGATTTATCGTAATACAGGTACCAAACCAACTCCTCTCATTCAAACTTCCAATATCTCTCTGGAACCTCTCCCCGCTAACTTCCACCAAAAGTCAGGGGGCAAGGGCATCCTGGCATGCTATCCACTAAGATCAGCATCCTGGACAAAGGTAGCAGGGCTAGGCAGAGTGGATCCCAAAGGCCAAAGACTATATGGAAAATCCCTGACCTACACATCCTCCTCCTGAGTAAGCTAAGGTTTACTCAGTCCAAGCTGACACCCTGAGCGTCCACCTTGGAGTCTGTAATCATTCCTAGCCTGTCTCTCTTCTCTTCATTCTCATTTGTGGAAAATGCACTAGTCTTTAAGAGATCTACTCAAGTCACCTCTTCCCCAAAGCTGTTTTCAACTTCACCCAGAAATAATCTCTTGTCCCCAAATCCTCAAAGTTCCCCTGTCAAGGGTTCCTAATCACTTATAGGCACCTTGAAAGTTTACCTGAGACGGTTTTGACTTTCTGACACAGAGTCTCTGTGTACACTTGTTTACTATATGTTCCCATCAGACCAAAGTACATGAGAACTCATCTCTTCTCTCTGCTGGGTTCGCAGGGCCAAAACCATGAGTGTGGCCCACCAGGGACGCTTGATAATCAATGATTAAATAAATGTTTCCTTCCAGATTCTAGGAAATTGATGGTTTTCTTAACCTTATCTCAGAACCTTATCTCAGTAAGTAGACTCCTTACTCTTAATGCACAGTCAAGTGTCTCCTAAAGCAAAGCCCTGAGCAGTAGTCAGCTTCCTCCCCCGCATTAGGGTCCTTCCCTGGACAATGTCCATACCCAATGGCAAAATTACAGGTCCCTTGCTTCACTAGGCAATTCTAAAAAAAAAAAACCTCAACATCTAGCATGCTTCATGAAAAGCAGAATCATATTTTCTCATGCCTATGCCCTATAAACTGAGTTTACTTTTCCTATTCCCCCAGAGCACACATCAACATCATTATAATAAGAAATAAATCAACCACTAGACAACTGTTTTTTTAAAAGAGCCAGTGAGGAAGACAAAACAGGAGAGGGAATGAGGAGTCTAAAGACCCCTCCTCACCAAAGCATGGTTCAGCAGTAGTAGTTTCATCTGCCCCCCCCCAAACTAGTCAAGTACTTTCAAATCCATGTGACTTATAGGCCAAATTGCTCCTAATAGCCACAGATGATGTGACAGCACATCAAGGAGCAGAGCCTAGAGGCCCATAGGGCTCATTCAATGCCATGGAGTGCAGCTCCACCAGGAAAAACTGTACACCTGAGAGCCGGCAAGTGCGGCAGGCCAGCCAGGGCTGAGGAGCCCTCTCATCACTCTTCCCATCTCCAGTGCTTGGGACTACATCCAGGGAGGTGGCCCTACCTTCTGAACCTCATTTTCTTCACAGTATTGGGCCTACCTTGCAGGACAGTCAATGACAGTTGCTACACAAGGCCAGGTAGGATATGACAACAGTTACTGTTAAGACTTATTGTTTTTACAATGACAGCCAAGAAGCTAAGAGGTCAGTGCAACATTTGTGGCTGATTTTCTTGGACAGGTTAAGAGAATCTGAACTGAACTCTGAGCTACAGAAAAGTTACTCTCCCTTTACAAAAGGCTTTACCACACACATCCCTCAAATAGAGGCCCCCTCCACAGCACACTTAATACATGCGTGCATAGCATACTGCTTACCCATGACATTTTTTTAAGATTTTATTTATTTATTGTGTATACAACATTCTGCTTCCATATATATCTGCACATCAGAAGAGGGCACCAGATCTCATAATGGATGGTTTTGAGCCACCATGTGGTTGCTGGGAATTGAACTCAGGACCTCTGGAAGAGCAGTTGGTACTCTTTACCTCTGAGCCATCTCTCCAGCCCCAGTTTTCTAATCAAAAGCTTTTAATTCTCCCCCAAATCCTACCACAAGTATCTCATCTTCTAGGCGCTTCACTTCTGATTTGCTTTCCATACAATAGTAGTGTGTGTTCATTAACAAAGTTCTGAATGACAGGAGCAGAAACAAGGTTGCACACAGTCCATCACTCAAGTATCAATGGCCTCGTTACTATGGTTAGACCAGCTTGTTGTTATCTCCATACTTGGAGCATGGAGGTTTTGTTGTCAGTTTTACCTCTTAGGACAGAGTAGGACAGTGACAGTGAAGGACTTCTTCCTGTGCCCTGACACAACTCTTTGGCATGCCATGTTTGCCTAATAACCCCCATGCTGATCAGGGCCATCATCATTACGTCATCAATGTTGCTGCAAACTCAAAAAGACACCTCCACCTCTAGAAGCAAGGTAAGTCAGCATTCATTTCCCATTTTCCTCTATTTTGCTTTAATAACTAAATCTCTAGTCCATTCAGAGTGTACATACACTAAAACAGAGGTGTGAGAAGTTCTACATGTCTCCTTAAAAGCATGGATAGCTTTGAAACACAGTCCCATGCTTAAAGGCCGATGAACAAGTCACATCACATGCATGTGTTAGAGCTAGGCTTTGGCATGCTTTGTACCGTAGAAGGCCAGCGCTCCGACTCTACCAACACACCTTCCTGTTGATTCAAAAGTCAATTACCTGTCCTCACATCTGTCTTCCTAGATGAATTTTGCGACTACTTTCATGCTCTTCTCAGAAAAGTTCTGTTAGGATTCGGTTGGAAACTGCACCAGACTTACAAGCTAATTTAGATCACCTCATCTCTCTACAACACTTGCTCTTCCCTCCCAGGTTCACATGTGCATTACAGCATTATAATATACCCAGGTCTGCATCACTATACAACTGGGTCATTTTAAGGTTACCACTGAAAGGTTTTTGTTTGTTTGTTTGTTTGTTTGTTTTGCTATGATTGAAAATGCCTCTGTTTCCAGGATTGGGGTGGGGGGCGCTGGGAAGATGGCTCGGCAGTTAAGAGCACTCTCTGCTCTTCCAGAGGACCCGGGTTCAATTCTCAGCACCCACATGGCATTTCACAACTGTCTATAATTCTAGTTTCAGGGGATATGATACCCTTAAACCAATACACATAAAATAAAAGTTAAACTTAAAAAAAAGAGTTAAAAATGGATTCAGGATCACCTCTAGTGTTTGTACATTTTCATGATCAGGCCACAAACCTCACCCCACCCACTCCCACTTGACTTCAAAGCAGTGGCTACAAGCACACACCGGTCTAGGAAAGCCAGAGTCCTTCCTTCCTGTTACCACAGCATCCATTGTTATGCTGGCCACCCAACCCACTGTACTTGCTCTTTAGGGCTCCACTAGCCAGAGTTTACTATGGCCCAAGCAACATCAAACTGTGGCAATCCTCCTGACACAGCCTCCCAAGAGTTAGAATTAGGGGCTTGAGCGACCATGTCTAGCTACTAGTTGCCACCTTTTCCATATTCACTCAGCACACATAGTAAGTTTTCATGTAACTTCATGTTCTCAAATGACCCAGTATTCATTTTCTTCTTATCAATGTTAGGATATGTACACTTCTTATATGAGAAAAAATAAACATAAAACAAACTAAATTTCTAGTTGTTGTCTTTTAAGGAGCTAGGATAAATCTGAAATAAATTTGGCAAAATATTCTATTGTTTAAAGTGGTGACAAAACAGTATCAATATTTCAATAGATATTCATGTTAAATCAGTTATGAGATATTTCTAATAGATATGCAGCAAAATAAGTTAGTGGTATATAGCAATACATACAAGCACAGAAAAATGCTGACCAACAAAGTGAAATAGAAGAAACAGAACACAAAACAAAAATGGGGGAGGGGCACAGAACAGATGTATAGTTATTGTAGGAGAACTTTATATTCATTTAATTAAGACTCAAGAAAGTTATACATCAAAGTTGTCAAAAACAGCTAATCCCTTTTTCTATTCTGTTTAATGAGCATATACTATTTTTATAATCAGATTTTAAAAACAGTCAACTTCAAAATGTATGCTGATAGTAGCTCATTATGAGAGTACATACCATCATTAAACTTATTTATTAAAAGAAACATGCAAAATGCCAACTTTGAAAAAAGTCATTGTTTCATCTGGATAAAAAAAGTCTGAGCATACAGGGACTTAGGGAAAATGTCTCAAGGCAATGAACAATTGTCATCAAGAAGAATGTTAAAATACACCCTAGGAATTTCAGGACAGAAACTGAACAAACCATGGGACTATCCTACTGCAAAGGCTCCCAAGGACCATCTGCTCACAACCTCTCATTTGGAATAATGGTGCAGACAGTAGGGGTCTGCAGGACCATACAGCTAATTACTGCCTAGAAACAAAAGGACTTCTAACTCAAAATATACACTTTCAATTCCTTTCTTGGTTCTCATGAGTCACAACACCCTGCTGCCTGTCTCTTCTAATTAAACTACAGAAATCTGAGCTGGAGATGCCCCTGAAAAGGCAGAGCTTCATTTTAGTAGTTTTCTTATCACTGACTCTAAATAGGTAGAAACATATTATGAAAGAAAGAAAAAACAGACAGTGAACCTGACTCTTGAGCCCCAGGATGAGAACATTCTGACAAACAGGTATATATTAGACCATAATTTGTAGGAAGTAGCACACACTAGGATCTCCAGACTTAGATAACTTGAAAGCCAGGAAGGAAAATGCTCCCTGTATTTACTGTTTCAACTGTGCTGTAAACTTTCTGTGTGTAAGTTACTGGGTTCATTCAGCAAGTCCATCAGGTTTATGCACTCTCTAAGAGGAGTTTCAAGGTGCCTCTTTTTAAGATAAATTTATTTATTTATTTATTTATTTATTTTGGAACTTTTTGAAACAGGGTCTCACTTCGAAGCCTTGGCTGGCCTGGAACTGACTGTATAGACCAGGCTGGCCCTGACCTCAGAGATCCATCTGCCCCTGCCTTTTGAGGGCTGGGATTAAAAGTTTGCACCACCTCACCTAACCTAAGTGTTTTAATCAAAAGGAGTTTATATTATAGGAATGACTGACATCCATAGACCTCCTTGATCTTTCACCCACCAGAGGGAGCCCATATGGATTTCTACATAATAAACCTCAAGCATCAAGTTCACATGAATTCTAAAACCATATTATTCACAACATAGTCACCATTATACATTGAGCATCATAGTTCAAACCCTTAAAAAGTGAAATACTAAATGAGATAAACCACACAAAGACCTCAGCAGAGCTTCTGCCTAGAGAAGATGCTCAAAAATGAATAGTTTTTGAAAATGTGGGCTTTCCTGAGTGTATGTTACAGTGCTTGCAATAAACCAACAGCCTGGCATAGTCATCTTCCCAGAGATACAGGAGATGGGTTTTAGGACCCTTATGCAAACAAAATCCACAGAAGTTTGAGTCCCTTCCATAAATGCCCCAGGATTTGCCATCTTACATACTTTAAATGCTTACATACTTTAAATAACACAATACAACTGACTGTTAGGTAAATAGTTGTTAGACTGGATTACTCAGAGAAGAGTGACAAGAATAAATATAAGTGCATGCTCATCACACAAGCAGTTTTTAAAAAATTTCAATCCCCAGCTGAATATGCACAGCTTCTATAGGAGAATGCTATGAAGTGGAAGGCCTACTGTATTCTGACTTATAAATTGGTGCAATGCCCTGACACACAAGGTTCTATTCGAAGTGTATAGACAAATCAGTTCTTGATCCTCCAAGATGAAGCCAGGTCCTAGACAGGAAAACAATCTACTAGACAATTTACTAAAATTGTCACAATGGAAGGGATTATTTTAGGTCTATCTTAGTGGGTAACATGGTGAACTACTGGTGATCTGCAAGCTTAAAAAAAACGAGTACTCTCCATTTCAGGCTGTTTTTAGCATACTAAACACAGGTAAGTACCCCTGTATTTCTCTACCACCGAGAGCAAATATTTGACAACGGCAACTTAGAGAAGAAAAAAATATTTCAACTCATAGTTTGAGAGGGTGCTGATCATCACAGTGAAGAAAGGCTGATAGTAGTGACAGCTCCTGTCTATGGCAGAGGGAGCATAAAGCTGCCTGCGTACTTCTTGGTGAATCAAGAAGCAGCAAAATCAGGCCAGAACCAGGACAGAAACCACAAGTCCATGTAATATAAATGTTTCTGGCCCATCAGGTGCTGTGGCTCTTGAGCCCCAAATAAAACACACAGACTCTATACTAATTATGAAGCTGTTGGCCAGTGACTTGGGCTTCTTATTGACTAGCTCTGTCTTAATTATTAATCCATAACTCCTAATCCATGTATTTCCACATGATCTTGGCTTACCAGGGAATGTCGGACCTGCAACTTCTTTGCCTCCTAAGCGTCTCTGCAGAGAAGAGAGCGATTTCCTGTTTGCCCCTGCTTATATACTGATTCTGCCCAGCTATGTCACTTCCTGTCTGGCCAATCACCCAATCAGTGTTTTATTCATTAACCAATAAGAGAAACATATACACAGAAGAACATTCCCCATCAATTCTGCCCTCCAGTGACTCACTTCCTCCCACTAAGCTTCATCTCCTAAAGATTGTACAATCTCTCCAAATACCACCACCAAATATAGACCAAGTTTTCATAGACATGAGCCTGTGGGAGGAGGGAAGTATTTCATACCCAAACCATAACAAATTCATAATCAACAAACTGGAAATGGAGGGGACCAAAAAATGTGACAACAACAAACAGTTTCTGGATGCAAAATGACCAAAACTTAACTCAAACTCAAATGCATAATGAGGTGCTTCTGGCAGCACTCACCACCACTACCAATGTGTGATGTCACTGCAGCGTTGGTTCTAAACACACAGCACTGTGCTTGATGTCACACCACGTGAGATGTCACGCCACGTGATGCCAGCCAGCACTGTCTGAAACACTATGGTTTAAACATAAGACTACCAAGTTAAGAACCTGCAGTGATCCTACAGACAAAGTTTTTTCTCCTCCTGGAGTGATAGTTTCAATACAGAAAACAAAGATTTATAACACAATCACTGCTCAGTATAGAAGTATTAGATAGTGTATCTTTGGATTGTATCTTGTTAGAATGTTTGTTTGTTTGTAAATCCTGCTTGAATAAACAAATTGATTTTCATTTTTAAAATGTTCATTGAATTTTGGCTTCAGGTTAGCATACAATTTCCAACAATTTCTGAAATTGCCCAAAGCATACCTTTTTCCGCCATTTTTTTGTATTATACATTTATATAAAGCAGCATTTTCTGCATTTACAACTTCAAAAATCAAAATATCAATCAACTCTGAGAAATGCTGAAAATGTTCAAGGTTCTTCCATATCAAATACTTAGCATTCTAAGCCTAATTGATGGAAGTTAACATGATCACTTTATTAACAGAGAGCAAACTGGATTTAGCCTGCAGAACAAAGTTTGCACCCTCATCTATGCAATCCAGAACAGCCTCATGTCTAGGGACCCACTCTATTACTCCGTCTCCCGAAAAAAGTAGTTCTTCTCATCCCTGTCTTGTCTCTGCTCCGCTGGCCCTGCTGTGCCTCATTGTCTCCCCTCACACACTTCCCTGCACACTGCTATCTCTTTCTAAGTTTGGTATGATGGTTCTGAACCCTGATGGTCCAATTAAATTACTGCTTTCTATCTGAGGTTTCCATTAATTCTCCCCAGGAGACTTAGGTGTCCTTTATCTGTATTTTCAAAGTTCTCTCTGCCCACACAATGCCTGATACACATCAGATATTCAATCAGGTAATGGAATAAACCAATTACTGAAAAACAAAACTTCAAAAGTTGTAGTCCTCCTAAGTCCTAGGCAAAATCCAGAAGGACAACCCACAGAAAGAGCTCACAACTGACTTCATAAGAATAGTCTCTGGCACTGAGTTATACACACAGGAAACATCAATTGTTATAAACCACAAAGATACAACATTGTGAAATTAAAAGGCCAGTTAGTGGGTTTCTGGACCTTTTAGTTGGTTCCTGAGGGAGAAGAGGGGAAGGCAGAAGAGAAGGCTGGCTAATGACTGTCTCTTTCCTGTGTCCCTGCCCATCCCAGCTTTCCTCAAAGCCACCCTTTACTTCATTTTGCAAAAAGGTTTCTGCAAGGAAAGGATTCAACACACCCCTGTTCTGCTTCTAGCTGTCACATAAGTTGCACAGTTTTCCTCTCTGCTCCCAGAGCCTGGCCCCATCTCCTGCCTCTGCTTCTCTCTGGCTCTTTGCACCTGCTGCTTCCAAAATGTGTTCCCTCACTGAAATCCCTGTTGAACTAGAATTACAGCCAACTTCTGGGTAAAATCTATTTCCAGCCCCTCCAGATAACAATCCAGGTGGTTCCGGCTCAATTACTGGGCTCTAATATTGGGGCCTCTCAGAGGGAAATCAAAGAGGACTGAGGAATTGATGATGGAGAGTTACACTTGTCAGTCACCCCCAAACTAGGCTGTGTCTGCTTCTCCTTAAGAGAAGGCCTGAACCTCATTAATAAAACTAAAGCTACTATTTATAACAGATGCTGGGCTCAGTATAAATCTACATCTGAAATAGTCAAGAGACCTATTTGGGCTGCACATTTTTAGAACTAGAAGGATGCTTGGATAGCCCCAAAAGTGAAAGCCAAGAGATACAGTCAATTAGTACTTATTAATTCAAGAGATATGCACTGCAAACCTATATTCCTGCACTGTTCTAGAAGCTATGGATTCAGTACAGACCAGTTTTCTTTTCTAGGGAGCCCAAGTCATATAAACTAAAAACTATACACAATCTGTTAGCAATGAAAACAACACATTACAAGGAAGAGAAAAAGGATGCCACTTTATACAAAGAGGTCCAGGAAGGCTTCATTTAGTAAATATCTGAGCCACTTGAAGTTAACAGAGAGCAATCTGTGTGGATTCTGGGAGTAGTGTTCCATGTAAAGGAAACAACAGATGCAGACCCTGAGGTAGGAAGGCGCCTGAGAGAACAGCAAAGATGATAAGCAAAGATGACACGATGGCAGCAGAAGAATGCAAGGGGAGCATGTGAGAAGTGAGGACAGAGAGATGATGAGGCCAAATCTCCTTGTTTGGGGACACTCTAAGAACTTTAGGGGGGTACAGAGATGGCTTGGCAGTTAAAAACACTTGCTGTTCTTTCAGAGGACTTGACTTTGGTTCCCAGCACCCACACCAGGCATCTAACAACCACCTGTAATTCCAGTCTTGAGGATCTGACATCCACTTTGGTCTCCATAGGTGTGCATAAACACACACACACACACACACACACACACACACACACACACACACTTAGTAAAATAAATATTTTTAAAAGAACTTTGGGCCAGGCGTTGGTGGTGCACACCTTTAATCCCAGCACTCGGGAGGCAGAGGCAGGCGGATCTCTGTGAGTTCCAGGCCAGTCTGGTCTACAGAGGGAGTGCCAGGATAGGCTCCAAAGCCACAGTGAAACCCTGTCTCGAAAAACAAAAAACAAAAACAAAAACAAATAAAAGAACTTTGGATTTCAGCCAAACCCTGAAGCTAATGAATTCTTAAGGATGGATAGATGAATAATAAACCAACAAATAAAATTTAACTTTCACAAAATCAAGATATAATAAAAAAACCAAAACTTTATTGTTTGCCTAATCTTGGGTGGGGTTCTCAACAACTCAGAATCACTATTAACCTTATGTGGAATTAAAACATCTATGATTTATCAGAAGTGCCTATGATTATCTAGTCTAAGCTCTCAGTTTTGTTAATGTGGTAACTTGGCCTGAGAGGTTGAAGTGACTTCCTGGCAGATCTAGTGTTAACTGAGTTTTCCTAGCTTCCAGTTCTGTGCTACTCAGGAGCTCCTGCTGCTCTGGATATGCAGCTTCTGGGTACTGTGTAGTGGCTACCTTGGTGTCTATAACCTCTATTAAGTTAACAAGGAAGAAGCGCTGCAATCACACAGCATCTCCAGGCCCAGCCCATTCTCAAAGTCATTCAAGACATGCAGGTAAGTTGGAAGCATCTATCCTAATAGACAATGTGCTTGAATAATAATGTGCTCAGTAATGTCAGATGCATCAGGCACCATTAGATATGTATTTGCCCACCACCCTTTGTTTCCATTCCTGAACACAGCACTCCCCTTCCAAAGTTCTGGTGGGGCTTTAATCATAATATCCAAGTCACCTACTGGCCACACTCTGCAATGGACATGTGGCCTAGCCAACTAAAGAACCTTATTCCTGAGAACACAACAAAGGTTTTGGGGTCCAAGTAGGAACAGGTCCACCCCTGGGGTTTTATGGATGAGAGCTACAGAAAGACACACCAAGCCATTAGTTACGTGAGCCAACACACATATTCTGGTTTTGATTGTAATGAAAAATTATAATAGAGTCCACGAAAGCCTGGATAAAGAGAAGTCGGGTATTTATTGGGGAATTACTCACAAATGACAAAGCCCTTGGATGCTGCCATCTACCTTCTGACCACCATCCAAGAGAGTGTAAGAGCTTTCTCCCAGTCCATATGTAGTACCTAAGACCCTGC
The DNA here is from genome assembly GCF_003668045.3 of Cricetulus griseus. NCBI lineage: Eukaryota > Metazoa > Chordata > Mammalia > Rodentia > Cricetidae > Cricetulus > Cricetulus griseus. The sequence continues at coordinate 106,987,488 of NW_023276807.1, read as the reverse complement.
CCTGAAGGGGCCGTTACATTAAAGACTAATGGCTGAAAGAATCCCCGAAACACTGGGTGGTTTATAAGTTACTATTACTTGTAAACAAAGATTTCAGACTCTCACAGGCACTTGCACACCATTCATCATTTCATCCATCAAGTGACCTTCTAAAGTGGCTATCATTCTTAGAAAAAAAAAAAAACAGGTAATTGAGGTTAAGCAACTTCTTGACCTCACTCAGCCAGAAAGAAATTTAAATCCAAGCCCTTCTGCTCCAAGTCCCATGTACTATGAACTCTCAAGAAGAAAAACACTTTGACATTGAAAAGTCCAAAAACTCTGTTTAAAATTATTATGTGGGGTGGTGTTGAGTGATGATTGAGTGATTAGGAATGCTTACAGCTCTTGCAGACAATTCAAGTTCAGGTCCAAGTATCCAAGTAGGTTGGCTTACAACCACCTGTAACTCTAGCTCCAGGGGATCTGATATCCTCTTCTGGCCTCCCATGGGCACCCCCACATACATGGTGCGCATGCATGCATGCATGCATGCACACACACACCTTTTAAAATTTTAGGTGGATATTTAAGATACAAAACCAGAGGGAGAAAAACCACAGAACTAGCAAAGCAGAGTTGGCTTCTACCTCCAGCTCTAGGACATGGCCTCAGTTGCAAAGACTTGGGACCCCTCACTGCACTTGTCTGAGTGTTGTCTTCCCACTTATAAAGATGATTAGTCTGAACAAGATGAATTCCAGGCCCTTTAAAAGTCTGTTCTGAAAAGTCTAAGTTCTGTTTAGATATGCAATCAATTTTTAACCAGTTGCTGGGTAGAACCTCAAGCAACTTGACATCAAGCCCAGCAGTTGGTAATGGCTCTAAGGGCACAGAATTGAGGGGTTCTGAGCTACAAGATCTATTGGAAAATGAGTGCTGGCTTCTGTGGTACCACAGAAGCAGCATGTAAGAATATATGCGTAGGCTTGACATGTTTGCCATTGCTGACATTTCCCCTTTAACTCAGATGTGCTAGTCTCTTTCTACCCCTGGGGCTGCCTGAACCTTCAAAGAATTGTCATCCCTAAGGCTTTTAAATGAAAATAATTGAAAATGCATTTTCAGCACTTGGGGTGCAGTCCAACTGATAGCAAAGCTCTCTCCCCACAGGGCTTCTAGCTGAACTGTGCTTCTTAACTCTACTGTTTCCAAATCCCCTATTCCTGAGGACTGAAAATCTGTGCAGTGTTAATAATAAACCACCAATTTCAGGAAGGGCCTTCACATACCAAAACTGTGCTGTCCACACACTGAGAGCAACCTCCACAACAGTTTAGCCAGACTGAGGGTAGGGAGTGAGGACACCTTATTTCCCCTTCCTCTCATTTCAAACTGAGACATGCCCCCTTCAATGTAATACAGGGATAATAGGAAATGTGATATATGATATATATGATGAAGTCAATGGAGTTTTGTTGTGCTTTTGTTTTGTTTGTTTGTTTTTGAGACAAGGTTTCTCTGTGTAGCTCCAGATGCCCCGGAACTCACTCTGTAGACCAGGCTGGCCTCGAACTCCCAGATCTGCCTGCCTCTGACTCTCAAGTGCTGGGATTAAAGGCATGTGCCACCATACCAATGGAGTTTTTTAAACTGTTTCAAATAAAAAGGGAGTTCAGCTGAAAGTGGATTTTAAACCCTATGCGCAAGGGGAGGCCCAAACATATACATGAAAAGGGCAAAGGTAGAGAGTGGTGAACGTTGCGACAGGAAGCGAAGGACTGTGGGAACTTTTCACTGGCAGTCAAGTCAGCAGTGACAGCGAACTCACTGCCTCAACTTAGCCATCAACTTCTTACTACATGGATAACCAAGCATCTCTAAGTCTTGCTTGCTACAGTGCTCGGATACACGTCCCTCTTTCCTTATAATAAACCTGTCGCTGCCCCTAGCCAGCTGTCGGCTGCGTGAGACCGACTCCCTCTCTTCACTCGGGGCTTACAAGGCTGGGTCGAGTTTGGAGTTCAGGGTCCCGGGTGCAGATCTGCCCCATCTCCGGCTCGGCGTTTCCATAGCAACCAGCTTACCACTTCGCGAGCCCGGCTGGAGAAGTCTCCCTTGGGCCGAGGGCTTCGGCGGAACAGCTCGTCCCGGCTGCCATCGGCCCCGCCACCCACCGCTACTCCCAGAGCCTTGTTCCGTGTCTTCACCGTCTTGACGCTCGCCCGGAAGAGGAGTGTGATGTCCACCGCCATAGCGACCCACACCGCAGTCAGAAGCCGGTCGGCACACGTCAGCAGCAAGCGACCCCGGCAAGAACCGGGTCGGGGAGGGACGTTCCATTTTTGCACGCCTCCGCCCAGGAACTGTGAGCAGAGAAGAAAGGTTCCGCTCTCCGCCCGTGTACCACGGCGAGTGGAGAAAGGTTCCGGCCTCAGTTACGAAAGCGGACTCTTCACTCTAGACGGAGACACTCAGTATCTCCACACTCGTTTCTCCTCGCTGCAAACCGGCAAGCTCAGACGCTCGGAAACTTCCCGGTGCTTTTAGAACTGGGGTTCAAGGAACGACAGTATCATGAAGCCAGAAAAAGTGCTCCATTACGATTCTTTAGAAGGCAGGCGGTTTGGTTGACAGGTGCGAGGAGTATCACCTTTGACCTTTGGTGTCAAGGGTTCCCCTTTGAGCAGCAATGAATGATGACCGGAGCTAGAACAGGGTAAGTGTTCAAGAAACAGAGTTAGAGGCCAGTGGCCTTTCTTCTTCAACCTTCAGCCACTTCGTAAAACGAATCCAGCGCCTTCTTTGGAATGCACAGAGAGTTGAACAGAAGGCGCATATAAAACGTTTTCATGTTGTTTGACTCTTAGTATGTGGCCATTAGGCATTGCCGATGTTGATAATATGGTTGTTCACAGTCTTCTTACATATGATGCTGAAGAGGCTTAGAGCATAGATGAGGAGAGCTTGCAGGAATGTATCAGAGTCAGACAAAAGTGAAAGTCAGTGAAACATACTGACCTTGATCGTGAGTTATGTGCTGAAAAGTGCTCTCTTGAATCATAGTTATAGGGAAAGGAGGAAGGGGGAAGAATGAGAGTTACTTAAGTTGACTAAAGTCAGACAGTAAGATTTTTCTGAAAGCTTGACTCGTGGTTCATTTTATTTTTTATACACTTTTAACTAAAATACAATTACACCCTGTTCCCTCCTCCATTCCCTTTCCCTGTTCCAATCCCCTCAGTTCCTCTCCCTCCAACTCCTTCATCATTCTCCTTTTCGGTCTCAAATTGATAGCCTCTTCTCCCTGGATTATTATTGTTACATAAAAGTATCCATAGATATATAACCCCATTCTGCGGAGTCTGTTTTTTGTTTGTTTGTTTTGTTTTTTATTGTTGTTGTTTGTGTGTCTATGGTTTCCAGGATAGTCACTTTGTATTGGACAACCAATTAGTGGGCCCATCCCTAGGATAGGCTAACCATCCCTCTCTCATCAATCATAGTTGCCTGGAGGCCAGTAGTTTCTTGTCCAGGGGTGTGACCCTGTGGTTCAGTTTTAATTTAATATGGACAATATAACTATGATGTGTGTTAAAATGCAGCTTTTAACCGTCAACAAGATGAAAAGCTAGTCTCATACTAACCCTGGGATCATATTTGCCTTTGCACTTGCATGCCCTAATCAGTTGTATGGCTGAGTTTTCCAGAGACACTCATCTTACAATAGGCTAAATGCAGAGCAGCTGTCTTCTATTAAGCCAGACTTAAAAGAGAATTGCAAAAATGCAAGTGCCAATTCTTCTTACCCAGTCCTGTATTGTTTTGAAAAAAACTGTTTCCTCTATGAATATGTTTATGCTAATATGTAGTAGATGTACCCTGATTATTTTAGGTGGATAAATATTTCCAAGTTGTCCATTTTATTTCTAATATAGTAACTATCAATAGATAAATATTGATGCAAACAAAAATTGTTTAAGGCCCTGTATAATTTGTAGGAATATAAAAGTTTTCTGAGATCAAATGTTTGAGAACCACAATATTAAAGACATGTTTAGAAGAAATATATGACAAGGAAATATTCATATAATAAAAAAGAAGTAAAGGATTATTGAAGTATAGTCACTTCATCATTCCTGAAGAAAAACGTCCTTACAACTTGAGGAGGAGGAAGAGGCATAGGTTGAGAGAGAGAGAGAGAGAGAGAGAGAGAGAGAGAGAGAGAGAGAGAACAAAATCTGTGCCAGTGATTCTGCCTTGCATCTTACATAAATGGTGCTTTGTTTTATGGAGACATTAATGAGTCTTTGGCTATGCAAAGGTAAGCCTGGGGCAGAGTAAATGGAAAGAGAATTAAATTGCCTTGCATAACAAAGTGCAGGAGTTAAATTAGGAGAAAGAAGAGAAAGCCAGATCTTGGAGGGGTCCAGGAAATTAGAAAGTAGATAAGTGGGAAGAGGTTTTATGTAGGAGGGACACTGAGCTCCATAAAATATTTTAGTATGTGGGTGGTGCCTTGTGTGAGCCATGTGCTTGGTGCAGCTGGGTGTGGTTATAGAGGTGGGGATGAGCCTCCAAGTTTTCTGTATGGCTCTGTAAAAGCAGAGAATGCTGTAGTGGAGATGGGACCCAAGTGAACTCCAGACAGATTGTACAGCCTTAAGTGGTGGTGAATACATAAAACCCTTGACACATTTCACAGAAAAGGCCACTTGTCCTGACCTTCTGACTTGTTTCATTCTATTTTGGGGTTCTCACCCTCTCCCCCCCCAAATGAGTTAAATGATGGGTGCTCAAGAACTATGTCCATATCTAGTTTTTTCTTGGGCCCTGTATTCAGTAAACAGGATATCTAGTGGGCATTAGAACCCAAAACTTGCAAACAGGATCTGTAAATATAGCTAAGTTACAGTTACAGGTCTTGAGCAGAATACTCTTGAATGATACCATAGGGCCTGAAGTCAGTAACAGTGTCTATATAAAAGATGCCAACAAAGGAATGTGAAGACATAGGCAGATAACAGACAGATGTAGCCCCATGCCTAGAAATGTTGACAGTAACCAGGAGTAGAAGAAGCAAGGGACCATTCTTCCTTGAGAGCCTCAGAAGGATGTGTGGGTTTGCGAACACTTTGATCTCCCTCCAGGACTGTGGGAAATAAATGCCTGTTGTTTTAAATCACGAAATTTGTTGTCATCTGTTACTGAAACCCCAGGAAACAAATGCATGCCATAATTCCCTTTTCTTCCCACCCTCCCTTCATTTTCTGGTCTCTTCTGTGCCTGCCTCATTTCGTTTGAGGTTCTTTTGGTCCTCTGTCTCTGTTTGGGCACTCATTCCCTGCAGACAAGTCATCTCCAGCTGCCTTCAGTCTGTTTCTTTCTTGACTTTAAATCCTGCAACTACCTGCCTTTGTGTTCTCTTCTTCCCATCTGTTTAATCTCCCTACAATCCTCCATTCTCAGAGAATTGCAGCTGACTAGGACCCCCATCCATCCTCAAAGGAAGAATAGAAAGAGAATGAGCCTAATCTAGTAAGAAGGGATGCCAACAAGGGTACTTTTCATTGAATATGCAGTGAATAGGGCATCCAGTGATCAACAGCACATGGCCTATGCATTTCTCAAATATGTGTCTCAGCTCTTATTGCCAGCTTCTCCTTTAATGAATTTCTTGAATGTAAGAAGATTTGTTTACAAGTTCTACAGCAGCCTGTAGTATCTGAGGTAGGGCTTGTCAATCTGGAAAGATGTTCCACTTTGATAGAAGAGATGCTTGCCACATATTTACAACCACTCCAGAGGTTAGTGAATGACACGCTTCCCCCAGAATTGGAGGTGAGGATGTGAGCCAGTCCCAGAGTAGTAGCATTGATCAAGCAGACTCTACAGCAAGGGTCTCCTCACAAGGATAAAATAGAACCCAGGTGTTATGGATATGTGTACAATGTGAAGATGTGTTGCTATGATTGGTGTAATAAAAAACTGAAACGCCAATAGGAAGTCATGAGAGATAGGTGGGACTTCTGGGCAGAGAGAGGATGCTGGGAGGAAGAAAGGTGGGTCAAAAGCCAGACACAAAGGAAGCAGGATGGGAAGGAAGTACAGAGTGAGTAAAGGTAACCCAGCCATGAAAAATAACTTAGATGAATAGGTATAGAACTAGTTAGGAACAAGCCTATACTAAGGCTGAGCCTTCATAACTAATAGTAAGTCTGTGGGTCATTATTTGTGGGCTGGAGAGTCCAAGGAGAAAACTTGCTACACCCAGGCTCTTGAACATACTCAATTTGTCATCCCAGGGCCATATGGGTAGGTTTTGAGATAGAGTTACAAAGAGAAAATATAATGTGACAAGCTTTCTCATTGGACTATCTTTGAACCATCAGCCTGCATGTGTGGGCCCTGGTGAACAAAAGTCTTCAGAAGAGCCCAAAAGAAGCACTGTTGTAGCTAGCATCCTCTGTTGAGGCCATGGTCCCCAGACACTGAGGCTTGGCTGGCCAGCAGCCATGGGATCACATGCTTGCTTTTCTTCTCTCTGGACATATGAAGGCTCAAGGGTTTTAATAGCTAACCAACTTTTCTGAGGCATTGAAACAACCTTAGAAGTCCAAGAAACAACTGCCAGAGGATGACTTATTGGAAGGAGAAACCAACACAAGGCACCAGAGACAGAACGACTTGTTGAGTTTGAATCCCAACTAAATCACTAGCTATTTGACTGGGCAAATATTTCCCCAAGCTCCCCCTGAAACTGCAGGAACAATGCCTACCACCATGACTTCTCTGAACAGGGACCAACCCTCAATGTTCTTCACCCTTTCTGGAAGTTGCCATCTGGTTGTGGGGCAGCACCCATGGGTTCTCATTTTCAAATCTGTGGAATGTGATTGGATCACCACTTCTAAGCAACTCAGCGTGGAACTTCTTGCTTTGGCCTTGAAAAGAGTGAGTGCATTCTGCAGAGTTCTTCTAAAGTCCCATAAAGTAAAAGCTTAGCCTCCAGTTTGACACTGCTGGGAAGTAATTAAAAAAGGGGCTTTGGTTGGAAGTGTACAGGTTATTGGGGTTGTGCCTTAAAAGAGAACTCCAGTCTCTAAGTCTTTCTCTCTTTGTTCCATGTTGAGGTGAGCAGTTTTACTGAGACATTTTCACAAATCACACAAAATGACTAGCCAGTTCATTGTGGACTAGGATTCCAAAACTGTGAGGCCAAATGAACCCTTTCCCCCCTCCTAAGATGAGTGGGTGAGATGTTTGTTATAGTAACAGAAAGCTGACCAAGACACTTATTGACCAGTGGCCTTAATTCCATATGTAACCTCAATGTTATGCAACACACATGTCCAGATAGTTGGAAATTGGGGCTCAGAACATCTTTGGAAGTGCCCTTTTCTGTTGCAACAGAAATGGGGATGGTGATTGTCAGCTGGTAGAACCCACTTGTGTCTTCCTGGGTGAGCATAAATCCATCTGTTCTTTTTTTCTTTCTTGAACAGAATTTGTGGGTCTGCTCTCTGTCCCATTACTGAAATACCAGAACTTGTTGCTGCCTGCCACTTACAGATGTCAGTAAGCAGAGATGGAATTGAATCTTCAAAAATGTCCTTTATTCAGATCAGGTGGCAGATTACCACCTTAAAAATGTTTCTCTTCTCATCTCCTGCTAGAAGGTTATTTGGGAGAATTAGGGAAAGACAAAAGCATTAGTCTCCCTAGAGCTCAGTCTCACCCTTCTGTGGGATGGTCAGCCATCCTGACATTCTCAATGTCCGTGTCTCATTATCATCCCTTGCCCCTATATCTCAGTGAGTGTCTGGGCTCAGGCAATGCTGGAAATGCTGAGTCTGTTAGTCTCTGCTGGTATTGGCCTTGTGCTCCTCTAAGGGTATCTGGGCTGAGAGGGAGGGGGTTAACACAGGACAAACTGTCTTGGGAAGTGTATTCATGCTGAGCCATTGAAACATGCCTGTGTTGTTTCCTCTGTGCCATGTGCAGGACACTACCTTTATGATACAATTTGAAAGCATGCCTATCTGCCCCTCCCATCTCCCATGTGTATAACGATCTAGTTTCTACAAAAATGAGGAAACAAGTACACCTGTCTTCAAAAGGCTTAATCTAGAAACTTTTAGATGCTTAAAGCACAAGGTAACATTCTCCTAAAGTTTCTTGCCCTTTCTCCCTCTCTTCAGATCCAAATCCTGCTTTGCTTGCTCCTTGTCAGAGGACATAACTCCCAACAACAATGTAATCAGGTCACTGAAACTCAAGTCCCCCTCTCCTTGCCCCCACAGGCTTGAAAGTTGGTGTGACCTCTCCCTAGCTCTCACTTTCTCCACCCCAGGAGTTTCATAAATCACCTCATAAAAACGTATTTACTGGTTCCCCTGACATAATAGCAGAATAAACTGCTCAATACACCCTTGAAGAGTCCCCCCAGAAAACTTGAGCACTGTGCTGCTGGTGTGGCAATGGGATTTCCAACTTGAGCTTCCACCCTCTGCCATTTGACAGTGTCTTCTGTAATTAAGACAACCGAATCCTCTTGTTTTTTATTGAGTTGGATGGCGAATCACAGAATAAATGCTTTCCCTTGCGCTTTAAAAGGATTTAATAGGAAAATATTTTCCTACATCCTGTTTCAAGGGGAAAATGTGATTTTAGGGACATTTTATAGTTCACAACAGGATACTGAAGGGCATTTGGTTTTGCTTTAGTTTATTATGACTGTGTTTCTGTAGCATGAAGTAGTCTTTGTGATTATTTAGATAAGTCAATAGATAGCCACAGAATTATGGAAACCTAGGGCTGGAAAGGCCTCAGATATTAGCCAGACCAACAGTCTTCATCTCTCAGAGAACATAAGTGACTTGTCCAAGGTCACATGTTAAGCTAGTGGGATTCTTTATGGTCTGACTGTTGAATGCTTTGGGACTAGCTGTGTGCTGGAAGTAGGGATGGCTAACATAGCCTTTATACAGAGAGACCTGTTTGTATCTCTGAAAACTTTTTAATTTGGGAGCTGAAGTGTGTGTGTGTGTGTGTGTGTGTGTGTGTGTGTGTGTGTGTGTGTGTGTACACGTATACACGCCCACAGACATTCACGAACCCCTGGGCAACCCATATAACTATCCCTATATTCAGTTGGTGAGACATTCAAAATATCTCCATTATCTATTTAATACATGGCACTACACTGGGTGTAGAAAATATGAAACAAAGCTTAAGTTTCTACCTTGGAAGAGGTCAAGAACTAACAGAAAATCCATATAAACATCATGGAGCATCTCTTGGGCCCTTTTCTGTTGCTACAATAGAGTATCTGAGAGAATATAAAGAATAAAGATCTATTCTTATCTCAGTTTCATTTTTGTTGCTGTGAAAAATATTCTGACAAAAAGCAACTTTGGGGAGGGAAGGGTTTATTTGGCTTACAATCCTTGAAGGGAAATCAAAGCAGGATCTCAAACAGCGGCTCATACCACATCTCAGTCAGGAGCAGAGAGGAACAAATGCCTTGTGTGCCTCCTGCTTGCTGTTCTCAATTCAGCTAGCTTTCCTCATTCTTACAAAGTTCAAGCCCAAGCCTATGTAATGATGCCACCTACAATGGGTTGAGTTTCTACCTCAACTAAAATAATCATGATAATCTCCATGGGCATGTCCAGAGCCAACCTGCTCTAGGCAATCCCCTTTCAGGCTCTCTTCCCAGGAGACCCTAGGCTATAGAAAGTTGGCATTTAAAACTAACCACCACAATTCTCACAGTTCTGTGTGCTCGGAGGTCCAAGGTCAAGGGGGCACATCAGATGATAATCTTCTTGCTGCCTGGGATTCTGTAGAATTCCAAGGAAGTGTAAAGTCAGTTGGGAGAGCAGTTTGTACAAGGAAAAGCCCCTCTGGCCTTTTTAACACACCCACTACAGATTAATAGGTCCCCCCCACACACACATACACACAGAGATAATGACACAGTAAGCCAGATCAAGCCAAATTGAAAAGGTATAACAACAAGTTTATTTGAGCAAAGCAACTCCCATGTGAGCTCTCCAGTGCAAGAGAATGAGGCTGGAGCCATACCCCCAAACTAAAGCAGGGAGACTTATTGATTCAGCGAAGGGGTGTTGCCTAAGTTTGGTGAAAGGCTGAGTGCTTTAGCTGGGGACTTGGTCAGCTTGTGGGAACAGGGGAGGAAGTTGCCATAGTCACCAAGAATGCAGAACTGGGTTTTTTGGTGCCTTTTCTTTGGAGACTCTCTGAGTGGGCGGGGTTTGGAGAGAGTAGAAACAGCTAGTGGGATTCTTTATGGTATAATTCTGCATAATTCTTTCTGGATTGTGCAGGAGCGAACTGGAGGTTCCAACTGAACACAGATAACTCATTAACCTATAATGGATTAACCTATTGTGAGAGCAGAAGCCGTCTGACCCACTCTTCCTGAAGACCACGCCTGCTCCCATTCCTTAACAGCTCACCGTGGAGGTTAAGTTCCAACACAGGTTCTGATTAAGATTTTTTTTAAAATCTTGGTTGTTTTCTGTTGGTTTGTTTGTTTTGAAATGCAGCCTTGTGACAGGTCTTTGGGTAGTTGGCTAGGGGTTTTCCAAGGTCATTCTGTGAGATGAGGAAGACTTGACTGTCAGAAAAGAAAGAAGACCCAAGCAGGGAGAAGGTGTAAGCACCAGCTTGATTGGAGCAAGGAAACAGCCCCTTCAGGAAAGGAGGACCCCAGAATTGGGAGTCTGCCAAATGGGACTACAGAGTCCAGCAAGGTCCCTGGATCATCACCTTCTCCCTTCTTGGCCCTGTTTGTCTGCCCCTGGGGGTACACTTCCTTCTACCCTTCTCTGCCCAAATGTCCTCAGGGAACATGAAGCTGTGGTCTTGGGCAGCTCACTCTCACTCTTCCTACTTATTTTGTTCCTTTCTCCCTCAGTTTCTCTGTGTAGCCCAGACTGGCCTTGAAGTCAGAATCATCCTACCCCGCCTTAGAGTGCTAGGATTACAAGATCACCTCACCATACCCAGCTTGAATTTCTTTTTAATGACATCTCTGAAAAATGAAAAATTTTAAGTTATGGGATCTTAGCCTGCTTGGGGGGGTGGTGATCAGAGCTGGAAAGAAAGCTCAGTGGGTAGTTTGAGTCCCCAGAACTCACTGAAAGCTGGGAGCAGTAATGTTTGTAACCTAAGTGTTCCTACAGCAAGGTGGGAATGGAGACAGGAGAATCCCTGGAAGCTTGAGAGCCAGCTACTCTGTCATAAGAGGGTGAGAACAGCAGAAATAGCAAGGTTGAAGGCAAGACCGACACCTGACCTCTCTGACTCCATAAGAACACACACACACATGGACACAGATACACACAACTTAGAAGTCTCTCTCTCAGTAGAACTGTAGAACAAGGACACTGTGTCTTCTGGCTGTCTCAGGAATTCCAGATTTGGTAGTGCAAGAAGCAGATCTTAGCCTGATATCAGAGTAGAAGCTCTGTGTCACAGTTGTCTGTGTCAGACAGCTCTGGGTTCAAATCTCAGTCACTTGTTAGATATGAGCTCTCTAAGCCAAGTCTTTACCAGTGAATTAAAAGATAAAGATAAAACTATCAGGCAAGGTGGCTCACAGCACACATTTAATCCCTGCACTTGAGAGAAAGAGGCAGGGAATCTCTGAGTTTGAGGTCAGTCTTGTCTACAGAGTGAGTTCCAGGGCAGCCAGGACTACACAGAGAAACCCTGTCTTGAACCCAGCCTAAATGAGATACTCTGGATATAAAGTGTGTAACACAGGTTCTGCTCTAGAATTACTAATAAAGGATACTGTGCACATGCATAGCAAAAAGGATGATGGGTGATGCTGGGAAGCTACTGGTGGTGGACATCTGAAAGGATGTTTATGTTACTTCCAGGCCTCCATCTCCCCCAACAAATGGGTGGTACTCAAGACAGAAGACTGACACCTTGGGTCAATGTCTTGAGTTATAGGAAGTCCTTGGGACATGTTCAGCCTCTGTGGTCTGGGTAAGCCATGGAGAATGTTCTCAGATTTGGAGTGTTGTTCTGGAGAGCAAAAGATTTAGGGGATGGATGAAATGAAAGAGCTTGAGTGTTTGAGCCAGTGGGAGAGACCAGCTGTTCCCCATTTCTGCTTTAAACACATTGAGAGGTAATGAGTTTACACTGAAGCATGAAGGATTTAGGCTAAACATTAAGAAGAATTTCCTGAATGTGGGTGTTGTTGGGCTTTGGAATGAGTTACCAAGGTGTTTGAAATAAGGGCAGTGTCTCTTCTGGCTGCAGCCTTCAGGCCCTTGGAATGGCTTTGCTCTCATGTTCTTTCTAAGCTGGAGCACCCTAGATACTCAGGGAACCTTCTGCTTAGGCCTGTTTGAGCCAACCCTATTGTCAGAGACCTTGATCCACCCTAAGAAGACCAACTGTGGTGCTAGCCAGATCATTGCCTCAGGCCATCTGCAGCTTGACATTCCACAGATGCCACGGTTGCTTATGTAGGCTCCTCCAGTGACCAACATCTCTCTTTGAAATTTATTAAGAAATTCTCTGTAGGGCCCCTTTCACCAAAAGTGCATTTAATAAAGCTTGGAATTTCCTCACAATACACTTATTTAGTTGATATATTTTTAGGTCTAGGTTATTACTCAGCTTCACTTTGCTTTGCAGGCTCGGGGCAGGCCAGCGCAGCAGGACTGCAGAGGTTTTGGACAACCAGATCCTGATCACCTACTGGACTTCTCCAAGGCTTCCCAGGAAAGCAACTTTCTAGCCATCCATTTAGGAGGCTTTTTGTTTTTGTTTTTACTTTTCAAGACAGGGTTTCTCTGTGTAGCTTTGGAGCCTGGCACTCGCTCTGGAGACCAGGCTGGCCTCAAACTCACAGAGATCCGCCTGCCTCTGCCTCCCTAGTGCTGGGATCAAAGGCGTGTGCCACCAACGCCCGGCTCATTTAGGAGGCTTTTAATTGAGCTACTGATTTCCATAATTGTTCTTCCAAAAGGCAGGCAAATTGCAGCAGCTTTGAGCTTCCTGGAGATGAGTTTTCTATCCACCCACCCAGCAAGTAACCCATGGTAGATTGTGTTTCTATTGAAAAATTAGTTTAAAAATGAACAGCTCTCAAAGGGGTCAAGATCATGCTGGGGAAACGCACAGAAACAGCTGACCTGAGTTAGTGGGAGCTCACTGACTCCAGACTGAGAGCTGGGGAACCCTGCATAAGACCAAACTAGGTCCCCTGAACATGGGTGTCAGCTGGGGACCTTGGGAAGTCTATGGGGCCACTGGCAGTGGAACCAGTATTTATCCCTAGTGCACGAACTGGCTTTTTGGAGCCCATTCCCTGTGGAGGGATACTCTCTCAGCCCAGATACGGGGTGGGGGTGGGGGTCGGGCTCTGTCCTGCCCCAATGATGTGACAAATTTTGATGATTCCCCCATGGGAGACCTCATCCTCTCTGAGGAGTGGATGAGGTGGAATGGAGAGATGGTGTGGGGAGTGGGAGGACGGGAGGGAGAGGGAACTGGGATTGGTATGTAAAATAAAATTTTTAATTTAAATTTAAAAAGTAAAAAATATTTCCTACTTAAAAAAATGAACAGCTCTCACTCAAGGAGGTGTTTAAGGAAGAGCTCATATACTGACTAAAAGCATATGCATTCTCTATGTGCCCCTTTGTTTTGGCCAAGGCCCTCATTTATAAGCACCTAACTGTCATCAGAAAATTTTCCCATGGCAGCTGCTTCCTGGAGATACACCAGGCACTTGCTGATCACAAGATGAGTCCAAGTCTCATCCCATCCCCCCCCCATCCACACACACCACACACACACACACACACACACACACACACACACACACACACACACACACGCCCATGTGCAATATAGTTCCACCAGGTTAGGACTGACAAATGATGGCTTTCAAACCCAACAGTTAGGGAAAGTGAGAGCATTCCTTTTCTTCAGGTTCACTCCAGCACGGGGTCAAGTATAGGGCAAGCCAGACTCTCTAGAGTGAGCCTTGACTTTGGAAACCACCTACTGCACTCAGCATCCAGCAGGAACCTCAGCCTGCAAACATCACTCCCCCAACCTTATTCTTACTTCTTCTTGGTCTACTCTCCCACAGGAGCGCTTGGGTGTCCTACCTTCTATAGTGCTATGGTTTGTCTGCTTCTATGTCTTCTGGAAGAATGTAAGTGGACTTTTCTCTGCTTCACTAGCCAACCACAGCCAGGCCTTCCATCGCCTTCTATCTGTGACTTTGAGTTCCTTCCTCCCAGTTTTTCTTGTGTTTGTCCTGTTCTTAGGGAATGTAAGTTCCAGGGAGTGGAGGGTGAGGATACAGTGCAAAATTCTTTCCCTATAGCAAAATGGGCTGAAAAATGGTAATGAGGGCGGTAGCCAATCCTTGGGCAATCCTTACCAGGTTACAAACACAGTTTTCAGCATTTGATGGAAAGCAAACTTCCAAGCCCATAATGTAGGTATTCTTGTCACTCCTGTTTCATAGGTATGAGAAATTGAGATACAGAATGGTTAAGACACTCAAGGTTACACAGAGGTAACAGATCAGAAACAGAAAGTGGACAGCTCAGCTCCAAGATGTAAGGGCACCTCAGGAAGAGCAGTGAGAACAGCATCCGTGAGTCACCCAGGGGGGAATGTTGAGGAGCTGCAGGGCCTTTGACATCCCTCCTCTAGACTCCTGTGTGGTTAGAGCCTCCTGTGGGGGTTCTTTCCCAGTTGTGCTTGCTGCTCAATCAGTATCCCCCTTGCCTCCATACCACTCTCTTATTAACTGCCTATCCCAGCACAGACACCTTCAGGACTGGTGCACACTTCCTGCTCCAGGGTTACCCTCAGTGTCAAGATTTCTGCCTCACTATTATGCATTTGTGGACAGCCCTAGGAGCTCACATTCACACCTGGGATAACCTAGGAATTGGTTCAGAACAGAAAAACTCATCAGGAACCAGGACTGCCTCCTGAGCAGGATGTAGCTGGCTTCCCTCGATCTGACCTACCTATTTTCTCCCAGCTCTAGGAACATTCCCCTCAAGGAATAGAATTTCCATAAAATAGTTTCCAAACATATTAAGGGAGCAGACATCGGAAGGAAACCCACAATTAAGGAGTTTTGCACACTCGGTGTCTTTCCACTGCCTGGGGTATCATCTTCCTGAATTAATGAGGTCTGGGCAAAGGCTGGAACCCAGAATATGCTCCAAATTCAAGACTTCAGGCTGCTTGTCATCCTGGCTGGGGTAGGACAGATGAGGAAGGAAAATGTTGGGGTGAGTTTTCAGGATGTGCTGACAAACAGAAAGAGGAAGGCTGAGGCTGTGAGTTAGGGCAGGAATGAGATTCTGTTGGACATCATTCTCTATCCTTTATCTACACTGTCATTCACCAGCCATCTAGCTGCTGCTTGCTCTTTCCTTCTTAGAGGCACTAGGAGCAAGTTGTCGGAGGTCTGGAAGCAAGAATGACCAGAAAAAAGGGTTGGGCTGAGGCAGGATGTACTTAGGGTGTGATGAGTCTGCCCAAAGTCCACCGACTAAGGTGCCCTGGCTCTGGAGTCAGGCAACACTGGTTTTGTTTTGTTTTTTGTTGTTGTTGCTTTGTTATTGAGGCAAAGTTTCATGTATACCAGGCTGGGCTTGAACTCCCTATATAGCTAAGAATTACCTTGAACTTCTGAGCCTTCTGTCTCCACCTCTGAAGTGATGGGATGATATTTATGCAGCACCATGTCCTGTTTTGGCACTGGTTTTTAATCCCTGTTCATTCAGTTGGCACTGATGACTAGCTTTTCCTTTGTGTTTCTTTGTGAGACCAGAATCACACTTGATGCCAGGAGTGTTGGTGGATTGGCAAGTAGAGTGAGTAACATGCTCATGACATGACGTCTGTCATCAAGGCAAAGCAATAAACATTTAATTCTAAGATGTATAGGCACTGTTGTGGCTGCAGGAGCTTGAAGAAAATGGGGGTCTGGCATCAGTAAAACCCCTTCTTGTACTTACAAGCCTTTCACTAAAACATTTACGCAAGTGTGAGAGCACTATGCAATTTGTCTAAACTGTGGAGATCAAACTGAATAAAAGAAAGTACATGAAGACCAGAATCCCGGGGACAGAGGCTCATAGGATTTCATTGCCCCCCCCTAAAGCATGGAAAGAAAGAAGCAACACAGAAATGGAGAGACGCTTTGGTGTTTGTCTGGAGAGTTCATTTTGTATGCTACCCACAAGCTGTTTACAGAAAGAAGTAAATGTGACCTGATGTTTCAGCTCCAGGCACAGTATCCCAGACATTAGCAAAACCCACAGGGTGCTTTTTCACTTCTCCAGCATGGCTCCACCTCCCTGACTGGCTTCCTTCCAATGAAATAATAGGCACAAATTCTACCTAAAAATATTTCATGAAATATGTGCCAGCCTATAAAAACACAATTCCAAAAAACCCTCAAGAGTTCAGTACCCATCCACCTATCTTTCCATACACCTACCCACCCACCCATTCATCCACCCATTTATCCATCGACCTACCCACCCACCCATCTACTCATCTATCCACCCACTCATCCACCCTTCTATGCACCCACCCACCCATCTATCCAACAAATGCTTATTGACAGGTCATGCTTGCAAATCAATGTGTGTTAGGGACAAAATGTTAAAAGATGAACATCCAGTGCAGGCAGTACTCCAGGAACACTGTAATGAATGGATGCCCAAGATAGTAGTCCTATCACCTGGGATGGGATGGGGAAGCAACTTCAGGGTGCAAAGAGCCCTGGCATCATCCACTCACCCTTTGCTTTTCCTCTTTCCCAATTATCATTCCTCTTGCCTCCTTTTCCTTTGGAAGACACTAATAAAAAGTCGAATGAAGGATCTCATGGAACAAAAACCAAGCCATACTTTGACTTATAAATCTCTTCCAGAAAAGCACTAGCAAGAGGTGGTTTCTGCTGTACTTAAATACTTCCACCAATGGGAAACTCCTATAGGCTGGGCTAGAACTCATGATCTTCCTTCATGCCTCAGCTTCCAAAGTGGTGGGGATAGAGGCCTGAGCCTGCAGACCCAGCAGAGACTCACTCCATCATGGAAAACTCTTTAATCAGTTCTTTGCCCCAATTAGTTGGTTCAGCAAATCTTTGCAAAGCTGTGGTCAGGTCCCCACACTAAGAATCCCAGGCAAATCTGACATAGCCCCTCCAAAGGCCCTGCTCCTTTGAGGCCACCTCTTCTCTTGCCTCATTTTCTACACTGTACCTTCTCAAGTAGATTGTAACCAGTCAGACAGGGCCCTTGTCCCTCCAGCTGAGCCCAGGCTTCAAGTGTGGTCTGATTCCTGTCCTTGTGGGCTCTTCAATCTGAGACTTGTGTTCATACAACGAGCCTCGAGGAGCTGTTAATGGTTTTGGCAGCAAAGCCCTTTCCTGAGGCACAGGGCCGACATCCACAGATACTTCTCCCATCCTTTCATACATATTTTTTCTTTTCTTCCCCAAAATAAGATTTCTCTGTGGAGCCCTGGCTATCCTGGAACTCACTCTGTAGACCAGGCTGGCCTTGAACTCACAGAATCACCTGCCTCTGCCTCTGCCTCCCAAGTGCTGGAATTAAAGGCATGTGCCACCACCCCTGGTGCCTCTCTATGCCCAGCTCCTCACATGGACTTCGAGGAAGCATATCTCTTCTCTGTCTCACATGTGGGACAGCTTTCAACAATGTTCAGAGTCTAAAACCTGCACTGCTAACCCGCTCAGAAATGCCTCTTGGGCCTCAGAACCCTAAAACACTCAAGTCATTATTCCAACACTCTCAGCTCTCTGCCTTGTTGGGGGAAAGGAAGGACTCTGGCTAAGACCTTTGTTTCTTAAGGTGTTTCCCCCGATTCTACCGGGTATAGCACTGAGTTGGAGTGACTATGACACTAATATGCATATTAGCTTCTCAGGTCTTTTGCATCTCTCATAGTTCAAGAAGACTGTGTAACTTAAATTTTTTCTCTGAGAAAGAGAGAGACAGAGGCAGAGATGCAAAGAGAGACAGGGAAAAGAAAAGGGAAGGAGGGATTAGGGTGAGATTCTGTTATGCGTGAGTGTTTGTATCCCCGAGGAGCCTGCCAGTGAGTTACTGAACACTCCTTCATGAGCTAGGCTCATTCATACACACGCTTACTCGTTTTGTAGCATTTACCCACTATTGCCAAGCAAAACTTATTCTTTGGAGGACTTTTTACCTAGACGCCACAAAGAAAATTGAAGCAAACAAATATATCATAGAGAGTATTTACCCTCTTCTAAAGTGCCCCAAGGGTACTTGCCTCTTAAACTGCTTGGTGATTGCCAGGCAGCAGTATTCAGTTTACATAGAGGCCTGTTGTGAATGGATTCATTCAGTTAGCTCTGAAGGAGGCCTGCAAGAAGGCTGGTTCACTCTGCGAGCTGGAAATACCCAGAGCCTCCTCACGCACCTTCTGTTCCTTCTAAATGGCCACTGCTTAGCACTGAGCACAAAAATGCCATGGGAGCCTATGAGCCCCTAGACCCTTAACCATGAATTCTACCTCACAACTTCCTTTCTTATTCTTGGGAGGGAAGGAAGGACCTTGGCTCAGGTAACTGCCCAATCTCCCAGTAGAGCATTGTGATGGATGGCAGAGACTGCACTGTGATCTATGCCAGGAGTTGGGTAGAATTGGCTAGTGGAGCCTTTGGAGATCTGGCCTCTGGGATAAAACACTGTGGCTAGAACACCATTTTCATTAGAGAAATTAAATCCATAACAACTATGAAATGTTTAAGTCAATTCCAGGCTTCTAGAAAGTATTCATAAATGTTAGCTATTGCATTAATTAAGGAAACACAACACCCACTCAGAGCCCTGCTGACTACAGCTTAGACAGAGGAGGTGGTCTAGGGCTGTTGCAGGCATTTGTCCAGCAGCTCAAAGAAGGTGAGGACTAATATTGCTGAAATACTTTCTGTTCATTCCCTCTTGATTCCAAGAGGGCTGTCATAACTCCAGCCATTGCATCCTTGTTTAACACAATAGGAAAAGCCTTCTCAAGCAAGCTTTGACATCACAGACTGAGAAAGGAAAGCTGTCCTGGGGATCTGTGAGAATGTTTCTGTTCAGGACTCAAGCATCAGAACCAAGTTCCACTGCTGTCCTCTTGCTAGAAAGAAGCAAGGAAAGTAGGAACAGGACAGTCATGGGGCACCCAAATCACAGGTCATTTCTAGGAAAAGGGAAAGGGTCAGAACATGAAAATGAACACAGTGGTCATGACAAGTTCGTCACCTTTCTACCATCTGCCTCCCACTGGCAGCCATTACCCAGGGCCTTCATGCAGTTATAGGTATTAGTCAATGTCATCGAAGTCTTCTACACTAGATAAGAGTGGTCTCCCCTGACCTCTTCCTGTGCACGTGGAGAAAAACGTGTTTTGTTCCCCATTCTTCAGAAGTCCATGCTAGTTGCAATTGCTGTTATTGCTTCATAACAAATGACCCTAAACCAAAATAAATACTTCTGTCTTTCTGGAGACCTGCAGGTCAAATGAAGGGGCTCTTGTCCAGGAAGTTTGCTCAGAATGCCTACATGGCCACCATTCTAGTACCCTGAACTAAGCAACACTTTCTCTTAGGGAAATGCTAATGTTTTCATGAGGACAGCATCTCCACCGGATTCTGTACCAATGGGAGAGTGTCCAAGATCAAATCTCATGTGCCCTGTTAGCTTTAACTGTCAACTTGACATAGTCTAGAGTCATCTGAGAAGAACTGCCTAGATTAGATTGACCTGTGAACAGAACATGACTGTGTGTGGTCTCACTATATACCTCTGGCTGTCTTGGAACTCACTCTGTAGACCAGGCTGGCCTTGAACACACAGAGATCTGCCTGCCTCTACCTCTTGAGTGCTGGAATTAAAGGTGTATATACCACTATGCCCAGATGATTTTTTCTTAATGTCCAGACCACTATGAGCATCACCATCCCTAGGCAGGTGGACCAACCCTTCAAGATATAATGATGGGCTGGAGAGATGGCTCAGAGGTTAAGAGCACTGACTGTTCTTCCAGAGGTCCTGAGTTCAATTCCCATCAACTACAAGGTGGTTCACAATCATCTGTAAAGATATAATGATGAACAGCACCATACCTCTCAGTTCATAATCTGCGACAGATAGGAGTAGGAACAGCTTATGGCTGTTCTACTTAGGACTTCTATCACTGTGATTAAACACTATGACTAAAAGCAACTTGGGGAGGAAAGGGTTTATTTCAGCTAATGACTCTCAGGTCACACTCCATCACTAAAGGAAGTCAGGGCAGGAAATCAAAGCAGGAATCCTTAGACAGGAATTGAAGCAGAGGCCATGGATGGTCACTACTTACTGGCTTGCCCCTCATAGCCTGCTTTCAACCCAAGAGCACCTGCCCAGGGATGGTACTGCTCTGAGTAAATTGGGTCCTCCCACATGAATCATTAATCAAGAAAATGCCCCTGCAAACATGCCCACAGGCCAATCTCATGGAGGCAGTTCTTCAATTGAGGTCCCTTCTTCCCAGGTGTTTACAGTTTGTGTCAAGTTGACAATGACCAAGCAGTAAGACAAACAGAAAATGTAGTTGGTAAGTGAAACTCATTCTTTGATGGTGGCTTGTCAATTGGGAATACTATATGGCAGCTTCTTACACAACTCACTGTGCTTTTCCCATACAAAGCAGCAAACATCCTCTGCATTTGCTAAAGGAGTTGAACATTCGAATCCACACAAACACCTGCACACAGCTGTTTATAGTAACTTTATACAGGACTTCCAAAACATAAAAGCAACTAAGGAGTCTTTGAGTAGGTGAATAGGTAAATAAACTGTGGTATATCCATCTAGAGGAATATTATTCACCATTTAAAAAAATGAGCCATGAAGACATAGAGAGACATAGAAAAAACTTGAATGCAGAGAAGGGTGTCCACTTACGCCAAAAGGCTGCATTTTGCACAATTTCAATGACATTCTGGACAAGGGAACACTAAGGAGATAGTGGAAAGGTCAGTGGTGAGCAGGGCTTCGGGAAGGAGAAGGGAGAGTAAGCAGAGCATGGAGGATGTTCAGGGCAGTGAAACCACTGTGTATCTATTCTTCTATATAACGGTGGGCATTTGTCAGACCCACAGAATGAGCACCAGTTAGTTAACAGTAACTACAGAAGTTTTCTCACTGCTGTGAAAAAAATCCCTGATGAAAGCAGCTAAGGAAGGAAGGGTTGACTTTGCTTTATAGTTTGAGGGTACAGTCCGGCAGGTGAAGAAGTCATGGCAGCTGGAACATGAGGAAGCTGGTTGCATTGAGACCACAGTCAGGAAGCCAAGAACCATGAATGCCGAGACTCATCTGGCTTTCTCCTTCTAATTCAGACCAGAATTCCAGCCCATAGGGATGATACCACCCACATTCAGGGTGGGGCTTCCTATCTCAACTCAATCTAGAAACTCCTTCCCAGACACGCTCAGATTTTGTTTCCACAGTTGCTCTAAATCCCATCAAGTTGGCAATTAAGATTAACTATCGCAATGACATATTACTCCACACCAGTGAAGGACACTGGCAATAGAGATCGTGCAGGTGACTGGGGGGTATGTGGGAATTCTGTATTTTGTGTTCTTTATTACAAAACTGAAACAGCCCTATCCTCAAGGTCTTTTGTCTTTGAGAATAAGATAATGAAGACACAGTGTAGTGTACACACTTTCCATAACCCGCTTTCCCTGGGCACAAATGAAGCCTTTCTGACAGGTGAGTTTGAACTGAATCTTGAAGGGTAGGTACAAACCCCCAGCAGAGTAAGAACAAAGAGGAGCCTGGTCAGAGAGGGGCCTGTGCAAAAGTCTATGAAAGCCCCTTGTGTGCATTGGCTTATGTATGGCCCAAGTGTTTAGAGAGCTGCCTGCCACAGAGGAAGTGCTAGGAGAACATCCAATGACTGGGTGGTTGGTCCTTCGACTGTATAGAGTCAGGGAGCTCTGCATCTCAAGTAGGGGCAGCAACAAGTGTGAACTTTGACCACTCCACATTGGACAAACATGGGACTTATCCCAGGAGAAGCTAATTCTCTCCCTCCCAGCAGCCATTAGTAACCTGTAGTTCTTTGTCTGGGGATATACTCACCACCAGAAATGACTCAGCAGGCATACACACACATAACAATATGTGTAACAATAATAATCAAAGAGAAGAGGCTATCACCTCGAGGGGGGGACCTGAAAGGAATTCTAGGGAAGGTATCTAAGAGGCTGGAGGGAGAAGGGGGTGTAATATTATTTCAATTAAAAACATGATTTAAAAAGCTGGGTGTGTTAGCACAGGCCTTTAATCCCAGCACTCAGGAGGCAAAGATAGGTATATCTCTGTGAGTTCAAGGCCAACCTGGTTTGCATAGAGAGACCCTGTCTCAAGACACAACCCCTCCAAAAAAAAAAAGTATGAGCTCTGCAGTCCCCTTTTGTCTGTTCTGAATGCCTCATGGGCCTCAGAAGGTCCCAGTCACCCTCTGGCTAGAGAAAAACATCTTTTAGGGTTGACACTAGTGCCTAGATGGGACTTGGATGGCAGAGAAAGGCTTGAATGCCAAAAAAAGAAATTTGGATGGCAGATAGCAGAAATGGGCTTGGATGCCAGGCTCTGGCATCATGTGTATGTTGTATGTTATGAACAAGTAAAATTGGAACTGAGAAAGTCACATTTCAGGATGGTTCAGTATTTCTTAACACTGAGCCAACAGCCTGGGGGCTAAGTCATGCCCTGGTGGATTTGGCTGCATTGGCCAGTTAAGAAAGCTCATTGCCATGAAGGCATTTGGTGCAGAAGGCGTTGAGCCAGAGTGGGAAGGGAGAAGGAGTTTCCGATGTCCTCGGCTCTGTCCACAGGTACTGACTGGTACCAGTCCACAAAACCTGGCCTCTGTCCTTACTGCTTCCTCTGCAGTCTTCAAGGAGAGACCAGTCTTGTTTTCCTCACCATTACCTCTGGGGTCCCTGGTTCCTGCGTCATGTCCTAGCCAGTGTCTGTGTCTTTCTAGTGGCTAAGTACTGCCAATGACCACTTGCTCTCCTTGGCATTGAACACAGGAGCGTGTCAGGCGGCTCTCCTTACTGTGATTCATCAAATCAGGCTGGAGGAAGCAAATGAGGTGTTTTCAAAAGCAATTTTCAGAGTCTTCCTACTTGTCTCTTGCCTTAAAGTTTGAAGGCTTGGAATCCCCTGTGGCACAAAGGACATGTTCCTGCACTATGCTGAGGCTTGGCCAGGCCCTTAACAGTGACTCCAGTCTGCTAGTCAGTGTTGGTTCAAGAATACAGCATGTTAACTACACTGTGGCACATACCTATAATACTAGTACTCAGGAGGCTGAGGTGGGAGGATTCAGAGTTTGAGGCCAGCATCAGCTATTTAGTGAGTCCCATGCTGGTCTAGGATAATGAGAAGGAAACAAGGGAGGGAGGGAAATGCTACTGAAGCATCTCCTCTTGGTTCTCCTTTCAAAGTCCCAGTTCCCTTTGTTTTAATTAATCCTGAGCTGGGTCTGTCTGGGTCTTCTCCCTTCTGCATGAGTAAGTGGGGGAGCTATGTTATTGCCTCTCACAAGTGCCCAGGAATATTTTGGGTGTTTTTTTTTTTGACAATTCATATCCCACTGACTTTGTGGAGTACTTCCTGCGAACCTATGAATCACTTTCATCTCCAAGGCTCAACTTCCTTATCTTTGAAATAGGAAATTGGACCCTCTCATATGTACAGCTGTGGCAGGGCATGCTCCTTTTTAGACCATAGAATCAGAGGAGAAACCTAGAAGAGTCTTGCCTATAGGAGCCGACATTCTAGTAAGAAACAGGCACCTAGGGAAACCGTATTAAAATTTCAGGGAGTGGAAACAGCAGCCTGTGGATGGGTCACTCCAGGGAACTGGCTACCTAGATCTTAACTATGAAGAAATGAAGTTAAAGCAGGTGCTGGGCACGTGACCTGGGGGAAGAGCTGCTCCCAAAGGTCTCATGGGGACATTAAGGCAAAGACCCCAGAGACAGTGAGAAGAGCCACATGTGGAAATGTGGGTTCCAAACACCAAGCAAAGGTACAGCAATACATGGTTTCAAAGGCAGGAGAGTGCTGGGCACATTATAGAAACATCCAGGAGGCCAGGATGGCCACACAGATCAAAACACAAGGAGATAGCAGGAGCTGGACCAGGTCATGCATCTTTCATGGACCAGTCAGTATTGTACATAGTTATTTATTCTAACAATAGCAGAGAAGGAGTTCGGGTCTAGGCAGTGAGTTATAGGTTCCCAGTGTTCATATATGCACCTGTGCTAAACACAATCTCAAACCTACAGAAAAGATTCAGGTGTTGTCAAATGGACTTTGGGAGCCCATTCTCTATGGAGGGATACTATTGCAGCCCTGATACAGGAAGGAGGGCCTGGGCCCTCCCCCAAATGATATGACACACTTTGACGGTTCCCCGTGGAGGGCCTCACTATCCCTGGGGAGGAGGTGAGGGATGGGTTGTGGGAGTTGGTGGGGAACATGGGAGGATGGGAGCGCCAGGGCATGGGGGATGGGTATGTAAATAAGAGTGCTTCTAAAATAAAATAATGCATGAAAAAAAATTCAGGTGTTGTACCAAGAATTTCTTTTCCTGAATTACCCGGATGTGACTTGTTAGCATGATGCCTGCTGCCCCTCAGATGCTTTAGTGTGTTTTCTAAGAAACAGGAGGTCAACTCTCAAGATCTCATCACACCACACCACACACTCACATCCCAGTGAAGTTCTTTATCACAGAAAAATCCTGTTCAGAGTCACACTTACCTTTGGAGTCAGGTCCTACTACTCTCCTTTGATCTGCAATGTTCCTGGATCTGTCCTTGAGGCTCTGGACCTTGGCCCTTCTAAATATCACATGGCATGTTTTTACAGTGTCCCTTGTGATGGATGATGGGCTCTGGAAATAGAGTCCCTTGACTCAGGAAAAATGAGGCCTAAGTCTTCTCCCCTAGGAAGAAAGGTGTCTCACTGTTAGGGACTCAAGCTACAACACAGAAAGAGAGGAGCCTGCAAAGACTTTCTGCAGGCTGGAGTGCAATTGGAGGAGATGATGGGAACTCACAGGATTTGGAATCACCATAGAAACAAATGTCTGGTAACCTCTGTAAGAGTTTCTAGATTGGGTTAATTGAAAAGAGAAGAGCCACCATAAATGTGGGTGGCACCACTCCATGGACTGAGTCCTGAACTGAGTACAAAGAAAAAAGCAGCTAGCTTCAGAGTTCATCTTGCTCTGCTTCTCCACTGCAAATGAAATGTGACCAGCCTTCTGCTCCTGTCACTGTGCTGACTTCCACTTTGATGGACTGTATCCTGGCAAACTGGAAGTCACACCAACCCTGTCTCCTTCCCTCCCCATTTCCTTCTTGTTAGGTATTAGTCACAGCAATGAGAAAATTCACTAATGCATCTCTCAGTCTGCATGTGGCTGCCATTTTATCCTTGCTGAATTAGGGTATGCCTCTGTTCTGTGTCTTATTGGTCAGCAGATATTCCAGCATCCTGTTAGTGATGATGCTCACATGGATAGACCAGGAGAGCTCACCAGGCTCTCCACTGTATGTTAGTGTTTTTGCTGTCTCCCTGTCTGAAGCCGATAACCACCTTTAATAACTACTCTATTCCTCATCAGACTTTCTATTTCTTCATATATGTATCACCCATGTCTGGTTTCCTATCTTACTTACTATGGGTTATCACTTATAACTTTCTCTGTGTGTTTATATTGAAATTGCCCCAGAAATGGCCCGGTATAACTACTTTGCTTTTCTACCTCATTCTCATCATTTTTGAATATTTACTTTTCTGGGTAAGAAAATATTTCAGGCTTCTCAACCTAGGTTATGTAAGATGGTTGTCTTAGAGTTTCTATTGCTATGAAAAAGAGATACCATTACTCTTATAAAGAAAACATTTAATTGGGGTGGCTCACTTACAGTTTTAGAGGTTCAGTCCATTATCATCATCGTGGGAAACATGGCAGCATGCAGGCAGACATGGTGGTGGAGCCGAAAGTGCTACATCTTACAAGCAACAGGAAGTTGACAGAGACACTGGGCGGTATCCTGAGCACAGGAAACCTCAAACCCTCCCCCACAGTGACACACTTCCTCCAACAAGGTCATACCCACTCCAACAAAGCCATACTTCCTAATAGTGCCACTCTCTATGAGATTATGGGGACCTGTTACATTCAAACTACCATGATGGTGATTCCATTAGAACAGTGGTTCTCAACCTTCCTGATGCTGTGACACTTTAATACAATTCCTTGTGTTGTGGCAACCCACAACCATAAAATTATTTTGTTGCTACTTCATAACTATAATTTTGCTGCTGTTAAATATATATATATATATATATATATATTATATATATATATGATTTGCAGGATATCCGTTATAGAACCCCTGTGATTTTGGCCCCCAAGGGGACAAAGGCCATAGGTTGAGAACCACTGCATTAAGTGTAGTGGAGCTAGAATTCCCAACATCTAGTGATGTCCCAGTGTCTGCCTCAAACCCACTGTTTTTGGAAGGTTTTGGGATTTGAGTAGATCTGTGCTGCCTGAGGTACAAAGCCAGCCTGTGCACTGACCTGTAGCACACTGGGGAGCTGTAGGCAGCCTTGTTGCTATATTTTCCCCCAACTCTGATCTTTCACTCAATACCAGGGATGACTTTGAACTCCATTACTTTTGCTTTTACCTCACAAGTACTGGGATTATAGGTGAGCACCATACCAGGCCCAGCTTATGTAAACTGGGCATGGATCCCAGGGCTTCTTGCCTGCTAGGCACACATATTGGCAGCTGAACCATGCTCTTAGCCCACTGTTATACTATACTCCTTACTGTTAGTTTGAAGTATTCTTCTACTTAGAACCAAGCTCTCTGTAATAGTTTGCATTTTATACTAGCAGTGAACTCCAACTCTTTTTCACGACCTCTCATTGACCTCATTTTCTCCTGGGCTTGTTCCAGTTTGCTTTTCTGGTGGTAGACTAGGGACCACAGGTTACTTATGATCATGTCCTATTGCCAAGTGTTGTGGTAAGCTTTGCCAGCTAGGCCGGGTCCCTGTTATGGACAAGGCAGCCTCTCCAGTGAAGAACTTGAAGTTGACTATGGGTTCATTCTAAGATGCCCTTATGACAAAACCATTCAACAGTGCCTTCCTCAGAACAGACACCAGTTGTTAAGTGACTGAAGACCAGATGGTTCTTTGGTTGCTGGTACCCTCTTAAGTCTTGCACTTCCTACCCTGACTTTCACATCTTCCTCCCTAGAATTTGAGTTTTTGACCCTCACAAATATCATAACCAGATCTTTGCCTGACTTAATAGAGCAAGGACTCCTGTTGGCACAGTTTCAGCACACTTTCTCATAGGTAGAGGGATAAGGCACAAACTGGACCAGAAAGGGTATGGAGCCCTGGTGTGGCTGTCTCAGTCAGGTTATTAACCCCATGGGTATTTCAGGATGGAAAGTAACCAGAACACCAAGGTGCCAAGCAATGTGCCTAAAGATATCCAAGAGGCTGTCTAGGGCCAGCTTTGGATAACTTTTGGGGGGCACTTCCAGCCCCCCATCCTCACAACAAACTCTTTAAAGCATGGCAACATCTCTACATTATGGATATCCTTTCCATTAAAAAATTTCTGAAAAGATTATAACAAAATACTGTGATTTTGTCCCTACATTAATTTACAATAGCTGTGATTTCTTAGAAGTGACAAGCTTACAGAGACATTCTTGCAAAATGAGAAAATTTAAATCTTTTACCTGTAATAAGATTTTTAGGCATAATTAATTGGGCAATTTAATATGTTGACATGGTGCTACCCTGTGTGGACATTTAATTAAACATTTATTAGGTTTGACTTTGCAGTTTTCTTTTCTCCTGATGAAGCCAAAAAATACTCATCTAGTTCTCCAACATTTTTGTTGGAAAGTCCTGCTAGCTGTTGGGGAGTGCCAGACTTTGCCTAGGCCCAGGCCATTCTCCACCATGCCCAGTCCCAGCCCACTGTGGGGAGCTGGGTGCCTCTGGTCCTTGAACTTGGGCTGTGAGCTGAATTCCTTTCTCAGCACTGCTAGGCTGAGTACTTTAAAGACACCATAATTTAACCAGATTTTTGTCTGACTCAGTAGAGCATGGACTTTTGTTGGCACAAGTTCAACACACCTTCTCATAGGTAGAGGGGTGGGGCACAGAAAAGGTGTAGAGCCCTGATGTGACTGGTTCAGGCTGCTGATGTAAAATATCATCCCCTGGTGGCTTGGGCAACTGACACTTCTCACAGATCTGGAGGCTGAGACCCAGAAATAATGACCCAGCCAATTCTATATTTGGAAGGGCCCTCATCTGGAAGGACTTATGTCACCCTGGCTCAGACACTTTCTTGCAATGTCTTCACACTGCTGAGAGGAAACCATTTCTCTAATCTTTTTGTAAAGACTCTAGTTCCCGCCACAGAATGCCATGATACCATCTAAACCTAACTGCCTCCAAAAGCTCCTCCAACAAATGCCACTACGTGAGACATAGGACATTACCACAGGAATTTAGAGGGAGACTCCGTAAGTCCATAAGAAGGCAGTACTGCTGATGCTTTGATCTTTGAGGAAGTCTCTGCCCCTCTCTGGACATTAGCTTCCTCTTCAGGAAAGTTAAGATGGACCAGATCTCTCATTTGATCCTGGTGTGGGTCCATGGGAAGGACATCTAAAGTCCTGCTTGGCAAAAGGGTCAAAAAAATAATTCCAGAAGAAGCAGCTTGCTGTTTCGGGCTTTCTAGCTGTAGTCTCAGCATGATCCCTTCCCTTTTCCTTGGATCTTTAGCCATTGTGACCCAAGTGATGCCTGAGCACCACACCTGGCCTGGGCTAGGTAGGTACTCAGTGTGTGATTGTCAAGGAAGGGATCCTTTCCATTAGAGATGATGAAGGCACAGAGGGGTCATTCCACACAGAAGCCAGATGCTGTGAGCCTCTGCACAGCAGGGGGTGATATTTTTATTTTTTATAAAATTATATGCATTTTTATCTTTTTATTAATTTATTTTTTACATTCCAATCCCAATTTCCCCTCTCTCTGCTCCTCCCACTCCCCCCACCTCCCATCTGCTCCTCAGAGAGAGTAAGGCCTCCCCTAGGAATTCTACTAAGTCTGTCTCATCATCTCATTGAGCAGGACCAAGGCAGCTCTCCACCCCACACACCCTTGTGTCTAGGCTGGGCAAGGTATCTCTCCATACAGAATGGGCTCCACTAAGTCAGTTTGTGCATTGGAGTTAGGTCTAGGTCCCACTGCCAGTGGCCTCATATATTGGATTTTTATTTTTTTAAATATAATTAGTTTGTTGATCTTATTGGGAGCTATGTTACAGTTTGTGTGTGAAGCTCAGAGGACAATTTTCAGGAGTTGGTTCTGTCCTTCCACCTTGTGGATTCCAGGGATGAACTTGGGATGACCATTTTGGTGGCAAACAATCTGAGCCATCTTGCTGGCCCAAGGAGAAATGTTTCTATCTGTGGGTTGGATGACTGCTCTCTTACCTGAAGTCAAACCAAGAGCTGACAGTGGTAACCCAGGGATGCTGGTTTTGCCAGAACTACTTGAGGACAGAAACTAAAGACTTAGAAAATGCAAACTCACCCTCCTCATCCATTTTCTCAGAGCCTCTGGATTGAGGCAGCTGTCCAGGAGTTTGGGAGATGGAGAGCCAGCTCTGACTGAGTGCAAATGTGCCTGGTGACTCTAAGTGAACTCCTCACACTCTCCAAGCCTTTGCTTTCTCCCTAAGAAACTAGAAGGCAGAGACTGGGGCTTTAGCAATGTGGGTAGAGTGTTTTCCTGGTGTGCATGCAGTCTTGGGTTTAGTCCCCAGTACTGCAAAACAGAGCATGCAGTCTACCCATAATCACATAACTGTGGAGGCAGAAATAGGAGGGGTTGCCACTACACACACAGACACTATATACATACATATACATACATACATACATGCATACATAAATACATACATACATCCTGTGAGATGCAGTGGCTCATGGGATCTTGCTGGGGACAGCAGTTGCACACTTGTAACAAGCACCCAGCTGAGGCAGTTCTTCCTCCTTCTCTAGGTCATCTTTGAGCAGCTGGGCTAGGCTCTGAGCCCTGGCTATGCGCACAAAGCAGTAGTTGCCCAGGTTGGACCTGTGAAAGTGAAACTGACAAAATGTGGACTGGCTTCAGAGGGCTCCTTTGACTCCCCAGTTACAAGCCATCATGGTGCTGAGCATCAGCAGTCACAAGCATGTGCAGTGCCTTTTTGCTGTCCAGAGCAGCTGTCACATCCTTGAACCCAGATGACCCTTCCAGGAACCCTGCTGAGCGAAGCGGACATGGCTGGGAATCCATTCAGTACCATCAGAAGATCTAGGCTGGAGCACAATAGCCCCATGAACTATTGTTGCTCAGCGGCTCTTTGATTTCCTTAGCCTCTTTTTTGGTGCCTGCCCCCTGACTACTGCTCCTTTGTCCTCTAATATATCTCCTGCCTGTTCTTGGTTTCACCCTCCCCCAATACACATACCAGGTCAGGAGGAGAAAGTCAGTGTATCCACCCCCAGATTTCTCACTTTTGATCTTCACTTCTCTGACCAAATAGAAGATGGCTTCAGGGACCAACATTCTGACTCAATTTGGAGTGACCTGGCTGGGTCACTGTATCTTTCCTCCTTTGTAAAGATGAGAGTTTTGCCTGAGGTGACATTTGTGGAAGTTTTAGATTCTCTGAGGCATTGTGCTCGTTGACAACATCCTTGCAGTCATCCTACAGAGTAAAACCCACAACTGTCTGATAGTCAGCAGGGAAGAGATGTGGCTTTAGAGTGATGACCTGTCTAAGGTCACCCTGTGGGTAGGTGATGAAGTCAGGACACTACCTGATCTCTCTAGACACACATCAATGCAGCACAGGGACCTCGTGGGCCCTTTGACCAGTTTCCCAGGGCATCTTGAAAAGCTATAGTTCAATATTACAACTGGGACACTCACTCTGATACAGCCCATCTTACTTAGGCTTTCTACAGGTGTACCTGTGTCCATGAGTGTGTGCGAGTAACATTAGTGACCCCAGTGAACACATGGGACAGCTTGATTACCCTAAGTCCTCTCCTATCCCTGTCTAAACACATCTACTCTTCTCCCTCCACACTTCATCCCTTGTAACCACAAAATCTATTCTATTCAACATGTCTATGATCTTGTAATTTCAAGAAAGTTCCATGAGTAGAAGAAGCATATAGAATTATGTGCTTTGGGGAGTGACTTTTTTTTTTATCTCAGCATAAACCACATGAGATTAATGATCCAAATAGCTCTCTGTTTGCTCCTTTGTACTGCTGTGTAGCATCCTGTAGCATGGATAGACCATATCTTCAACAGAGGGCATCTGAATTTCCAATTGTTACTTGTCGTGGATCATGATGCAAGAAACACATAGATGCTGTTGTGTGATGTTTTCATTTTTCTGAGAAAGATGTTCAAGAGGCCATTGATAAATGCCCACCTTATTTTTAGTTCATAAAAATCCTTTCTTGGTCCACAAGGAAGACCCCAGCTAAGACTCCTAACAATAGTGGAGAGGGTGCCTGAACCGGCCTTCTCCTATAATCAGATTGATGACTGCCATAATTGTCATTATAGAACCTTCATCCAATAACTAATGGAATCAGATGCAGAGATCCACAGGCAAGCACTGGGCCAAGCTCTGGGAAGAGCTTGAAGAGTCAAAGAGAGGGAGGAAGGATTATATGAGTAAAGAGGGGTCAAGATCACACTGGGGAAACCCACAGAGACAGGTGACTTGAGCTCTTGGGAGCTTATGGACTCTAGACTGACATCTGGGGAGCTTGTATGGGACCAACCTAGGCCCTGTGCATGTGGGTGACAATTGTGTAGCTTCGTCTGCTTGTGGGGCACCTACCAATGGGACCAGGATTTGTCCTGGTGCAAGAGCTGGCTTTTTGGAGCACATACCCTATGGTGGGATGCCTTGTTCAGCCTTGATGTGGCGGGGGAAGCTTGGTCCTGCCTCAACTTGATATGCCAAGGAGGTGGGGCAGGGAATAGGAGGAGAGGAGGGAGGGGTATGCTAACCATACTCAGGAGATGGCCCCACTCCTATGAGTATATGGGCAGCACAAACTGGACTCAGTGGGTTATATAAAAAAGCAATATCCACAGTCAACTTGGAGAAGCAAGAGGAATGGTTCTCAGGGCTTGTGACAGTGGTTTGTATGTATGTATATGTGTGTTGGAGTTGCTGTCCAGGGGGTATAAAGTTTCAGTCATAAAAACAGCAAGTGGTCACGCCTTTAATCCCAGCACTTGGGAGGCAGAGGCAGGAGGATCTCTGTGAGTTCGAGACCAATCTGGTCTACAAGAGCTAGTTCCAGGACAGCCTCCAAAGCCACAGAGAAACCCTGTCTCGAAAAAACAAACAAACAAAAAAATTAGCAAGTTTAAAGGGAAACACTGCATTTCAGTTCTCTTATTTTGGTCTATGTTTTTCTGGAAACCATTTCTGTAGATGGGGTAGGGCAGGAGTAGAACAGCTCAGTTCTTTCTCTGTGGCTTTTTTGGTTAATGAAGACAGTTAGTGAAAACATCTCCTTCCCCCACTAAATTAGTGTGGCAAGTGTGTTTTAGATCAAGTGATCCAATATACACAAGTCTGTTTTTCTTATTGTTGTGTTGATCTTCACAGAGTTACTAAGATACTCTAATTGCAGTTCCATTGGAAAGGCTTGCCACCTAGCACCATGGGTCTCAGATATTATGCTTATTTTTCAAGATTGTCTTCATTGTTATTGGCTGATTACTTCGATGTTTAGAAATAGTCAATTTCCGCAAAAACAAACCCCCTAGCTTGTTTCAATGGCAGGGATTCAGTTCAAGGCCTCCCTAGTGCTGGGCCAATGCTCTACAACCTCCATTCCAACACCTAGTTTGGAGTCTGAAAACTTAGATAAAAGTTTGATAAACTTTTCCAATAATGAGTCAATCAGTAAATACTTTAGGCTTCTCGGACTGTATAATATTTCACTCCTGTCCAATTTTAGTGTTACAGTATAATTGCCTGCAGATAATAAACATGTAAACAAGTAGATGTGGTTCTGTCCTGATTCAATGCTACTTATAAGATCAGATGGTGGTTGGATTTGACTGTGGGGTGCAATTAGGTGCCTCCTGGTTTAGATAGCTTGTGTTTAGCTTTTCTTCCCTTCTAATGTTTGTGTTAAATTTATGTTCTTTCCAGCAGGACTGGAAAAATGGAGCAGCAGTCAAGAGCACTCACTGCTCTTGCAAAGGATCCAGGTTTGGTTCACAGCGCACCTGGGATCCACAGCAAACCTTGGACTCATATCATGTAGATCACAACCTCCTCCCCTAACTCTAGTTGCAGGGGATCCAATGCCCAGTTCTGGCCTCTGAGGTCACCTGCATTTATGTGCACATATAAATACACACAGATATACATAATTAAGAATAAGTACATCTTTAAACAATTATGTTCTAATCTTTCCTATAAACTCTGCATCATCGGTATCCTGCAAGTTGTTTTGTGCCTTGGTTGTTTTATTTATTTGTTTGTTTATTTACTCAAAATACTCTACAGTACAAGCTGTGTAAACATTCCATGTGTTCCTAGGAAGAATATGTGTCCTGGAGTTGTTGCTTTGCTTGTTTTTGTTGGTCCAAATTAGTTAATTATCCTCAAATCTCCTGTGTGTTTGCCAACTTCTGTCTCCTTTTTCTTCTAGTAATAAAGAGGTATTCTAAAATTGTTACTATTACCAGGGATTTCATTATTTCTCATTTTCTCACTCTTGTTACACAATTATTCTTAAGGAATTACATACAATGTATTTGATCATGTTCCCCTCCCCATCTCTTCCCATAACCACCCTCCCCACCCTCCCCTGCTTCCCACCCAACTTTGAGTTTTCTTCTCTCTCCTCACACTCCTCAAGTCCAGTTCAAACAATTCTTGGAATTGGCCTCTGCCCTGAGTGTGAC
This sequence comes from Cricetulus griseus, assembly GCF_003668045.3. Lineage (NCBI taxonomy): Eukaryota > Metazoa > Chordata > Mammalia > Rodentia > Cricetidae > Cricetulus > Cricetulus griseus. Next base: position 106,953,278 of record NW_023276807.1, on the reverse strand, counting down.
TGACTTACCAGGGGTCCTATCAGTAAGGAAAGCTGACTCTTCTCTCCTAGTAGCTATCAAATGCAAATAGCGCCTCGGCCAGTGGTAAGTTCCTGTGCCTACTCTTCCCCATCTATGCTGGAATTTTGTTTGGCCTGAGCGTGCTAGGGCTTTGTGCATGCTGTCACAATTGCTATGAGTTCATATGTGCACCTGCTATGTTGTGTGACAAGACCACACTGTTCCTTTGATATTATCTGCCATCCCAGACTCCTAAAATCTTTCTGATCTCGTACAGTGACTGAATAGGCATGGCCCCCATGGACTCATGTATTTGAAAGCTTGGCCTAATAGGGAGTGGCACTATTAGGAGGTGTGGCCTTGTTGGAAGAAGTTTGTCGATGTGGGGATGGGCTTGGAGGTCTCCTATGTGCAAGCTCTTCCCAGTATGGCATACAGTTTTCCTTCTACAGCCTGCAGATGAAGATTTAGGACTCTCATATCCTTCTCCAGCACCATATCTGCCTGTATGCTGCCATGTTCCCTATCTTGATAATGGGCTAAACTTCGGAAACTGTAAGCCAGCTCCCAATTAAATGTTTTTTTTTTTTAAATAAAAAGTCCCATGGTGATGGTCTATCTTAACAAGAATAGAAACCCAAACTAAGACATCCCCCTTCAACTGGCTGTTGTATTTTTGAAACTACATTTATAGCTACATGCAAATTTAAACATTTAGAAATGATCTTATCAAATTTCTTTAATATTATGAAATATGTCCCTTAATAAATATTGTCTTTTTTTTCCCCTTTGTTTTTTCAAGACAGGGTTTCTCTGTGCTGTCCTGGAACTAGCTCTTGTAGACCAGGCTGGCATATTGTCTTAATACCTTACATGTTGTAAAAAACAAAAAACAAACAAACAAAAACAAAAAACACTATATAGTTTGCAATTATATGTTATAATTGCATTTTACAATGTGCTAGTCAGCTTCACTATGACAAAATATCTGAGACAGTCAATTTAAAAAGAGGAAAGATTGGCCAGGCGTTGGTGGCACACGCCTTTAATCCCAGCACTAGGGAGGCAGAGGCAGGTGGATCTCTGTGAGTTCGAGGCCAGCCTGGTCCAGAGCAAGTGCCAGGATAGGCTCCAAAGCTACACAGAGAAACTCTGTCTCAAAAAACCAAAAGAAAAAAAAAAGAGGAAAGGTTGACTGTGGCTCATAGTTTTGGTGATTTTATTCCAAGATTCATTGATCGGTTGCTTTGGGGCCTCTGCCCAGTGAGCATGTTGGAGAAGCTTCTTACTTGGGTCTTTGCTAAGGGAAACATATGGATGTTTTACTTCTCTGTGTGAGAAGCCTGAGGTCCAGGTGGAAAATGCTGTGACTTATCTGGCATCCCTAGTTGGGTTTCCCACACAGATTGCTGTAGCCAGGTAAGGAGTGAATCTGAACATTAGGTTATCCACTTTGCAGGGTATTTGTGTTTAAATCTCTGTGCCAGGCTGGGAAGAGAAATCTAAGCTAGGTTGTGCAATGGACTCCCAGCCATCTGAAAGGTCTGGGGCCTGAGGCCACTAGACAGGGTCACATTGGGAAGCCCGAGTTTTTGTGGCTCCCAATGTTCCTATTCCTCTACCCAACTTCATTTTGTAATGTTGATACATTGTGTGTGCATGTGTGCATGTGTGTGTCTGTGAGCAAGTGTGTACTCATCTGCAGAAAACTGTGTGTCTCTGTGCTGAGTTTTCCAGCCTCAATCCCCGATGCCACAAAAACCAGATGAGCTCACCTTCATATTTTGAGTGAATCTGACAGCTACATATTCCTTAAGATGTTAAGAAGAAAGCTTTTGTTCCTGGGATGGTTTATTTAGAGCAACACACCACAGGCCAATAGCTTTCTGTAAGTAGCATGGATCACTCGTCTCCCACACATGAAGTACTGGGTTTGCTTCCCAGCACAATATAAGCTGGTGGATGCACACCTTTCATCACAGAGCTTGATTGGGAAAGACAGGAGAGTCAGGAGTCCAAGGTCATCCTCAGCCCCATAGAGAATTTGAGGTCACCCTGGGCCACATGAAACCCTGTATCAAAAAATAGAGACAAATGAGACAACAGATATCTCAGTGATGTTGGAGGACATGAGGGAAACCTATGAACCTTCTGGACCCTACCCTGCCCTACCAGGGAGAAGGAAGGTTAACCACTAAGAAGGAAGAAGGAAGGGAGTGAAGGGGGGTCGGAGGGAGGACACTTCTAAGCTTAGGACGCTGCAGGTTGCAGCAGAGGAACCCACAGGACAAGCTTCACTTTCAGCTGTGTCTGAAAGCTATGTGCCTTCTTACAGATCACTGTTCTCAGATACTCCAAGGTCCCCCTTTATCGTCTCACTTCTCAAAAGTGTCACTATTTCCTGCTGAAGATGCACCACAAGCTGGTTCATAGCTGCCTGTCTGAGAACCACCCTTCTCTTGATGCTTCCCAGGCCCTTCTATACAGAAGAGTCAGCTTGTTTCTCTCTTGTTTGCTGTCTCCTGCAAAGGTCCAAAAATGTTCTTTCTGGGTACCGAGGGGAGCTGTTCTATGCCAAACTTCGGTGCTCACTTCGGTTAGGGTTATGAATAAAGCACCCTTGCCTTTATTGGGCTGAGGAAATTGGGACCTGGCACACAGGAAGCACTGAATTCAGTGACTGTTGTTTCCACTATTCCTTTCCACCTTCAAATGCCCACTGTGAAAGGCTGAGAGAAACAAACTCCTTATGAGCAATAAGCACAACTGTGGCCAACTTGACCTCCAGGAAGGCTCAGAGGATTCCATTCCTGTTGGAACTTGAAAGAGGGTGTGTAGAGGATGGGATCTGGGGCCTATGGTAAAGAGATATATTGCTGAATATTTGTTTACTCTGTAAAGATGTGTCTCTGCCTAAGGAGCCTTCTGACTGGTTTAATGGAGAGCTAAATGGACAATAGTTAGGAAGGAGAGAATAGGCAGGACTTCCAGATGCACGGGGTGGGGGGTGGATACTGGGAGGAGGACTCTTGATGCTCAATTTCACCATCAGACTTGGAGCAAGTTGGATGTGCCATACTAAGAAGAGGTAATTGAGCCCATGGCAAAACATAGATTAAAAATTATGGATTAATAAATCATAAGAGCTAGTTGGGGAAAGCCTAAGCTAAGACTAAGCTTTCATAATTAATAATAAGTCTCTGGGTCATTATTTGCAGGCAGGAAGTCCAAAGATAGTCTGGCAAGAAAGCTTGCTACAGAGACACAACTCAAAGCCACTCAAGCAGACATTGGTGTCAGTCGGACCCCTTCTCATGAACACCCTTGTGCTGGAGATGGGAGTCCAGGGCAGGGAGAAGCTGACTGTAAATTTCCTATGGTTTCAAATTCCCATAAACAAGGGGTTCAGACACAGAACTAGACTGGGGGCCTGACTTGCAGTCTCAGCTACTAGGGAGGCTGAAGCAAGACATCACTTGAGTCTAGGAGTTCAGAGCCATACTGAACAACAGAGTAAGGGTTTACCCAAACAATCTTAAAGGAAGGAAGAGGAAATAAAAAGGGAGGAAGGAGAGAAACAGAGCCCCTCCCTACAATGTTTTACTTTACAGTATCGAGGGCAGATGCCACCAGTTGTCTCCCTAAAGTAGCAACAAAGAAGCATGGGCATTCAGAGGCACCAGGGTGACAATATGTTTCTTCCTCCCTCCAGTTACCAGATGCTGCTCACACTCCTGGGCTCATGGCTCCATTTCTTCATCTTTGGAGCCAGCTAAGTCTCTCCTCCTTGGCCTGGCCCTCCCCCCTTGCATCTTATTTTTCCTTTTCTTTTCTTTTTTATTAATTTATTTTTACATTCCAATCCCAGTTCCTCCTCCCACTTCCCCCATTCCCCCCTCTAATCTGCACCTTGGAGAAGGTAAGGCATCCCCTAGGAAGTCTACTAAGCCTGTTGCATCATCTTATCGAGGCAGGACCAAGGCACCTACCCACCCTCCCGCACCCCTGTGTCTAGGCTGAGCAAGGTATCTCTCCATATAGAATAGGCTCCACTAAGTCAGTTTGTGCATTAGTGTTAGATCTTGGACCCACTGACAGTGGCCTCGTATATTGTCCCAGTCACACCATTGTCACCTATATTAAGGGAGTCTAGTTTGGTCTTATGCAGGTTCCCCATTTCCCAGACCTGAGTCAGTGATCTCTCACTAGCTCATGTCAGCTGATTCTGTGGGTTTCCCCATCATGGTCTTGACTCCTTTGTCCATATTATCACTCCTCCCTCACTTTGATTGTACTTCAGGAGCTTGGCCCATTGGTTAATTGTCGATTTCTGCATCTGCTTTTTCTGGAAAAGGGTTCTAGCTTCTCTGGGGTTATAGATTGTAGGCTGGGTGTCTTTTGCTTTATGTCTGGTATCCACTTATGAGTGAGTAATACTATATTTGTCTTTCAGGTTTTGGGTTACCTCATTCAGGATTTTTTTTCTAATTCTGTCCATATGTCAGCAAATTTTAAGATGTCATTGTTTCTTACTGCTGAGTAGTACTCCATTGTGTAGATGTACCACATTTTCTTTATCCATTCTTCTGTTTAAGGGCATCTAGGTTGTTTCCAAATTCTGGCTATTACCAGTAATGTTGCTATGAACATAGTTGAGCAAACATCCTTGTGGTATGAGTGTGCCTCCTTTGGGTATACCCTCACATCTTCTTTCCCTAATTCTGACTCTCCTGCCTTTCTGTCATAAGCACTAGGGATGCACCTTTGTAGTGAACTTGGAATATGCCCTGCTTCACCCCTGGCCATGCTGCCATCTCATCTACATACCACCACTTCTGCAAAGGCCTGCAAGGTTGTCATGTGATTGAATGTACTTGTATGGTCCTTTGGGAGTCCCTGTTATTCAGGCTGAAGTGGCCACTGAGCACATTAGTTTACATGGCTGCCTCTGGCGGTGGCTTTGGTTTAAATCAGTGAAAGAAAATGTAAACAGGTTCCTGGCTCCTGTGCCAGAGTTTCAATCTAGAAAGTCTAAGAAGGGACCTGAGCCCATTCCTTACAAATTCTGAGGTGATATAGATGTGTTTGCTCTGGAATTCTTCTGTGTGTGTGGGGGGGGGTGTTTTGTATATAAACATGTTTATACACTGTAACTCGAATAATATAAACCCAGAGATAGATATTGGGGTTCAAGCTGAAGATGGGAAAAACAAAGCAGCTAGCCACTAGCTCTTACCTCTACCTCAGACCAAAATGGGTGATCCTGTATCCATGAATCCTCAGAGGCAAATGCTATCCTTGTCTGGAAACTAAATCCTTACATGAGGCCCTTTGCTTCTTCCTTTTATACTCCCTAGTTCTGGGATTAAAGGTATGAGCTCTGTTACCCTTTTTGGCTGATTCACTCTCGTGTAGCTCAGGGTAGCCTTAGACTCACAGAGATCCATCTGCCTCTGTCTCCTGAGTCCTGGGATTAAAGATATGTATCACCACTGCCTGGATCTATAGCTGTGGCTAGCTTTGCATCCTGAACACCCAAGCAAGCTTTATTAAATCATAAATAATATATCATCACAGTGCACAGGTAAAGGTCAGAGGTCAGCCTCCTCAATCACTCCCCACCTATTTTACATCTATTTATATATTTATTTAGGTAGGTTCTGGTACTGAACCCAGAGTTCATGGGTTCCTGGGGGTGACTGGCCAGGAACCTGCCTGTTTTCCCCTTCCCAGCACTGGACTGGAACTACATACTGCGGTACTTAGTTTTTACGGTTTACTTGTTTCATGTGCTACTATTGGTAGTAGTGAATGGTGCTCCAGTGTGAGCACACATCAGAGTGCATGTGAAGAGATCAGAGGACAACATTTGGGAGTCAGTTCTCTCCTTCCACTGTGGGCTTTTGAGAATCAAGCTCAGGTCACCAGGCTGTGAAACAAGTACTTTTGACCCTCTATCCCATTTTGCCACTGACTTTTATGTAGGTACTGGGCACCTGAACTCAAGTTCTAATACTTGTATATCTTTTAATCCCTGGGATCCTTTTTTTTTTTTTTTGAGAAATACTGAGTTAAGAAAAAGCAGATTTCCTTGCCTGGCTTTTCCATAGATCATATGCCCATTTGTTTGTACAGGAAGAGAACATTACTGAGTCAGCTCTGGGATGCAGAAACTGAAAGAGAAGGAAGCCTGGGCTGCAGACAGTGTCCAGGAAGTTAGAGCGTCTTCTCTGGAAACAGAGAACACCTGTCCAGGAGGAGTGCTCACAGAAGGGGAACCAGAAGAAGGCTAACAAAGCTAAGACCCTGCTGGCCATTAGTCCCAAGAGGTGATGGGTGCTAAGTGCTGGCTGAGTGTGCAGTGCCAAGGCCACAAATGCTCCTGGGGATGGGTGCAGACCCAGGACTCTGTAGCATGTGTCCCAGCAGCACCACTGTTGGGACAGTTTTACCTGGATCTTTTAGCCAGAGAAAAAGCCAGGGGGAGAGTCTGCTTTTAATTGTCAGAAACAAGGACACTGATCAAATGGCCCATGGGACCAGCTGACTGGCCCAGTCTGGGATCTTACATGCTGGAGTCCCAAAGCTAATGATGTCATAGCCCTGGGCTGCGTCCGATTTGTGTAGTTAGCTTGATGGGATTAATCAGCTCATGTTAACATGCTGATGACCACGGAATAGAGACGACCGTCTCAATTGGATACCCGGGCCGAGGGACTCAAGTGAAATCACTGGGCTTTGACAGAGGTCACGGTTGAATTATCACGAAACTTCCTTTACTCAAAGCAGATGCTTATTAAGATTAATTTAGTGTGAAAAGTGAACCAGACAGAGTATAAAAGACATTGTCTCTTCAGTTATGTAACAAGACACCTCCTCATTGTCCTCTGCTCTCTCAGGATGACTGTGCATTTCCTTGGGGACATCTTAGCACACTGGGCCGAGCCGCTGTGCAGTCCGTCTTTGGGGAACATTCAATGGGAGCTCAATGTTCACACACAAACAAAGTGGCACAGACAAAAGGCAGCATCAGCTGGGAAGGGGAAATGGGATTGAGGACAGAAGCCATCTTTCTGCAGAGGCTTCAAATTCAGCGACATCTAGAGATGGGGACACAAGAGACAGATGAGGAGATGGCTGTGACTTCCTGACAGGAAGATGTGTGATGCGTGATGGCTGGTGGCAGCCATCTGGGCAGTGTGGGTCCAGAGGGGTAAACGGTGGGAGTGGAACTGGTCTTTCTGTACCCTGGTGGTGTTGGCCCTTTTCTTCAGACTTTTCTTTTTCAGTGAACAAGTTCCCTTCCTCCTGGGTGTTGGGCACTGAGCATGTGCACACATGTGAGTGTGAGTGTGTGTGTGTGTGTGTGTGTGTGTGTGTGTGTGTGTGTGTGTGTGTGTGTGTTCATGTTGACCCCAGAGGCCAGAGTAGGCTCCAACTGGAATCAAAGGTAGTTATGAGCCACCCAGTGTGGATGCTTGGAGCAGAACAGAACAGCCCTCTATGGCCATCTCTCCAGCCTTCCCACCCCTCTTGTTTTTCTGGGCAGGGTCTCTCACTTGTACCTGTAATTCACCCACTGGGCTAGGCTGGCCAGCCAGTGAGCCTAGGTGTTGCCTTCCCAGTGCTGAATAGGTGTGTGCCACAATGCCCAGTTTTTTAATGTGGGTTCTGGGATTGGAAATGTCCTTGCAAAAACAAGCACTTTAAGGAGTGATGTCTCTTCCTAGCCCCATGCTTTCTTTTGAACCCTTTCCCTTAGCTTGCAGACCTGCCCCTGGCATGGCTCTTGTGTCTTGGCCTCTTTTATTCGCCCTTTCCTTGGTTTCACTTTCAAAGTGGTTCCCTCCCTGCTGTGACTCTCCAGGGCTCTGTTTCTGCTCACTAGAAGTACTTTTTCCTCATTTAGCTCACTTAGTTTGCCCTTTGTGAGGTTTTGCTGTCACTTTAAGCCTGCAGACCCCTGAGAGGTTCGTTCCTGTCTTACTAGACCAAATCCAGGACTCTGAAGGTCAGCATCTAGGGCCTTCCTTGGGAGGGGAGCTGGCCTATGCCTGGGCTTTATTTTCTCAGGATTCTTGCTTTCTAACACCCTCATCTGAGGCTTATCAAAAAGCCCTGCTTTCCTACCATGACTGACACCTAACAGTGAACAAATCTTTCCATTGGTTTCCTTGAAGCTCAGCTGAGACAGCAAAGAGCTGGGCTCACACATGTCAAGAAGGTATACTGTGTGTAATGTTATGTAGTACATTTTAAAAAGGATGCTGCAAAAAAAAATGTTGTGGCTGGGCAGTTAGAGTCAGTTCAATGGAGCTATTTGTTGAATTACGAAGGGCTCTTTAAGGGTCAGAAGTGCCACACTTTAAAATCCTGGGCCTCTGTGTACTCATCCCTGCCTGAAGAAGATCTAAAGTGTTCTTCCTCCCCGCACCCAGCCTCAGGCCACAACTCAGAGAACTCATGGAAGCTGTCAGGAAATGTTTGTGGGATAATAGTGGGAAGCGACATTTAAGAAAGCAGGCTGGGGAGATGGCTTGGCACATTTACCATGCTTGCCACCAAGCCTGATGACTTGAGTTCAAAACCTGGGAACCACATAGTGGAAAGAGAACCAACTCCAGTAAGATGTCCTCTGACCTCCAGTTGAGCACCGTGGCACTCACATATGAACATACACGTAGAACACGCACACACAACAAATAAATAATAAAGTAAAAATAAATTCTAAAAAAGAAATGCAAACAAAATTGAAGCTCACCTGAGGCCACACACATTAGGGATTGAAGGAACTTCAAGAGGGTGTGCACACACCTTCCTGGACCAGGTGGCAAAGACTCAGGGAGAGAAGCTGAGATCACATTGTCCTTTGTACAGCTTCTGGTAGGCCTCACCTGCCATGCTGTAGCCTCTAGATGTCTCTTTGGGACAGCACTCAAGTTGCTGTGGCAATTTTCAGTGTCTTCACTTTAGGAAATTGCAAAGTAGCTCCCAATGCACAGGGAACATCCTTTAAATTCTGGATTTGCATCTTTACCTGGGCTAGTGATGCATACAGCATCCTTTCTCTGAGTGATGGGCAGGACAGCTTATGGACCACACAATACGTGAGGATATATAGCTAGTGCTTACCAGTGTCCTGTGACCCCAGGACTTTTGGTACATATATTCAGATATTTGCAAGTGAAAGTCATGCTATTTTTATGTTGAAAGGCAGCATGCTAGATGAGTTTGCTAACTCTAGGCTAATTGTGATCCTATCACACATAAGGCACACTGGGCTGAACTAGAGTGTTTGGTAGAATATTCAGTGTAGTCTCACCAAGTGAGGAAGTGTGCCATTCAGTACCAACCCTGAGGCATCAGGCAACTAAAGACAGGAAGTAACCAGGAAAGCCCAGGGCCACCAAAGAGAGCAGAACTAATTGTGAGACCCACAGGAGCAGCTGGAAACTGGGCTGGTAGTGGAGGAAGGGAAGAGACATCTGTGGGAATGGAGAGGTGGGGACAGGAGATGCCTAGGCCTCAACATACTCACTGAGTCATCTCTGACTCATACTCAGTTAGTAGCTCCATTTCCTATGGAGCTACTAACAGGGGTGACCACAAACTGAGCTTAACACAGTGGAAACTGATTCCTTCATCTGGAGGATGAAGGTCATGGTGTCTGCAAAGGCCAAACCCCTTTGAGGGCTCCATATAGGAGATATGGTCAGCTCTTCCAAAGCTGACCAGTGGCATTCTATTTCCTGACACACAGCTGTGCCACTCCAGCTTCTGCCTGTGTCTGTGGCTTTCTTCCCTCCGTGTGTCTCTACTTCTAAACTGATCTTCCTTCCTTCCTTCCTTCCTTCCTTCCTTCCTTCCTTCCTTCCTTCCTTCCTTCCTTCCTCCATCTTCCCTTCCTTCCTCCTCCCTCTTCCCTACCTTCATCCCTCCTTCCCCCTCCCTTTCTTTCTCATGTTTACCCATATAAACACTTACACTTTGTAAAAGAGTGCTGTTGTGTTGGCTGTTACATTAGAGGCTTTAGAGAAGGCTCAGCAAAAAGACCATGTGTGAAAACATAAATACACCTCCCAGCCAAGCAAGCCCCCCAACACCCCAACCTGCCCACCCCCAACTTCTGGGTATTTATGTCTTATGCACCAGGATATCAAGTTTTCTTCTCTCAGTCCTTCCATTAAAGATGGTTTATCTGGCCATTTGTTTATGTGTGGAAAATGCATAAAAATTTATAAAATAAACCCATTTACTTCCAGACGTAAGTTTGCATTTTGCCCGGAGTGAATTTTTGTGGCTGAGTTATAAAATTCCGAAAATAAGGGTTTCTAATGAAACCGTGCTACCCTTTAATGAATCTCACCGCCCTTGCTGCAATAAAGAATGTACAATATTTGGCCTGATGCACTCTGGAAAAACTGCCTAATATGTAATATGAGTGATCGCTCCCTTTGTGAGCCAAGTCTTGTTTCCATTTTCTGGGGATAATTCGACTCAACAAATATTTATTGAGCGCCTACTAAGTCCCAATCGCTGCACTAGGGAGTAGGGATATAAAGAAAGAATTGGTGGGGGGTACAGCTTCGTAAATAATAATGAGCTCTTGAATGGGCCCATGCTGGGCCCCATTCTAAGACCTTTGTATGCTTGAACCTGTATAATCCTAACAAAGTCCCAGGGGAGGGATGCCTGCTGTCTGCATCCCCATTTACAGATGGGGCATAGAAAGGTCAAAGAAATCTGCCCACCATTGTGCAGCCAACGAGTAGACAGCCAGGTTCCAATCCAGCAGCCAGGGTACAGAGTTCATGACCTCGGCAGCATCCTGGGCAGGACTAGGCAGAGCTGCTCCATGGCAGGTCACTGTTACAGAAGTGGGGTGCCACTATGGGGGACTTGTAGCCAGGACAGATAACACCATAACACCGAATGAGTGAGTGTGTGGCCATGATTCCAAGCAGCATGGTGTTTTGCAGGAGTCTAGAGTGAGGCCCAGCATGGACACAGCTTATAGGTGTGACCAGAGCCCAGAGTTCTAAGAGGACTAAATCAGCAAATGAGCCTGCTGGCTTCTTAGCTGTAGCTGGACGATACTTATAAGAAGCAGAAAGAAGGCTATCTAGTGCTTCCCAGAGGAGATGTGGAAAGGTAAGGAAGAAGAAGAGAAAAGAGGATGCTTCTGTTATTTTAGATATGAACAAGTCTAGTTGTCCTCAAAGCTCATGTGTTAAACCCTGGTCCCCAGATCAAAAATGGATCATGAGGGCTATACCTTCACCAATTGAATCCTTGAAGGCTCATAACACAGTGTTATTGGGAGGTGGTAGGGAACAGGAGGTGAGCCTAGATGGAGGAGGTATGTTCCTAGGGATGTACCCCAGGAAGATGTATCTCGTCCTAAGCTTTTTCCTTTATGTCGCTTTGCTCCCTGGCTGCCATGAGGTGACAGCTGTCCTCAGCCACACATGATGTTCCTGGCTCACTACAGGTCTAATGGAGTCATCTGTGAGCCATAGACATCCTTCCACCTTCCCACAGTCATCATCTCAAAATGTTCCCTCTCATTAAACACGGTGTTCCTCCATTTCCAGTCCCAAGGCCTAGACTCTTCTATGTTTTTAGCTTGTTTGTTTGTTCTGGCCGAGACCAGATGCTTTGCTAATATAATAATAATACCAAAGAATGCTTTGGTATGTCTCTTATGGGCATTTAGATATCTTATGTGTTTCAAATCAATCAACTCATTCAGTCATTTTCTGGACTCTGTATTCAGTTGGTATTCTTGATTCAGGTAGCCTGCAGGAGTCTATTAGCAACTGAGACCTCATCCAAACTGAGCCACATACACACCCCTCTCCTAACACAGCAACTAGTCATTCTGTCTTAAAATCTCCCTAGCAAACTCCAACAACCCCTAGCAACTCTTAGAACCCCCCAGCACTCCTTAGCAAACTCCTAGAAGCCTCTAGCACCCCTAATATCCTCTAGCACCTATCTGCCATGGGCAAGCACACCTGGGGCATATCCTGGTGCTAGGGGCAGTATATGGATCCAGCTTGGCTTGGATTTAGGTGCATGAGCAGAAGGGTCGGCTGTTTGCTCTAAATAGACTTTAGGAAAACTCTGTATTTACATCTTATACCTATGCTGGATAGAATATGCACATGATTAAAATAAAATGCATCACAGGAAAGGACAGGTCCAAAGAGCAAAGGCTTCCAAAATTCAAGTTGTCAATCAAAACCAGAAAACTACCAAATCCGGCCACTAGAAACCAACTTCTGGAAAGTCCCAGGGATCTTGAGCAGTCTCTCTCAGCCTGCTGCTCCCTTGCAGTTATTTTTTCTGTACTTTCCCTTTGCTTTCTAATAACTCCCTTGCTACTTTGTCATTTGATTAACTTCTTCAATTCTTTGAATAAGCTGATAAGCCCTTGCAAATATCTGGTCCAAACAGAGGCTACCAGAATCATCTCCATTTCAGAAGGGAAAATTGATGTCATATAGAGGTACCCAAGCATCATGGATCTGAAAGTGCTCTAACAGAGTTTGAATCCAACAAATGGTCCCAATACCCAGCCACTATAATTCTGCTCTTAATGACTTGTCCCTCTGGGGTAGCTACATCATCCATCCTGGAGCATCACCAGTGGTCTTCATGGGTCTCATGAACTGAACTGTGTTCTCTAAAATCCATGTCTTGGCCCTCAGTGGGGTGGTATTTGCAGTTGGAGCCTCTGGAAGGCAATTAGGTTAGATGAGATCATCAAAAGTGAATCCCTCTTAATGAAAAGAAGACATTTCAGACAGTGTGCTCATTTTCTCTCTACACCATTTGAAGATGCAACAAGAAGGTGGCCATTGTCAAGATGGGAAGAGAACCCAGCAGGACTTTATTATGTTGGGGCCTGACTTTTGGCTTCCAGAACCATGAGAAATGTTTCTGCTGCTTTAACCACCCAGGCTATTCAGGCAGGCCAAGCAGGCTAAAATTGATGTGTTTGGCAGCTGTCGGGGTTGGTGGAAACCCATGCCGCTTGTGGAGCAGCCTCTGTGATAGGATTCAGTGAGTCGATTGGTACCAGCTGTGTGTGAGAGAGAATGATGTAAGCTGGCCCTGTAGTGTTTTGCTTCAGAATATAGGGCTTTGTCAGACCTATGGATTTTAGACTCTTGCAGGTGTGGCATTGCCTTGGGACAGATTCATAGGCTTCTTAGGCACATCTAGATCTTCTCACCTGTAAAATGGAGGTGATGATACTTAGCTCTCAGCATTCATGTGCCATTCACGTGAGAGTCTCTAGAAAATGTGAGCAGTATCAAATGAGTGATGGGTGGGTTTGCTTGTAGTATCATAAAATGTTCACTTCAGCCCACAGCTCTGTGGCCCTTCATCTGGCTCTCTGCTTGTTTTCCTCTGTGCCTCACATGTGACAGTGGGTCTGTGTGGTTGGCTGGCATGCCTACCTGTCTACCCAGATGCAGAGATATCTTTGGACTACAGCCTAGAATGGGAAATGGCTACAAACACATGCAAGGTGAAGAGAGGACACAAGGTTAATATGGAGAAAATCAGTGTATCTAGCAATGCTGATGTCGGGGAGAAGACAGACATTTGAATAGCAGGAGTGCTGATGGAGGACAGGGAAGGGGCAGGTGGGATGGATTGGGTGTAGATGGCTGGAGCTTTACCCAGAGGCCAGGCTTGCACTGCTGCAGGGACCCACAGAAGACAGCTTGTTTGGATCTGACTGTGGAAAGGACAGGTGTCTGTGTGAGTGTCCTCAGGTAGCAGCAGAATCCTGACTCTTCTCCATACACCACTCACTTCTCACCATCCCCCAAGGTGAGGTGGGGAGCCTGGGCTGTGCTGGGACACTTCCTTCTGCTTTATGTGCCTCGATTGTTAAGGTTCACAGATAAGTGAGGATTATTAATTAAGGGACAGAGCATATGCGTCCAAGGGTGATTACCATTACTGTAAATCAGACTTAATGGCTGCAGAAATTCATTAGGGATTCATTTCCTAATGATAACGAATTGGTCTGAGCAGATGTCAGATGCACTCGTGACTGTAATTCTAATTCAGCTCAGGGTGGGAAGTGGAGGTCCTGAGGAGGATCCAGGGCACTTGCTTAGATCTCCGGGCAGCTGCAACATGTCTGATGCAGTGTGAGTGTGGCCTCTGGGACAAGGTCTTCTCCAGAGGAGACTTAAGACTGCCTCCCGAGTATAGCATGGGCCCCAGGTTAGGCCACAGTTGACCTGAAATGCTGAGTACATAGCAGTATCTCATCTTTTCCCAGATGCTCTTCAAGGTGGGTACTAGCTTCATGCTGTTTCCCAGCACCCAGCACACAGTTAGTTCCAGACAGTAGAATCAATGGGTAGAGCATGTGGGGGGCTTTCCTGAAGGTTTCTCACATGCCTGGACTTTCAGCTGGGAGGTGATTTGACAGCCAGAGTAAACCAGTTTGGTCAGAGAGGGCAGCCCCCAAAGTTGTTTAGAATCTTGGGCTTTGATTCACTGTGGCTTCCTTATATGTACCCAGGGCATCATCCCTCAGACTAAGTGCGCCCAGGTTCTCCGTTAGGGCACATGCATGGACAGAGAATGTCCTTGGTTTTAGGGCATCCACAGGTGACCAATCAAGCAACAGGAATTGAAGGATTCCATATCTGCTACCAAGCTGTCTTCCCTATCTGTGCAGTGGGGGTGTGAATGGCCACTGGCAGATGGAGCATTTGTTGATCCAGGTCCAGGAAAACACTAGCCACTGATCCTATCATCTCAATAGCCTGAGACTGGGTCACTGGCTCTAGAGGGAAGGGTCAAGTAGTGGTGCCCAGGTCCCCAGCCCAGGCTTTGGAGGGATGCCATAGGGAAGTGAGAGTGGGGAAAGAAGGCAGGGCATGGGTATCGGGAACACTGAGGACCTGGTTTGTGGGAAGGGCAGGCTATGCTGTGACAGTTCAGGCTAAGGACAGATGTACTGGCCCTGGCCCTACAGTGCCCCAAGTCCTCCAGAAACCTGGCCAGTTTTCATTGCCCAGACAGGCTAATGGTTCCAACACTTGGAGCACCATTCATCTGGTTTCTCTGTGTTCTCTCCAGCGAGGTGCCAGTGACTTACATCTAGTTTGGTACTTGTGTGGAGAAGGGTCCTGGTCGAGTAACCTGCCCACAGCCTTCCCTGGAAACTGAGTGTGATCTTCTTACTCCCACACTGTCTGGAGGGCTCCACTCCTGAGGGATGCTCAGCCTGGATTGGAGAATGGTATGAGGACCATCATTTGGTGCTGTTTTGCTTGAGGGACCCAGACTCAATCCGTGGGTTCTTTTGGTTTGCCCGGCTTCTTGGGCATATAATCTGTTTCTATCAACATGTGGAAAAACACATTTTCTCTGATCCAGCAAGCCAACTTGTGGGAACCCATCCCTCGGAAATGAAAACCCCAGAAGGTAGTAAAGATGAAGGAACAGGATGTTTACTGACAAGGCTTATGGTGAAAGAAACCTGGAAACAGTCTGAGCACCAGCAGGGATGGGGAAGGCTGGGAGAATTACACATGCTTTTGAGGAAGATCTATCTGACTTTTACAAATCAGGTTTCTGTGTGATTATCCGGAGCGTGCTCCCTGACATAAGACAATCAAACAAGCAGATGGCTCCTTGAGTTGAACAAAAATGTGAGCTTATGCACTGCCCTTTTAAAAAGAAGCTCTGTGTATGTGCTTTATTTTTATTTGTGTCCCAGGCAAAGAATGGAAGGAAGCCCCTGGCTATTCCACTTATAGGGGGTTGGGAAGTTGTCTGCATGCTTTATTCATCACAGTGGTATTGTCATTTGATGCATGTGGAATCCCAGTGAAATTAACACCTGTATCTATCAGAATCCTTGGAATTTCAGCCCTGTACCTCTGAGTTTGTTTAAACTGGAGACTCCATTTGAAAGTTGCTTTAACTTGCTGGCTTCTGAATGGAGTCCCTTGGAGGATGTAATTGGTTAGACAGAAAAAACACAAGCCATGGAGGCTGAGGAGATAGTTTAGTGAGTAAATTGTCTGCCCCACAAGCATCTGAGGACCTGAATTTGACTCCCACTGCCCAGAATTTAAAAAAAAAAAAAACAGGTCTGGTGTTTTTTTAAAACACCATTAAGTACATGGTGGCATGTACTTAAATCTCAGCACTGAGGACAGGATGGTCTCTAGAGCTTGCGATCAATCTAGCCTAATTGGTGAGACCAAGGTCCCAGTGACAGACTCTGTGTTGAAAAATAAGGTGGACAGTCCCTGAAGAATGACATCTGAGGTTGACCTCTGGTCTCTATAGGCAGGTACACACTCTGTGCCTGCACACACACACACACACACACACACACACACACACACACACACACACACACACACACACACGTGAACACACATGTACATACATGTGCATGCACACGCACGTGTACATTTTAGCACATGAATGAACATACACATACTGAAAACTATGGTGATATTTTTGTTTATGATATAGCAAATAAAGCTTGCCTGGAGATAAGAGTGCAAAGCTAGCCACACTAGCTAGCTGTAGAAGCTAGGCACCTTTAATCCCAGCACTCAGGAGACAGAGGCAGATGGATCTCGGGGTTCAAGGCCACTCTGAGCTACAAAAGAATGAATCAGTTTAAAAGAGAAACAGAGCTCACACCTTTGAACCCAGCACTTGAGATGACACACCTTTAATTCCAGAACTAGAGAGGTGGAGACAGCAGTGATATGGCTGACGAATATAAAGCTGATGATCCCATTGGTCTTAAGGAAGGACTGTCACCAGGCAGAATGTGGTGCTGACATGCAATCTGAAGAAGGAGCAGCTGAACAGAGGGTGAACCTTGAGTGGGCACATGGGTTTGGGGATCTTGGAGTAGTGTGGTGTCCCTGGACCTGAGGGGACTGTATATAGCTGAAGAGTCTTAGGAAGTGATGCAGAGTGGAACCTGGGGAGCTCCTGTAAACATCATGCTATTAACTAAGACCAGAGGAGACAGTGCACAAGATGAAGAGCCACTCACACCTTGCCCTGGGCATTCTCATGATGACTTAGTGAGCTAGCATGGGATGGACTCATTAAGTCCACCAGTAAGATGTGGGGAGAAACTGTGATACTGTTGGATGAGTTTAAGCAGAGACAGGTGACAGGAACTACTGCTTCCATTGTGGATTTGGGTGTCATTTCTAGAACCTAAAGCTGTGTCTGGCAGAGACTGACTTCTTCAGATACAGGACAATGAATGAACTTGTGAGACAGGAAAAGAGTATACCCACTTAGCAGATGACAAAACTGAGGCTTTTAATGCTCGACCACTGGTCTTGATGGCTACTGGGACACCTGTGTTTATCTACCTCCTCATGTTGCCTCCTAGGTTTTATGGAAAGCACTTAACATAAAGAAAGTCCTCTCTTCCCAGATGGGAAAACTGAGGATCCAAGAAACTAGGAGCTGCCCAAGTCTTCTTGGCATGAGGAGAGCACCCTGGTGGTTCTGGTAGTATTGGAACTGGCCCAATTCTTCAGGCCCCACCAATTTTTGTTTGTTTTTGAGACAGGATTTGTCTGTAGCTTTGTAGCCTGTCCTGGAACTCACTCTGTAGACAGAGATCCACCTGTCTCTGCCTCCCCAGTGCTGGGATTAAAGGCATGTGCATCACTGCCCAGCAGAGCCCACCATTCTTGACACATATCTGCATCAAGGTGAGGAAGGCACTCACAGAGAGGGTTTTCTCTCTGAAAAAAACTTAATTGATCCAGCTAAGTGGCCACCAGGTGGGTGGTGGGTGCTAGATGAAGGAACACTCCATGTCCTGGTCCTAGTGGAATAGGACTGCATGAGACTCTACCATAAACTTTACCAGAACAGAGCACAATTTAAATCATTTTGTTTTATTGTTTATTTCTGGAATTTTTCATTTACTCTATCAAGACTGCAGTTGACTGTAAGTGATGCCACAGAAAGTGAGTGGCAGATAAGGAGACTGTGGTCTGTCTTGGATCTGGCTGTGATTTGTTGCTGTCCTCATGGTGGTGCCTGGGGCCAGGGTTCTTGTCAGTCCCCTTTGGTGTTGTTTCACAGCCCAGTCTATAAGCCTCAGACCAAGCTCCTCCCCAGAGCATCCAGGGGTTCCTAAGCAACAACTCACTCTGGCCATTCCTCTGACAGAAATACCCAGGGCTCTCCACTGGCTTGAGGAGGAGCCAGCTGTCAATTCACTCTTCTCTCTGCAGTTGGACAGTTCTTTTTTAGAGTGAGTTTTCACAGCCTTTGTCCCTCTGGGGAGAGGACATCAGGATGGGAGAGATGCTGTGTGTTATCCCATGATGGCCAGATGGCCTTCAGCAACATTATCTGGGCACTTGCTGAAAAGGATGTGGCATTAGCTTTTACACTAAGAGTCCTTCCTTCTGATTTCTGCCTACCCCTGCTGTCCCTCTGTTCCTCTACCAACATCCAGTGTGCCTCCAAATGCCTGTTGATGGTGCAGCCTCCTGGGCAAGATTCTCTACCCAGTAGGTGCTTCCTAGTGTTTTAGGCCCCCATGTTGGATCCTATAGGACATACCCTGTATAGCTTCTCCTAGGGGCTCATGGCCTCCTCTGCATCTTCCATAGCAGTAGATCCTAAGCCTGATGCTGTGCAGGTTCCAAATTCTTAGCTAATTCTACCTCAAGGTCATGGGCTTGGTGCTGGGTCATGGTGAGTGCTCATGTCATGTCTTTGCCTTGCCCTTCTCCTTTTCCCTGGAGAATCAAATCCAGTTTTATTTTATTGTCCTTCCTATCTGACAAAGACTCCCCAGGTCAAGCTCTCTTGATCGCCTAGGCTGTGGGGATCTAAAACAGGATGACTTGCAAGCAATGCACATATAGTAAGGTAGAGAGCATGAAAAGCATGCCTGCATAATGTACCCCCAAATCATTCCTGCTATAGCAAATTAAAGGAGCCCTGGAGCTCCCAGAAACCCTGTAAGGGTTAAAAACCAGAGGTGAAGTAATTTTTCAAAGCCAGACAGTGAGTTACATAGGAGCCTAAAGTCAGCCCTAGGACCCTGATTCCCCTGTCAATTTGTGTTCCCCTCAACAAAGGCCAGGAGACAAGGGGTGATGTTTAGGATGTAGGCTACTGGAGCCAGAATTCTGCTTCTCCCACTTCTTCTAAATGACCTTGGGAATTTGCTTAACTTTACTAGCTCCACCCCACCCTGCCCCACTGCCTTCAGTCAAAATTTTGTGGATTTGAGACTGGGGCTGTAGCTCAGTGATAAGAGTTCTTTCCTGGCTTACTCAAGGACCTGGGTTCAATCCCTAACATTGCAAAAAGGAAAAAGGAGAAAAGGGGCGGTGGGAGAAGTGGCATTATTGCACAGGATTTTCTTTCTTTATCTTTCTTCCTTCCTTCCTTTCCTTTCTTTCTTTCTTTCTTTCTTTCTTTCTTTCTTTCTTTCTTTCTTCCTTCCTTCCTTCCTTTTTTTGGTTTTTCGAGACAGGGTTTCTTTGTGACTTTGGAGGCTGTCCTGAAACTAACTCTTGTAGACCAGCCTGGTCTTGATCTCACAGAGATCTGCCTGCCTCTGCCTCCCGAGTGCTGGAAGTAAAGGTGTGCGCCACCACCACCTGGTAGGATTTTCTTTATATAAATAGAAAGATGCATAGAAACTGCCAAATAAATCAGGATGTGTTCGGCAACAGGAAAAGATGTTCCTTCTCCTTACTGACCATGATCACTTGTTCGCTGGCATGGGAGAGAGGTATAGACACTAAGAGCTTGGTTGACCAAGTACCTCAGCAATGTCAACAAAGGCCGAGGCCTTCTTGCCTTGCTGCCTTTCCTTTCTTAGCACATCACTAGCTCTCCTCATATTTGTAAAATGGCTGAGGTAGCTCCAGGCCTCAGCTTCTCACAAGCCTGTGTCCAAAAGCAGATAAAAGACTTTTTTTGATGGGTGGTGGTGGTGCACACCTTTACTTCCAGCACTCAGAAGGCAGAGGCAGGCAGATCTTTGTGAGTTTGAGACCAGCCTGGTCTACAAGAGCTAGTTCTAGGATAGCCTCCAAAGCCCAGAGAAACCCTGTCTCCAAAAACAAAAACAAAACAAACAAACAAAAAAGACTTTTTTTCCCCTGTGCATGCTTTCTGAAGAGAAAAAACAATCTTTTTCTTTTAGCACAGATCACATGTTGTTCTGGGTAACTGTTGTCATGCCATAACAAGGCATCCTCAAACTCAGTAACTTGTAACCACTATTATCATTTATTTTTATTCGGAATCCAAGTTTTGGGTAGAGATGAGCAAAAGCAAGTTTATTGTGCTCCATAATAAGATGGACAAGTCAACCAGCAGCTTGGCTGGTGCTGGGATCATAGGGCCTGGTTCTTCCTTTATGGGCCTCTCTGAGGGATACACAAATTTTTTTGCAGTATGAAGGCTGTGTTAATACAACATATCCCAAAAGAACCAGGCGGAACCTGTATTCTTTTATGATATAGTTTTCAGAAGCTATAAGGAATTCTTCTACTTTACACTCAACCTACCCAAATTCAAAGTCATAATTATATAAAGATGAACCTCAACAAATGATGAGGCCAGGTTCCCATAAATCTGTCTGTCCTAGTTTGTCTCTGTTACTATTATAAACTATTTTGACCAAAAGAAACAAGAAAGACAGGGCTTGGTTTTTGTTTTCTGTTTTTCAAGACAGGGTTTCTCTGTGTATCCCTGGTTGTTCTGGAACCTGCTCTGTAGACCAGACTGGCCTTGAACTCAAGGATCCTCCTGACTCTGCCACCTGAGTGCTGAAATTAAAAGCATGCCCCAGCAGAGACAGGGCTTGCTTAGTTCACACTTCCAGGTGATAGTCCATTACTGCCAGGACATCCCAGCAGCAGGAGCTTGAAATAGTTGGTCACATCACATGGTCAAGGGCAGAGAAAAGTGAATGCATGAATACTCACTTGCTCAATTGTGTTCAGCCAAGTTCTTCATGCCTATACAGTTCAGGACTCACTAAACTTAGGGAACGATGCCTCCCACAGTGGGCTGGGTCTACTCATATTGATTAACTTAATTAACACAATGCCCCCACAGACATTCTTATAGGCCAATGTAAATAGTCTCTCCTTGAGCTTCTTTTCCCAGGTGATTTTAGGTTGTGTCAATTTGACAGGTAAAGCTAACCATCATACCAGAGTAAGTGGAAAATATGTAAACCTGAACTTAGGCACTAAACCTGCTGAGTACAATAGCAACATGGTACATACTGCAGTGCTGACGGCTCATGCTTTTGATCATCTGTTCAGCACTGTAAGGAAGTATCCTGAAGTGTGTTATCAGGTAGAAAAAGCTCAGCATTGCCAATCCCATGTTTAGTTTTTGCTGGATACTTGTGTCTTCTGCACCATCATGCAGTTGAGAAATCTCAAGTCAAATCACCATTAGTCAAGTCTCTGTAAATCTGACCTGCTTGAAGCCTGAAGAAAGTCTGGAGTGGGTTGTGTTCTCCATTTGTTTTGGAAATAGTCTGCCTCACAAGATAACTGTTCAGAAAACCTACACTAAGCTTCTCAGTCTGGTCTGCATTGGTCAGAGTGGCCGAAGGTGTCCTTGGAAGAAGTGTAAACTGCAGTCTCATGCTATCGGTGCTAAAGGCAAGTGTGCATTAACACACATTGAGAGTGCTCTGGCTGCCAGTTAGAATCCTACAGGACAA
Source organism: Cricetulus griseus (assembly GCF_003668045.3). Classification (NCBI taxonomy): domain Eukaryota; kingdom Metazoa; phylum Chordata; class Mammalia; order Rodentia; family Cricetidae; genus Cricetulus; species Cricetulus griseus. The sequence continues at coordinate 106,931,521 of NW_023276807.1, read as the reverse complement.
GCTAAGCTGACCAGTGACTGGGATTCCCTGGCTAGCTATGAGCAGCCTTCCTAGCTGGACTTTCTCTCATGCCTGAGGCCTAATGTTGTATTGGGATGGAACATTCCAGCAGGACAAGCTAGCTTGGCAAGCCTTTGGGAAGGCAACTCTCACCATTGTTCCTTCATGCCTGTCTGTTTTCCTTGTAGCTGTTTTGGGTGTTAGAAAATTGGATTAAGCTTCAATCACATTTCCTCCCAAACACAAAAGTCCAAAATGAGTAGCATATTTCCAGCAAAGCTCACTTCAGCCACATCAAATTAGATGGGATGGTTTTAAAATGGGCCCTCCCGGGTGTATGCAGTGTGGCGTGAACAGGGGACTTTATGGAGTGAGCTGTGTTTGTAAATACTGGGTAGCTCCGGCTGTTTCGACCTAGTGATATTTGAACCGTGTTCCTGTGAACTATATTCGACTTGGAGTTGACATCCTGTGGATTTACAGCTCTGGTCCATCCTACATTGCTTGGAATTTTATCCTTTGTTTTAAAACAGGCTTGATGCCCTCTGAACTTGCCTGGCATCAAAGGCAGACAAGGGGAGAAGCTTTCTTTGAACATTTCCACTTGGCTGCCAGAACCCCCATATTAGAGACTATAAATTGTGGTACAAAGGAGGCAAAATTGATTCATTAGAGACAAAGGGAGCAGAGGTATCTGAGCTGGGAGTTGAACTCAAGGCTCCTGAAAGAAGCAGTGGGGGCTGGAACCCAGGCACGCTTTGAAGGGTGTAGGCAGGCTTGTTCTCCAAGCCAAGCCTGACCCTTAGCAAGTGTGTGGCCTGGTTACAATCTGGAGCCTCTAGTTTCCCTGCTTCTGTGGCATATGGTGTGACTCCTCACTCAGAATGCTTACAAGAATCAAATCCCAAGTGTGAAACAGGGAGCCCGCCATCAGCTTCTGAGAATGTGTCCGCCTTAGTCCACTCTGGCTGCTGTAACAAACACATCACCGACTGGCTAGCTAGTAAGCAGTAAATACACCTCTCACAGTTCTAGAGGTTAGGAAGCAAGATGATTCAGTGTGGCTGAGGGCTCCTTCCTGGGTCACAGCCTTGCCTTGCTATGACCTCACAAGGCAGAAGGGGGAAGACACCCGTCTGGGGCCTCTAGTAGGGACCTAATTCCACAAGAACTCCATTTTCATGCCCTAGTCACTCCTTAAGGCCCATCTCCAGCTACCATATCCCTTGGTGCTTTATCCCATGAGTACACTGCTAAAACCAGCCTGGGGTAAGGAGGAGGAGAAGAAGGAGGAGGAGGAGGGTGAGGAGGGCCCAGCAGGAGTGTGTGGAATGGTGAGGAAGCCTTGGGTGATGGTGTAAAAACAGGATGAAATCCATAGGGAATGCATATTGTTGACATGGGTATGGCCATGTCAAGGACCCAATGTATCAGAGCCCTGGGAGTGGCAAAGCATCCACCCAGTCCCAGGGACAGGTTCAGAGGAATGCCAAAGCCTGTCTCTGCTCTGAATGTGAATGTTGACAGTGTGCAGGGACTAACAAGTGCCACTTCCTCTTCCCCAGTAACTGCAACCTGAGACTTCTCACCTACTAAGACCATCTACTAAAACTAGCCAACTCCTCCCCCTGTGCTGAGATTCCTGGTAATTGCAGATTGGTGTAGCTCCAAGGGGTGGGGGGGGGAGCACAGCCTGCCTGGTCCCAGCTTTTTTTGTATGCATGCCTGTCCTTTCTTCATTCCTCATCGCCTCTGTCAGGCCATTATGGGCACAGCACAGTGGCACAGGCAAGGCACGAGTATCAGAACGTGATAGACTATTCAGGTCGCCTAGGTGCAGCCCTTACTCTCAGGTGTGTAGAATATGTCTCTGGAAGGAAGGTGTGAACAGTAACTGCACTCGGGGGAAGCTATGGCAGGCTGGAGGAAGAGTCCCCTCTGTGCCATCACTCATGAGAACTTTGGCCACTCCTCTTTCAGGACTGAGCCCTAACATCCCTCCTCCATGAAGTCTTCCCATCCTGTGCATTTTGAGTGCAATCATGAAGTTGGGCACTGGGGATGATCTGCATGGATCAGAAATGTCATCAGGGGGCCTTAACCAAGTGTGTGCTGTTCTTACTGTAAGCTTGGTGTTACTACAGTAAAACACCAGAGTCAGTTAGCTTATAAAGGGGAGAAGCTTACTAAGATCAAGAGTTACACACCTGGTGAGGTGTTGGACAGAATGGCAGGGAATATGTTGGAACAAACTGCTCAGAACCAGGAAGCTCTGAAGCAGAAATACTGTGGTTTGCCCCTCTTTGAATGGTATACTCCCAGTGACCCAAAAACCTCCTCCTAGGCTCTGCCTCTTAAAGGCCCACAGCAGCTTGTCATATCCACTCTAGGATCAAGCCTGTAACATAGGCCTGTAGCTTTAAGAAAGAGGCAGTTTCCTCTACTACCTCTTGGTCCTTGTCCTTAGAACTTATCTATCAAGGTGAGAAAGCCCATGTCACCCCCACAGAGAGGAGCAGGAACCCAGAAGATCATGCCCACTGCCAACCTGCCAGCCCGTGGGTGGAACATCCTAGCTCTCTCTGAGATATCCTCAATGGATGCTGCTGGAGAGCTAGCCGGACCACCCTGCCCACATTCACATGGAAAACAGAAGTGAGCTATGGTTGCTCTGCTGAGTCACCTGGTTTTGGCCTCTCGAAGCAGTATATTAATGATAGGCAAGGAGAGCACAGGTCACTGTTAAGAGGGGTCAAATGGTGACCACTCACTATAGAGGAGGCTGGCAAATGTACAACCTTAGCAAGCAGGTGGGTGCCCAGAGAGAAAAATCAGCATCAAGTCGGTGAGAACAGATGGTGGGTGGCTGGGCCACTCAGCAGCACCTTAGACTTTCCCTCGGCTCATCACCCGCACATCTTCCCTCCATTGCTATTGGCTCCCATTACAAAATGTTTACCCCATAAAGCAATGTGGCATGCAGGCCATGTGCTTGTTTGTCTATAAATTATACATAGATAATAGTTATATTATGTTGAACTAGATTATATGAGTGTTCTAAGTCTTTCTCAAAACAGAAGGGTTTTTAAAGCCCTAAACAAGATTTTAAATTATTTTTGTCTTATCTTTATCTGCAGGGCTAACCCAAAACTTATTAATAATGTTTGAGCATGACTTTCTAAGAAAAATACTCCAAAAAGGTGTGTGTGTGTGTGTGTGTGTGTGTGTGTGTGTGGTATATGTATACATATGTGCAGGCCTGTGCATCCATGCACATGGAGACTAGAGGAGAATGCCCTGTGTCCTGCTGTATCACTATCTTGTTTGCTTGAGACAGGATCTCTCATTGAACCTGGGGCCAGGCTACCAGCCAGCAAGCCCTAGCAACACTCCTATTCCCCAGCCCTCTAGTCCTAGGTTACAGACAGTCAGGCTTATAGTTGCCTTTTTACCTAAATGCTAGGGATTTGAACTTACATCCTCATGCTGGTCTGCAAGCACTCCTATTGTTGAAGCACCTTTCCATATATTTCATGTAAAGTTTAATGCCTGCAGGCACCGAGCACAATCATTAAAGTGGCGACTGGATGATTGGTGTTAGTGGCACAGCACCTATATTTAGCTATTTCCCTTGGCAAATGACTTCCCCATGTCCCCACCCCCACCCCTACCCCCACCATTGGCTTCTGTTTCTCTGATCAGATTATAGGAGCTTTTACTTAGGACAACATGAGCTCATACTTGATGGGGAGGAAATGTTGGCTGTGCAGTGTTCGTCTCTCCGGCTTTCATCCACGGGTTTTGTTTTGTTTTGTTTTGCAGGAATTTTGTTAGCACTGCAGTATCAGTGAAGAGTTCCCACAGCCATTAGACCAGCACAGTTGAAAGTCTTCCACACAGGTCTTGATATTTGTAGCACTTTGGCCAGGCAAAGGAAGGAGCAGGCACCAGTACCAACACACGAATTAGATACCACACAGCTCAACTTCCTTCCTTCTGCCCCAGTGAGATATGGTAAGTTCAAGTAGAGGCTCTTACACATCTCAATGATTTGTCATCCCGAAGCCCCCAGCTGTGCATCCCTATAGAGGCCTCTTGGAAGCTGAGCTTTCTGTGGTGAATCAATCTATCTCTTTATCTCTCTGTGTCTCTCATTAGATGGCTTTATTTGAGGTCAGGTCTACATGCCCAGGATATGTATGGAGATAAGAGGATAACTTTTCAGTAGTTTTCTCCTGCCACCTTATTTTTGAGGCAGTGTCTCTCTTGTTTCTGCTGTTGCACTGTGTACGCAAGCTTCCAGCAGATTCTCCTGCCCCTGTCCCCTCCACCTCCCATCTTGCATTAGGAACACTGGGATCATAGATATGTAGCAGTGCATCTGGATTTGTGCATGGGTTCTGGAGATCAGATTCAGGTTGTCAAGCTTGCGGAGCAAGCGTTTTTACCTGCTGAGCTACCTCCATTGATAGTTATCGATGTTGATGTTATGTTAACTCCCATCTGTATCTTGTGTATTTGGGCTCCCATAGCACTGAAAGCTAATGCTCAGTGGCTGCTGAATATGAGTGAATGAATAGGACAAGGCCACTAATCGCCACCAAGTTCTAGGGTGAGGCACAAGGTAAAATTCTGGGCCTGGAAGTCTCTCCATCCAGGACATGGGCATCAGAAACTTCTTAATCTCTTCACCTGTAGAGTTTTCACTTGTGTCCTGACAGTTATAATTGTGTCCTGTACAGGCCACCCCCATGGCCCAGAGGAGGTGTGTGAAGGGCTTGGGCACAAGCTGAGACTCAACAGATGGGCAGGAAGCACTGGGCTCTTCTGAGACAATCAAAATCCAGCAGCAATGCTAGACAGAAGGTCTCTCTCTGTCCTTTTCCCCATGGACAGATGTTTATAAACTTAATGGATTAAATTAATACATACTGCAGCTAGAAAGATGGCTGAGTATTAAGAGCTGCCCTTCCAGAGGACCTGGGATTGATAACTAGCACCCACAGCAGTTCAAAATCTGTAACTGTCATAGTTAGGGTTTCTATTGCTGTGAGGAGACACTATGACCACAGCAGCTCTTATAAAGGAAAAACATTTAATTGGGCCTGGCTTACAGTTTCAGAGGTTGAGTCCATTATCATGGTGGGGAGCATGGAGGCATTCCGGCAGATGTGGTGCTGAAGCTGAGAGTCCTACATCTTGAAGGCAATACTAAGTTGACTGAGACACTGGGCAGCATTCTGAGCATCAGAAACCTCAAAGCCCACCCCCACAGTGACACATTTCCTCCAACAAGGCCATACCCCTCTAACAAAGCACACCTCCTAATAGTGCCACTCCCTATGAGATTATGGGGGCCAATTACATTCAAACTACCACATTAACTCAAGTGCCAAAGGATCTTATGCCTTCTTCTGGCCTCCCTGGTCCACCAGGCATGTACATGGTGCACCAACATACATGTGAGTGAAACATCCACATACATCAAAAATGAATAAGATGATATGTATTGTATTTCCATTCTGGAGGTCAGGTTTCTGATTCCAATTCACTAGGTTAATGTCAAGGTGTGGGGGTGGCTGGATCCTCCTAGTGGTGGAGGCTAGGGGAGGACCTGCCCTTGTCTTTCAGAGACCACAGGTTCCTGTTCCTCACCTCCTAGCAACTCCTCCACCTTGGGCACCAACACCACAGCACTTCTGACCTTGTCTATCTAGCCTTCCTCTCATGAGGATTTGGTTTCCTGAGCCAACCAGAGTCTGAAAACTACATAAACAGTTTGGACACTTGCCTTTAATCCAGCACTTAAGAAGTAGAGGAGGAAGATTAGGAGTTCAAAGCTAACCCTGGTTACATAAGTCTATCTCAAATAACAACAAAGAAGCAATTATGTCTTGTAAGTGTTAATAACTCTTATGACAGTGTGTTGTGTTTAATTTTATTATCAGTTGTTGTTCTTCATCCCTTACTAGTTCTGATTTATAAGTCAAACTTCACCAGTCTTACAAGTATAAGAAATCATGGTCCTTATGGAATTCAAGGCTATCTATGATTCCAGCATCCTCTACAATCTGGTGGTGTGGCCGTCTCTCACTTGGTTCACCTGGAGTCCAGGACTTGATACCCATATCTCAGAATCATCAAGTTAACCTGTCTGCAAAGTCTCATTGCTGTCCATGGTTGTGGAGATGAGTGTGTGGATGTCTTAGCAGGCACAGTGTGATCTTCCTCAACCCATCAGTGGGGATGGTCAGGCCAGCATACTGGGACTGCCATGTCAGCACTGCAGTCCCTCATCTAGAAAAACCTGGCACAGGTTGTTTCAGCCTTGGTTTCTTCATCTGAGTTATGGTAATAATTGGGTTTTCTTTAGAGGGTGGCCTGAGGATCCCATAGTGATGCAGACATCTTCCATACATGCAGGGCGTGTTTCCAGAACCCTCCACTGAAGCATGATGGATATGCACAGCCTTTATAGAAAAGGCATGTTTTGTTTGTTTGTTTACAGATTTTACACACAGTTCAATGCATAGACAATTTCCCCTGAATATCTTTGATACAGAGTTATTTGATGCCATGAACACAGAACCCAGATGAGAGGGCTAACTATGCATGTAATAGTGACAGATACAAACACAAACCACTGCTGTGACAAGGGTGCTGTCATGGATCCTCGAACCCCACAGTACCCACAGTCTCTTAACTTACAGCCCCAGGCATCCTTCACTTGGTATCGAAACCCAGCCCAAAAGGCTCTGGTTCCCTGGCAGTCTAAGCACCATGTTCATAGAAGGATGCACATTGAATGTTGTCAGACTCAGGGTTGTGAATGGCTAGCGCCTGAGCAACAGAGATGTGCCAAAGAACTGAAACTGCCACATTGTATTGAGCTCAGTCCTGCTTCCTAGCTACTCCTGGCTGCCCTGCATCTCCAGTGTGCAGGGACTGCATGCAGGCATGCAGAATAGCATGTTATAAGCCACTGTGAAAATAGACATGGCTATGATTGACAGAATTTGCCTCCATGTGCCATTGCAGTGGGAGCCTTGTTCATCAGGGCAATTCAAGCAGCCATTCCTTATCCCAGAAATGATTTTCTCATAGGTTGATCTAGACACGGACAGCCTACAGTTTGGTGCAGCTTTGGTTAAAATGAGAAGAATCCACTTAATTAGATAAGCCTGGGACAGAAGAATTTGATAATTGAACTCTTTACAGTTCCCCAGTGTCCTGCTGGTAAGGTGAAGCTGTTGACATTCCATGACCACAGGGCCCAGAGAACGCAGACCTTTCCTGGACAGGAGGGGGAAAGCTGCTGCAAATTTAAATGAATTGAAACCCATTTGTTTCTCTTTCCTATGATGGAACAGGAACTTCCTGGAGAAACGGAAATTCTCTTTCTGTACTGGAATCCATCCTTGCACAATTTTTCACAGTGTCTCCAGGACATTACTTGCAGTTTTACAGTCTCCATGTTGTCCACAGAGGTCCTGGAACTGCTGCTTGTACAACTGCATGATGAGCAGATTCACCAGCCTCACTCCAAGGGCTTCCACCATGGATAAGCCTTGTCCTAGAAAGCCTTGGAGCTGGAGAGATGGCCCAGTTGGTAAAGTAGGTCTGAGTCAGGTCCCCAGGTAGAAACAAGGTGGAGACTGGTAGCATGTGTTGTCATCTCTATGCTGGCCAGTCAGTCTTGCCTACACTGCCTGAGTTCCAGACTTCTTTCAAAGAAAGGAAAGGAGAAGAAAAAGAAAAAGGAAAGGAAAAAGACACACCAAACAAGCTAGTTTTGATCTGAGCATCACATTTTGCACCTTCAGAGCCCCTCTAGTGTGTCCAAATCCAAGCTCTAGGCCCACCTGGTTACCAAGGATTGCTGGTTCGGGAGATAACTTTTATGTTATAAGGAAGGCTTGAGCAACTCAGTTTGGGATGAGCCCAGAAAATCAAGGTCCCAGTTCAATAACCAGAGATGAGGGCAGAAAGTGCCCATTGGCCCAAGGCAGCCTCCCCAGCCAGAGGTGAGTCCTCTTGTTTTGTTTTCAAGTCCACAAGCTGGAGCCCAGTAGCTCTGCTTCTCTGTCATCCATCAGGGAGGAAAACAGAGGACCTTCCCAGTAACAGTGACAATGGCCTTCACAGCGCTTCTTTCTAGTCATTCCTTCACTCTAAAAGTACTTATGAATCTCTATGGTATATGGAGCTAGCTGTTCTAGGTGTGAGGCAAACAATACAACATCTGAGCATCTCTGCTACAAAGGTGCTTAATTTGAAATAGCAGCAAAAGGAAGCAGAAATCTGACCTAGTCTACAGCCATGGGTGGCAATTAATAGATATGACTAAAACAAACAAAGCAAGTGAGAGGCTTTTGTAGGTCAGACAGCTTCTCTGGAGGGGAACATTTGAATAGAGTTAGAAATGAAAGGACATGGCCAGTCCTGGGGTTGTCTTGGAGAATAACATTGCATTCAGATGGTCACAGCAAATGCAATGGGCCTGATGTAGATACGTGCCTGAGACATCAGAAAAATGCAGACAGGTTTATTGGAAGGCAATATCAGGGAAAACATCAGGGGAAGCGTCAGGAGGCACAGAGATTCCCCTTACCACCATTAGGCATCCCCTCTCTGGATGATAAGAACACTGGCTTTTGAGTTTCTGCCTTCCTTTTCAAGGAGTGGTATTGGGGGAGTGATGGAGCCTCCCTCTCTGGGCCAGTTACAGCAGCACACACTAGAGTGGAGCCATCTACTTCCTCCCCAGAGGGAAAACATCTCTTGCCCCTCATAGTTCTGCCATCCCTACTCAGGACTAGGAAAGACCTGAAAACTACAAGGAAAAAGATGATGCCCAGATTTTCAGAACATGTAGTATATCCTACACACCACCAGATTGTTCCAGCAGCATGAGGTATGCTCTTATTGTTGGTAAAGTGTAGGAAGCCGGTTCCTGCATTATAATGGTGCCTAAAGACACCAAGATGTGAATTACTTCACTGGCGCTGGGTAATCTCCATTCCTTTGATCTCTGCCTATCCCGTGGCTCATTTTTGCCTGAGGAGCTGAAGCCATTCATAGGATAACACGTCCCAGGCGGCTGGTCAGCCTTTATATAGGGATGGTTTTCTTGGTTTAGTGTCTCTGCTCAGTCTCCACTCTGGTAAAATGCATTAAAGCTTGTCTGCAGAAGGATCCGAGTGTCCTGCGTGTATTTCTTGCTGGCGAGGAATACAGAGCGGGCGCGGGACAGTAATGAACCTAAGTATTCCCAGCTTTACAAATGAAGACGCAGGGGTCTGGAGACTTGGAGTGAGCTGCTCCAGTGGCCAGGGGAGGAACTGGTTTGTGCAACTCTCAAAGCTCAGTGTGTGTCCTGCTTTACCTCTTTGGGTTGTTATCTGCATCTCAACTTTCCTATGAAACTTCTATTTCTATTTCCAAGCCTTTCTTTGTTCCTCAGTCTCCCACACTGGACTCTGCAGTGTACAAGGAATCTGTCACCTCTCTGGGCACACTAAGAGGGGTGATGGGCTGCAGAAGGCCTAGGGCTGGGCTCTCTGAGTACTGCTGGGAGAAAGCCTCTTGGTAGATGAAGTCTAACTGTCTAGCAACTACATTTGTTAGGACAGGATAGGCTGGGCAGAGGGACAAATCAGCTTGGAGACTTATCCAGTGCAGGCTTGTTCCTCATCTGTGTCACACATAGTGCTCTCCTGAAAAGTGGTGACAGGGATATTGAGGCATCTTAGAATGTCATAAGCTTAAATACATTGCTGCTAAGGTTGGCTCACAACCTGTACCTTCTAGGGACAGGGCTAAGTATCTTTCACACCTCTTTTTATTCCTTTGGCCATCATTTAGCCTTTTGGCCCTCAGCATTCCTTCAAGGGAGGCTGGGGAACTTAGAGCTGGGAAGAAAGAATAAGATGGTAAGCCTACAGTTTGGCTGCCACAGCCACCAACTTTCCCAGTTCTTATGGTGCTGGCAAAGTCAGATCCACTTTGGAAGGGATGGTGTGGTGGTTTGAATGAGAATAGCCCCATAAGCTCATATGTTTGAAGCTTGGTCCCCAGTTGATGAACTGTTTCGAAAGGACTAGGGGAAGTGGCCTTGTGGAGGAAGTGTGTTACTGGGGGTGGGCTTTAAGGTTCCAAAAGCCCATGCCAGACCCAGTGTCTCTGTCTCTGCTCACCCCCCTCCCATGCCTTTTGCCTGCAGATCAGGATGTAAAGCTCTTAGCCACTTCTCCAGCACCACCCCTGCCAACCATGTTGCCACACTCCCCACCATGACAATAATGGACTTACCCCTAAAACTTTACTCAAACAGTCAATTAAATGCATTTTTACAAGAGCTGCCTTGGTCTTGGTGTCTCTTCACAGCAAGAGGACAGTAATTAAGATGGCTGGAGTGGTTTTTTTTTTTTTTTTTTTTTTTTTTTTTTTGCATTTGGTGCTTCGGAACACAGTGTTAGCAGAATCACTGGACTTTCTGCCTTCCTATCAGTCACCTTTCTCATTGCTATGGACAAATACCTGACAAGAAGCAACTTGAAAGGGTCAGTGTTGCAGTGTTGGCTCACAGTTTTTAGTGGCACAGGTCACCATTGTGGAGAAGATGAAAAGTGTCAGGAGGGGAGGGGACTGGTCACCTCCAATCTATAGTGAGGAGAAAGACAGTAGACAGGAAGTTGGGTTGGGGTATAAAACCTCAAAGCCCACCACCAGTGACTTACTTCCTCCAGTAAGTCTCTGCCTCCAAAAGATTCCACAACCTTCACAAACAGTGCCAACAAGCTGGGGACCAAGCGTTTAAATATATGAGCCTGTGACAGATATTTCACATTCAAATCACAACTGCTTCTGAGACTTAATTTTCCCATTGTTAAAATGGATAGTGTGTCTAGGCTATGGAGCCTGCTGGGGGCTGGGGAGAGAGTCTAGAATTTCCAAACCTCACCTAAATCTCTAGCATTGTAGATGGAAAGTGTTGTCACTAATGGACTAAGACCAGATTTTAAATCCTGGCTGTCTTGTCACAGTCTCGACTGATACCCATGGAAACATAATTTCTATCAGGTGGAGATGTGTGCACTGCCTTATGTGAGAAGTCCTCATAATGAAAAATATCTGGAACCACAGGATTAGCTTGTTTCCATCAACTTTGAGAGCCTTCTATATGCCAGACTCTGTGCTTGGTTAATGGAGCAGAAAATCCAGCGCCTTGTTGTGAAAAAATCCAGTCAGAGGTGTCTGTGTGTATTGGTGGGAGGGACTGACATGTAAACAGACAATTGTGAAGCACTTGGATAAGTGTCCTGACAGAGGGAAGCCCTTCTTTTCTTGGAATACAGTGGAAATGCATAGATCCCAGCATTTCCTAGGATCCTATCAAAGGGCTTCCTGGGGCTAGGGCTATCAGAGAAGGCTTCCAAGCACAGGCAGCATTTAAATTGACACTTGGGAGCAAAGAGGACTTAGCCAAAGCCTAGGAGAAGGGAAACATTTCATGTGATGGGGCCAGTGCACAAATATAGGGCAGGAACAGTAATTATGTATAGGAACCAGAGGGAACACTAGGTAGCACTGAGTCACATTAAATGGAAACGCTGTCAGGCACCAATGAGCAACCCAGACATGGACATGCAAGTCAGATACCTAACAAGAATCTAGTACCTAGAGCAAAGAACTTCTATAGCTCAATACAAATAAAAGGTTGGCAGAGACCTGGAACATGTTTCTCCAGGAAGGAGACACACACGTGAATAGACTCAAAGAACTGCCCCCACGTCACTCATCATTGGGAAAGCTTGAACTGAACTATAGTGAGACACCACTGTGCACCATCAGGATGGGTGTGAGCTGGTGCAGATAGTAGCAGGTGTTGGAGCTGAGACCCCATGACCTGCTGGTGGAAATGTGAAATCACACAGCCGCTATGGGAATCTGGTGGCTACTTGTCAAAAGCCAAACAAGAATCCTGCGTTTGGGTTCACTCAAAGAGACATGTGCACCCACATTTGTAGCATCGTTGTTTCAGACCCTAGAGCCCGAGGTGTCATGGGAGAGGTTATAGAGTTCCTTGCTTGCCTGTCACTCAGATGCCAATAAGCAGAAACAGGAATTGAATCTTAAAAGTGCACTTCATTCAGAGATACAGAAATCACGGCAGACAGTGGATTACCACTCTAAATATCTGTCTGAGATCACATCTCCAGCTAGCAGATTACTGTAGGGAAGGATGGGTCATTCCAGACCTCAGGCTCCCCCCTCTCCTCAAGTGATCAGCCAGGTTTCTAAGACTTGCCATGTCAGTGTCTACTTATCATCAACTAGGTTAGGTTGCCTGGCCAGTGATCCCCAGATAGTAATGTGTCTGGAACTCCCCACAGCTTGGAATTCAAATATGACTACCAAACCTGGCTTTTTATGTGGGTTCTGGGGGTTGAATATGGGTTCTCATGCTTGCATGACAGAGCACCTGATGGACTTTATAGATGAAGCACTTATAGAGGTATTTCCCTGGCCCAGTTATCTTAACACACACACACACACACACACACACACACACACACACACACACACAGAGAGAGAGAGAGAGAGAGAGAGAGAGAGAGAAGAATGTCAGAGGGCCATCTGAAGGTCCCAGTCTTCCCCTGGAAGCAGAAGCATACATATGTGGGACATAAGCTTTGTGACTCAGTTTCCCAAAGGTTCCTGCTGAGGTTCCCGGAGGCCCCTCAAAGGCATTGTTGAAATACCTGCCTGGGAGGACATCTCCTCCTGCCCTGTGATAGAAGGGGTGGCCCAGGGAACTCTGGTTGCAACTGACCTTCAGAATAGTCTCCCTCCTGCCAGGTGCCAGGCGTCATCTGGAACCTGTAAAAAGTTCATTTAGTGTGAGATGGAGGCTGGGCATCCTGGGTCTGCCCCTTCATGGGAAGCCAAACCACCCTTTTAAAAAGGAATTAATTCAAAGTAAGTCCTTAGGATCCCAAATCATTAACAGACGTGTTCCACAAATGTCCAAATAATTGAGACTCTGGGTGTCTGAAAACCCTTCGTTGTCATCAATGGATGGATTGTCTGGGAAAAAGAAAGGGAAGAGCTGTGAGGATGTTTGCACACGAGTTGTCTGGCAGCTTGTTTTTTATTAAGCTGGAGGAGGTGTCTGTTGAAGGAATTTTCCTTTTTTCTCCATTTTGCATCTTCTGGCTTCAAGGGAGGTGGCAAAGAGGTTCAAGCCTGAGAGAGAGGCTGCCTGTGGCGAACTCCTGGCAAGTGGCAGAGTCATTGGGTCTCGCCTGGGATTCCCCCTAGACTCTGGTCCAAAGGGGTGTGCTGCCTGCATCATAGACTTTCCAAGAGCCTCAGAAACAGTGACTCACTCAGGGCCACCCAGTTGGTGGAGACTGGAGAGAACTGAGGACACAAGCCTCTTGTCTGGAGAGGTCTGAGTTCTGATCCTGGAGGCTCTGAGGAAGATGCCTCCAACTCACTCTGTAATTTGTAAGCCCCCTGCCTCCATCCCTAGAATTTTTGTGATGCTGGGGATTGGACCTAGCATTTCCTCTCATGCTAGGCAAATGTCAAAAAGACCAATCTACAGCCCTAGTCCCAGGCCAAGAGGTTCTCTTTGCAGAAGTCCCGGGGTGGGGGCTTTGCTTCTCCTCATTTCCCACCATCCTCCTATCATTCTTGTGCCACCTCCATTGTCCCACCATCTTCCTGTCATCCTCCTGTCCCTCTAGCATACTCCATCCCTCACAGTTCCTTTAAGATGTACCAGTATCTCAGTTTCACAGAGTTTAACAAAGTGGGGGAACCTTCATGAGTCTAGGACCCTGGGTCTCTGGATCATACCAACCGGCTCTCTTAGCCACCCAGACTCTGCCACCTCTGACCTCAGGCCTTTTACAGGCTAGTGCTATGCCCTATGGCAGTTCCTGCCACTAACAATCAACAATCCAATATGTTCTGTTGGCTCTCTCTCTCTCTCTCTCTCTCTCTCTCTCTCTCTCTCTCTCTCTCTCTCTCCCTCCCTTTTCTCCCTTGTTTCCCTCCCTCCCCCTTCTCCTCTTTCTTCCTCTTCCTCCCCTCCCTCCCTTCTTCCCCCCTGCACTTCCCAGAGGTGGGGCTCTCTAAACCTCAAGGTTGATAGGGTCTTGTCACAAAGTCTGACTGAACAGGCTAAAGGGAGACAGACACTGATAAACTTTCTTTTGATCTTCCATCTATAGTCTGAAAAAATAAATCAGTTGGTGGGTCAGAGCCCATGAGCTGGAATGGTTCCTTGTTCCATGTGCAGTTCAGGGTCCCTGACTCTTGCAAAGTTCATGTCAAAAGCAAGGACTGCACTGGGGAGGGATTTAAGAGAATGGGCAGGGAACCTAATTAGGTGAAAATCATTTAAATGGTTTTCCAGGCATCTTTGATTTAAAGCATTTATCACCACCTAATGCATAATTAACAGCAGGACAAACGACTGAACAAAAGCACTCCTACCCAGAGGGATTATGTTAATTTTCATTAATCTTATATATTACCATCTCTCTCCAAATGAATGTTATCTTAAAGGCCCAAATGCCTCTTTTGATCTTGGGAGGGAAAGGGGGTGGGAAAGAAGGAGGGAGAAGAAGAGTTTGTTTAGAAATACAATTTTAACCACAGAATCAGAAGTTTTGTGTACCCAACCACAAAAAGATGGAAATCTATGGGAAAGATGAGGCACTAACTGTCCCCAAGAAAGCAGGTGCATTTCATGGTTTGGTCCATGTTTGGTGTCTTTAGTTTGTGGTTTATTAAGTCCTGATGATGATGATGATGATGATGATGATGATGATGTGTGTGTGTGTGTGTGTGTGTGTGATAGAAAGAGACAGACAGACAGACAGACAGACACCAAGATATAAAAAACAGGACTTTCTGACTGACAAATTCTGCCACTTACCATCTGGGTGGCCCTAAGAGTCACTCGGCTGTGTCTTAGTAGAGACAGAGGTACAGTTCTACAGCCTGAGAATCTCATTTAGCTCAGGTTGGCCAGGAACTTGATACGTAGTTCAGGCTAACCTTGGGTTCCTCATCTCCTGCCTCTACCTCTGGAGTTGCAGCCATGTACCACATGCTTGATTTGGTCTTCAGATTATGAGTCCATAAATGGATGAAGCCAATGATTAACTAGAGTCTCGAGGATCCATTTAGCTCTCAAAGTCCTTACACACACACAGAGGTGTGCTTTACTAAATTCCTGTGTGTTAACTCTCAATCCAATCAAGATCAATTATTGTAAGTTCTTAGCACCTCCCGTGACAGTGCCACCAGCTAGGGACACAACCTCCAACATGCATGATCAATAACAAGTAGTAATTAAAAAAAACTAATAACAATGTAAAAAATATAGACAGATACAGGTGCACACATATGTATGATTCTACATGTGAACATGTTTGCATGTTTGTATCTATGTAGCATCATTGTATCTATGTGACAGGTACAAATACATGCTTTATAAGACACAGTCTCCCAGGACCCCTTAAGGGAATGTAGTGAGTTCATTGTCATCCCTGGAATACTCTATAAATGACCAGGAAAGATAAAGTGTCCTTACACCACATCTCCACAGTTGTCTTAGGATTTTTTTTTTTCTTCAAGATCTCACTATGTAGCTCTGACTGTCCTGGAACTTGCTATGTAGACCAAGTTGGCCTCAAACTCACAGAGTACTGGGATAAAAGGCATGCTGTGTCACTTCTTTTTTAAAACTGCTTTATATTATTTTTAGTTTTGCATATAAGCATGTGTGTGCAGGTGTCCTCTGAGGCCAAAAGAGGGCGTTGGATCTCCTGGGCTAGAGTTACCATGTGGTTGTGTGCTACTCAACATGGGTGCTAGGAACTGAATTCTGGTCCTCTGAATGAGCAGGAAGCACTCTTAATCCACTCAGCTTTCTCAATTGTCTCAGTATCACTTATTCACTGGTGAGGTGCCAAACCTCAGAGAACTTAGTGGGCTTGCCCAAGAACATGCAGAATGTAGGTTCCACTGGTGTCGGCCCCAAGCATGAATAAAGGCTGACTTTGGATCCTACCCTGCTATCTCTCTGCAGTGAAGCCAGGCTCTCTGGCCCCTGCACCTCCTGATAATGCTGTCTCACTTAATCCTGCAGCTGATGAGGCCCATGGGCCATGTTATCCTTGCTCTGCTGATGAGGAGTGTCAAAGTGGAAAAGGAGTAGGAGGATCCAGGGCCAAGGGCAGGTCTCCAGGACTCATGGGGCCATTCTGGGGCAGGAGTATACCTCAAAGAAGGGGACATGGACTGGCCTGGTGAGGGGTAAGATACAGAGAAGCCCACAGTGGGTTTCCAGAGCTGGGCCAGGGTGCGTGTGGAGCAGGGCTGTTTACTCAGCTGTCGGAGAAGATTACAGGCAGGGTTGGTACTGATAAAGCCGGTTGTTTTCAAACTAAACATGGCCTTTCCTCGGAGCTGGCAAGATGAGGTGCAAGACCACGGGGTCTCTGTGCGTCTTTCCGGTCCTATCTCTGACCACATATCTCCCTGGGCTCATGTGAGGATATTTGAATGAACTCCCCAAGAGACTCAGGCTGCCATGAGTAGATTCAAAGAACGGTCATTCAGGACTGAAGCTCACAAAGCCCAAAACAGTCCTTTGAAGATGATGGCCTGGACATGAGTAGCTGGTGTGGCCCTGGTAGTTCTGGACTATGAGCCAATGGCTCTGAGGGCTGCAGAAATAGCTGCTGGAGGCACTAGCTGCCAGGACTGAGAAAGCTTGCACCTTGAGCTGCTTCAGGCCCTAGAATGTTCTGTATGCGTTCTCAAGTCAAGACTTACAATTTAACTGCAAGAGAAGAGAAGTAACCCCATGTTATCAGTTGAGAGCACAGAGTGGAAGAGAGAAGAAGGGCCATTTAGAGTCATAGCTGCTCCATCTGAAGTGTGCTCTGAGGGTGGTGGACTGATCCCCAAAATAAAAGTAACTGTCATTCTCTAGTGGCAGGCAAGGTTTCGTTTTTTTCTTCGTGTGTGTGTGTTTTAAGATGGCTACAACAACATATTCCAGCTCCTTATGTTCATATAATGTGCCTGGTCAGCGCTGCCCCTCTTAGAAGCTGGCCAGATTTGTGCTAAGGCAAGATCATTTAATCATAAGAATGTCTTCCTTTCCCCCTTGGGTCTCTGTTGGAACCTGGCTGCTGTGTGTCAGGAAACCCAGTGGAGCACATGAAGAGTCATGAGTGTTGTGCATAGCAGCCCAACTGAGAGCCCAGATGAGGCTCCAGTTGGCAGGCAACATGAGCTGCTGGGCATTATGCATCCAATGCCCTTGAAGTCCCTGACCAATGAAGAGCCAGACACAATCCAGAAGGGCCAGACAAAGTTGAGTCAACTGAATACAGCAAGAATCACAGTTTCCCTTGGTGCATGATCTCGATCCTTGATATCCAAGCATCACAGAGCACAAGGGTACAAACAAGACAGCCTCCAGTGTAACCCTAGTCAAGTCCTGTTCCCTACTCTGTTGGTTATTTTTCGGATGGCTATGACCAAATACTCAACAAACACAACTCAAAGGAAGAGTTTGAGGTGCAGAGTTTGAGGGCACAGTTTGTCATGGTGGGAAGGCATGGCACCAGGAACATGAGGCAGCTGGTCACATTGCATCTGCAGCCTGGAAGCAGAGAAAAGTGAATGAGATGCTCAGCTCATCTTCTCCTTTTTATTCGGTCTCGGAACCCAACCATGGTATGGTGCTGCCTATGGTTAGGGCATTTCTTCCCACCTTAAGGAATTCAACCTGGAAAATTCCTCATAGACATGCACAAAGTCTTGTCTCTGAGGTGGTCCTAGATGATATCTGAAGCCTCACCAGCCAGGTTTTTAGCACTTGCAGTCCTGCTGAGATCCCACAAGAATTACCCATTGAGTTCCAAGTGCAGATTTTAGATATTTTTAAAAGGCTATTCAAGGTCTTCCAGGTTTTCACCACCAGGAGCAGCAGCTCCAGTTCTCGGGGACCAGTTTTCTGTCGTAGTTATGTTTCTATTGTGACTCTGAAGCCCTGCAGAACAACAGGGAGGGAGGGGTTACACTGGCTAATGGTTCCAGAAGTTTCAAGTCTTCCCCTGAGTGCTGGTGAATAACATCATACTGACAAGAGAATGTGGAGGAGCTAGCCATTCGCTAGATGGCTGTCTGGTAAGCAGAGGGCAAGATAGCAGACAACCAGGGTTAATATGACCTCAAGGACCCACCCCTAGTGACCTACTTCCTCCAACTTGGTGCCACTTCCTAAGTGTCTTCAACCTCCCAAAATAGCCCTGCCATTTGAGAACCAGGTAGTCATGCCATGCACCTACAGTGCCAGGACAGCAAGAGTGAGGAGGGCCCTTGAGGTGCTGGTGAGTCATAACAGAGAGACTTTGAGGGTTAAGCTAATCTCCATTCATTGTGAAACACTAGTGAGCTAAAATGGAGGTGTGTTCTGGTTAGTTTTGTTTTGTGGTGTTTGTTTGTTTGTTTGTTTGATAACTTGACAAACTGGAGTCCTTTGGGAAGAGGGAGCCCTGATTGAAGAATTACCTCCATTCGAATGGCCTGTGGGTATGTTTGTGGAGGTATTTTCTTTAATGATTACAGTGATTGAATGAGAATGTCTTCTTCCATAGGCATGGGTATTTGAACACTTGGTCCTTAGTTGGTAACACTAAGGTTATGGTTCAGGAGGCAAGACCGTATTGGAGGAAGAACGTCATCACTGAAGGTGGGTTTTTAGAGTTTAAAGACTCTAGCACTTCCAATTTCCTCTCCTTCATGCTTATGTCAAGGATGGGAGCTTGCAGCGTCCTTCTCTGGCCACCATGCCTGCCTGCTGCCATGCTTTCCCACTGTAATAGACTCTTACCCTCTGGGATTATAAGCCAAAATAACCCATTCCTTCTCTAAGTCACCTTGGTCATGGTGTATTATCATAGAAGCAGAAAAGTAACTAATATAATGATGGATGTGGGAGGACCCAACCCAATGTAGGCAGTGCCTTGGCTGGTGGTCCTGGGTTGTATAAGAGGGCAGGCTGAGCAAGCCATGGAGAGCAAGTTCATAGGCAGTGTCTTGCCTCTAAGCTTCTGTCTTGTCTTCTCTTAATGATGGATAGTAACCTGTAAGCCAGATAAGCCCTTTGCTCCCCAAGTGGTTTCAGGCTATGCTGTTTATCACAGCCTTAGAAAAGTAGCATGAGATAAAGGGTAAGACACCCAGAACCATCTCCTTTGGATCGAGATGGGCAAGCTATGCTGAAGTGAGTGGGGCCTAAGGCTGAGTGGAAAGTGGTTGGAAAACAGCTTGTCTAGTAGTCTGCAGAGTAGCTCCTCAGCCAAACTAGGCTCTGCTTCCAACCAGTGATTTGGCCACCCTGAAATATATATGCACAACAAATCTCAAAGTCTCATACAGTGCTCATCGTGTGCCAGGCAGGGTGAAATTAGGTCCCCCCAAAACAGTGAGCTCTTGAGAACTAAAGCAGCATCAACTCCAGCATTCATTGTTGTTGAGACCGGTCTCATGTAGCTCAGATTGCCCTTGACTTGAACTCACTATGAAGGTGAGGTTGACCTTGAACTTCTGATCCCTTTCCTCTCCCTTCCTAGTGCTGAGATTATAAGTGGATGTCATTATGCCTGATTCATGCAGTGCTGGGGATGGAATCTAGAACTTCATGCATGCTAGGCAAGTGCTCTGCCGACTGCTCTCCAGCTTTGCCCACTCCAAGTGTTCTAAACAGCTAAGGAGGTTATCTCTGCAGGCAGCCCTGCTGTGCTGGAAGAGCTGGGCCTCTTCTTCTACCTGCTAATTGTAAGCCTTGGTGAGAACAGCCCTAGCCAGGCACTGCTGCAGGTATGCCGAGTGTCCCACCAGTCTAGCCTCGGCACTGCTCTTTCCTGTCTAGCTTTGATTTAGTTACCTTTCTCACCACTGTGGCTGAATCGCTGTCAAAAAAAGAGTTACTTCAGTCATGGTCTAAGGAGATACAGTCCATGCATGGTAAGGAAGGCACAGTCATAGGAGGCTACATAGTGGCAGGAAGTAAAGGGCAGACTGCAATTGGGACAGACTAAGTCTCAAGGCTTGCTGAAGAGTAAGGATCCACCGTCTATCTACCATTCCACTGCATTCCCAAACTTGCTGGGAGCGAAGTGTTCAGACCCCAACCTGTGAGTGATGTTTCCCATCCAAACCGTGATGGGCAGCTCTCCAAATCTTCACAGGACTTCACAAAGGAGAGACCTCAATTTCTTCCTTTTATATTTGAGGAAACGTCCAAGGCTGAGTGAGAAGGAGATTTTGTCAGGAGGAGGAAAAGGGGCTGATGCCCACATGACTATGAAGAGGATGGGGATGATGTGAAGAGGCCTTCTGCCGAACTCCCAAGCCCTCCAGTCTAGCCTTCATCATTTATGAGGTGCCTTTTGGTGTACTCTCCTAATGATGTGCTCACTGGAGAAGGATACAAGTTCAGAGATGTTAAGCAATTTACTCAAGACAACATCATGAACCCAGAGCTCCGCCTAACTCAAAAGTTCTTTCTCTGCCACACCTGGGAAGAGAAAGGCCTCATTCTATTGGGTAGAACACTGGACTGGGTCTCTTTGGCCTTAAGGCTCCCCTAACCCAATAGACTCTATGCAGACAGCTAGTGCCACATCAAAGGGGCTTCTGGCCTGGGCCTCACATGGCCTTCTCAGCTGTCAACATCTTGTTCCTACCTGAATCTGCCATTGTCATGGCTCAACTTTGTTCTTTGGGCCCTGCTGGCCACCTTCTGCTAAAGCCTGAGCTGCCTTTGACCTTGTGGAGTCAGGACCATATTTCTACCTGACCCTTGACTATGCACTTGGCCTGAGTTCTAACAGGTAAACCCCACAAGCTAGGCTCTGCTTTGGCCTGGTCAAGCCAGCCAGGCTTGTAACTTTATTGTCCTCCATGGCTTGTCAGAACCCAAGTCCAGAAAGGCCACCCTGACCCTGCATCTAAGGAAAGACCTAGGAGAGCTCTCAGACCCTCATGCCACGCCTTATCCCTGTGCCTTGCTCTTTCTGCTTCTTCAGTTTATCGAAAATGATTTTCCAAGCCAGTGGATTTAATTACATTACACTTAGGGAAATTGGTGCCATTTCTTAATTACTTTTATAGCTGAAAGGCAATTACTTAGCAATCGAAGATGGGTCTTCTCATGTTGCCTGGAGCTCTTTGGCTATAAGGAATGTCTGCAGGGAACTAAACCTGGCTTTGAAGAGCTTGGGTTGCCCCTTGGGTAATGGAAACTGGGCTAATTTGGTTTGAGGAGAAGGGTACATTTTGTAAGAAAGAAGATAAAATGAAGGCGTTTTTATACTGTGATTTACTCAGTTGTTTTGAGACAAAACCTGCTAGGCGCCCTCAGCCTCTCCCTCCTGCCTGGCCCTGTGCCTAGGCATTTTGGAGGAGCTGTCTCTACACCTGTTGATGCCTCTGAATCTTTCCCAAAGCCCACTTCCCATGCCAGGCTGCTGATATCACACACCCGGATGACAGTGGTGGCTTTAGAACTGTCCTCCCCTTCATGTCCTCCTGACTCCCCGCTGTGTATTGACTGTAGCCCCTGTGGATGTGGCCTTATTTAGAAGAAAAGTCTCATTGCAAATGCAATTACATACGGTTAGGAAGGTCTAGATGGGGCTGTCATGGACTTACTCAGGTAGGCCCCAGAGCCAACAGAAAACAAAGGGGCTGGGTCAAGACCAGGGTGGTTGGGAGTTCCCAGAAGCCACAGGTGGCCTGGAAGGGATCTGCTCTCACAGCTTCCGGAAGCAGCCAGCCAGCCAGCACCTTCATTTTTGATGCTTCCAGACCCATGGTAGATTACTTTTCTGTCCTTACAAATCACTCAGGGTGTAGCCATCAGTTATGCCAACTTGCATTACTATACCACACTGAGCGAAAATCTGGGCTACCTGCTGTGGACTCAGGGAACAGCTTTAACACCTGCTTGCCTCTCTGCTGGGCTCATACCCAGTCTCCTCAGGCTCCCCCTCCCCCTGCACCCTGCCACAAACACTTCTTTGCTCTTCCTCACACAGAGAAAACCCTCTCTTGTCTCACGGCCTGTGCACCTGCTCTTCTGCTTCCCTCGTGACCATTCCTGAGAACCACCCTGATGACTGTGACCTTGCACCTGTTCCAGGTCAGAGCTGCAAAGGAATCATTCCTGTCTGTCCTCTGGGTACAGATCCCTCCCACCCCATGTTAGTGTCCTTTCCTGTTGCTGCAGATAAAATACCCTGACAAAAGCAATTTGAGGGAGAAAGAGTTTACATAAGCTCATGGTACCAAAGGGATGGAGTCCATCGTGGTGGGCAAGGCATGACAGCAGGAGCATGAGACCAGCCTGTCACGTTGCATTGGCAGTCCTGAAACAGGAGAACAGGAATTAGAACCAGGTAATGTAATCTCAAGGTCTGCCCCATCCCCACCCCCGTAACTCCCAATGACACACTTCCTCCAGTGAGGCCCTACCTCCTAAAGGGTCTATAACCCTCTTGAACAATACCACCAGCTGGGGACTGAGTGTCCAAATACATGAGCCTGTCAGGGACATTCCACATTCAAGTCATAGCAACGGTCTTCTTGTACAGCCAAGGAAACCAGCATCCTGTTCAAGTAGAAACCAGCACAGGAATCCAGGAACCTTCCTTTACTTACCTTCACCATGCCAAGTCCCTTTTTTCTGTTCCTGGGGCAGAGCTGGTATCTTAGGGTTTCTATTGCTGTGAGAAAACACCATGACTAAAAACAACTTGAGGAGGAAAAGGGCTATTTGATCTTACACTCCCAGGTAACAGTCCATCACTAAGGGAATTCAGGATAGGAACTCAAGCAGGACAGGAACCTGGAGGCAGGAATTGATGAAGTCATGGAGGAGTGCTACTTAATTGACTTGCTCTTCATGGCTTTCTCAGTCTGCTTTCTCATTGTATCCAGGATCACCAGCCAAGGGCCAGTACCACCCACAATGGGCTGTTTTCTCCCACATCACTAATGAAGAAAATGAACGAAAGACTTGCCTGCGGGCCAATCTTATGGAAGCATTTTCTCAATTGAGAGTGCCTCTTCCCAAATGACTCTAGTTTATGTCAAGTTGACATAAATCTAGCCAGGGCAGGTGGAATCCTTGAGAGAAAGGAAAGGGAGCTGCATGTGAGGCCCCCATCTTGGGCAGGGCATTGAGATCTACCCTTTTGCTCATGACATCATTTATTTATTTGACACACATCTCAACATTGAGGGTGGGCAGAAGGCTAGGTGCCTTCTGAGTGACTCACAGCATATCAGCACTTACAGTGTTTTGACGTTGTCATTTGCCATGGAGGAGAGGAGGGACTAGGAGTCTCAGAGCTGCTGAAGTCCATTGGCAAATCCCCTAAATAGAGTCACCCCCGTCCTTCCCTGTTGTATGTTTTCACCTTTGAAGTGCTTTTTAAACCCTAATACAATGTGAGTGCCATGCAAATGGTTGTTGTCTTGTGTCATCTGGGGACAAGGACAAGGACAAGGAAACTGTCTACACCGGCTCAGCACAGACGCATCATGAGTCTAATAACATTTCCTTTTGCTACTGGTTGAATTTGTGCACAAGGAGCCTGTGGGTACAGGGAACATTGAACTCTGAGTGGTTTTGTGGACAGTGCTGGGGACACAGAAAAGACCCTGAGCCAGGTTGGAAGAGCCCCAGAGCAAAGGCCTCCAGGATGGCTCTTCCTACTGAGTTGGCCAGGTGGGGAAGAGCTGTGGGTTCATGGGCTGTATGGGGTGAAGAGCCTGTGTCTAGGACCGGAGCAGCAATGCAGGTTTAGCTCTTGGTAAGGACCCTGCAAAGAGTCTATCTAGCCAAGGCACAGAAGATGCTCTGGGATCCAGTGGTAGCCCCCTAGTCAGGCATAGGTAGTGGGAAGAGTTGTACACATGTCTATCTGTACCCATCTATGATTCCTGTCACACTGAAGCCCTGCCATGTCCTAATGACATAATGAACAGTGCTCAGGATGATACTATCCCCATCCTGCACAGTGCAGGTGGGAACACACTGCCCCCAAACATGTTAGAAATCACAGGAAAGCAGAGGCAGAAGGGCACACTAACGTTCACCTGCCTCTTTATGTGAGACCCAAAACCCACATATATTAGCAAGTTCCCCTGAAAGCTGGCTACCAGCTCTCATGTGACAGAAACCTGCCCCATACCCAGAGAGGAAAAAGGAAGACACAGAGCTCCATGAGGAACTGACCAGGGACAGTGAGGTCTGCAGCTTCTGACCTTCAATGCTCTCTGAATGACTGTCCCTGCACCATCAAATCTCCAATTGTGTTCCTGCTTCTTTGGCCTTCATTCCTGAAGCCTCCCATGTGGAACTTATTAAATAAATTTGTTATACATTTCTCTCTTGTTAATCTGTGCTTGGTTATGGGCTGTCAGCTATGACCCTCTGGATGGGTGAAGACACAATTTTCTCTCCCCTGCATGCTCAGAGTCAAGCCAGGGAAACACAAACAGGTGGTTATTGTGTCTTGAGGTGGGGTCTGTTTCCTCTGGGCCTGGAGGAGAAAGTTTAAAAGTAAGATGTCTGCAGGCCATGCTTTCTCCAGGTTATTCCCTTGTTTCTGGTTGCTAACAACATTCTTCCCTGTGTGTCTCTTGCCTGTAAAGATGGCAGCCGTGGGATTAGAGCCACCCTGGTGTCACAGCCTCACACCATCTTGACTACATCTGCAAAGGCCTCATTTCTAAGTCAGGTGAGAGGCTGACATACCTTTTGGAGGACAAGATCAACTCCACAGGATGCTGATCCCGAAATCATCTCATGTGAGAATTCAGTGGGCAGCATGGAGCTATGAGCTTTGCCACTAGTAGAACCCCAGAAAAAGTGTCTGGCTGACAGTTCCAGGGAGGGAGGAGCTTTGAATCAGATAAGGTTAGTCCCTCAACCAACACACCTTATCTTGCAAGAGGGGAACATCACTCTAATAGAGTAGGAAGAAAGAAGCCTGCCCAACACGAACGACAAGGGAGAAGGGTACCAGTTGTAGCAGGAGTGGAGAAGAGGGGCAGATGAGCTTATCATGGCACCTGAGGGACATCCAAGAGGAGGGTCATTTTAAGCTAGGACAGATTGATAGGTGTCAGAAGGAGAAGGGTACGGAGATCTGGGAACAAAGTCCACAGTGGGAAACTTGCCAACTATGTGGAGACAGTCTCCTGCCTTCTCTCAGCAAATGCACTCTCCTTGAGTCCTTTAAGTAACCCCTGTTGGGCCAGCTAAAAGGTGGCATCCATGGTCTGATCAGCAACCCATTCAAAAATAAAAACGAGCCACCCTTGGTAAACACCCCCTCAGGTGGGTGGGTTAGGGGGCTGCTAGGTAGGTAGGCAGTTGCACATTTCAATAACTTCTGGCCTGGGAGGTGAATCTGGGCTCTGCAGCCCTAGACCCAGGAGGCCGACTCACTGAAGAAACCTGGGCTTCAATGTTGGGCTGTTTGCATTTCTTGACAAAGGAAATTTGTTGGGCTTAAGTTGCCAAGGGTTTGCATCTGGATTCTATGATGTCTGGCTTCAGGAGGGCTGCGCAGAACCCGCTCCTCAGGGCCTTGCTGGCCTCGTGTAATTAACTTAAGTGCTCTGAAGATGAAATCTTAGTCGCCTGATCCCGGATTACTGCGAGCGCCGCAAAGGTAGGCAGAGCAGACTGTGCGAGTTATCTCCAGCTATTGAAGTTTCCAGAGATACCAGTGGTGGACAGTGTAAGTCAGGAAGTTTGGGCATGTTGGAATTTATTAAATTTGCAGTTGGAGGGGAAAAAAAAAGAAACAAAAAATAAACCGGAGTTCTGGATACCAGCACAAAGAGGTCAAGTGGAAACACAACTTCAGGGAATGAAGTGATTAATCATATTTTGTATTAGAAAAACTAATATCTTCAATCAGCCTCATTTTTATGCAATTCCAAAGCAGAGATGTTAATTTCCTGATTTCTTCCTCATAACTTCTGGACGTTTCCTTCTAACTGTTGGAACTACCTCTTGCTCTGTTTCCTCCTTCTTTCTTGTCCCCATCTCTGGCTTCTCCAGTAAAGTAGCTTTGATCATCTATGCTGGGGGTGGGGCTGGCAAACGTGGGGTGCAAGTGTGTGGAGATTCCTACAGGTGATTTTTAGGCCTGAATTCCATTGTGACAGCCATGATTTATTTTAACTACCAACCCAGGAAAGCAGGCGCCGCCAGGATGAATACCTCCACCAACCCCCTAGCCAACTAATTTTACTGTTTATGAATCACTAATATGTTGAAGGGAGGGAGAAAGGAGTGCCATTGTAGATAGCCAAGAGTCAGACTTTGAGAAGAGACCTCATGGTGCTCAAACAGTTCCACATGGCGGCGATGGCAAGGCTATACAGATAGACAACACATGGGGTACAGATAGCGCCCCCGCCTCAGTGGGGAGGCGGGCAGAGGCTACCGGGAGATGAAACACTTTCATCTCTCTCAGGGAGATAAACAGGCCGGGCTCGATAGGCCTCTTTATTTACAAAAGAAAATTAAATCCGTTTTAACACTTGCTCCCTTCATAGGAAACACATGTTCCCTGGTAATTGTTTTGAACTCATTTAATGGAGTCAGGCTGCACCGCGCCATCGAGTTGGGTTGCACTCTCGTTTTCTCACTGGCCAGGGGTGGCCATGGAATTTGCAAGGAATTTCTTCCCAATTCCAGAGGCTCCAAGAAGGGGGCATTCTTTGGCCGAGCTTTAGATGGAGCCAGGTTTGGCTTCCTGCCCCCTGGAGGGAAACCCCTCACCCCTTACTGGGAGAAGTCTGCCCCCAGCGCCCCTTGCCCTGAGTCCTTATCGGGAGTTTGGGGTGGATCAAAGGGACTCACATCCCTAATTGAGCCCGACAGGCCTCCCTCCTGCCTGGGAGTTTTTGCAGAAAGAGAAATGAAAGGTTGGGTGATTTTCCCAAGAGTTCCCGATAGAGTTTTACGACTGCAAGGTGTCACTCAAAATCTCTGTGTCCCCGGGCCTTGGTCTGTGCTTTTCAAATGTTAATGTGCATGGGACCTCCTGGGGCTCTAGCTAAATGAAGACTCTCATTTATAGGACTAGGGTGGGGCCTGGGGGTCTATTTCTAATACCTCTGGGGATGATGCCCAGAGCAAGAGTCACAGGTGCAGCTGGCAGCCACCCCCGGAGGGCCTAGTTCTGCATCTAGAGTGGCATTTGAGAGTGCCCAGGTCTTCCTGACGCTGCTGTTTGCAGAGGACACTTTCCAAACCATTATTCAAGACTGATATTCTCTCTGGGACAACTGAGACTCAGCAAAATTCTCTTCTCCCACCCTCACCCCCAAAATCAGGGTTACAGAGGGTGACAGAACCAGAGCCAATACCGGGCCCAATGCTGGCCCTTGTGTACTCAGAAAGTAAAAAGTGGGGCAGGCAAGCATAGGGAATGGCCTGGCCACCTGGGACTCCACTTGACTTGTGCCTACACTTCCATTCTTCTAATGATGATATACTTGGCAGCAGAATGCTCTACCTGCATGTGTTGTACACATATACCCAATTCAGAACAATGCATCCAGAAACCTGTTAGCAATGCAAGATTCCTTCCCAGCTGCACAGAGCTGCACAAACACCCATCCCGCTCTGAACAATGGAAATACATTTCTCCTTCCTTTAGCAACCATCAACCTTGGACAGTTTCTATTCAGACATTCCAGTTATGTCTAAGAACAGGGTGGAGAGGAATCAATTCAGCCTGAACTGGTTTGGGATGCATGTGCAATAAAGCAAAGCTATGTCCTCAACTGAACTTGGGGGGGGGAGCAGAATCCCCTATTTATCATCTTATGCTTATGCATAATTGGGCATTTATATGATTAAAATCAGATACATAATGGAGTTCAGGGATATGTACAGTAGAAAAATAATGTGACCTAATCTATCAATCAAAACAGAAGCACCCTCACCATACTCTTAATAAACAAACTCCTCTTGAACCCTGTAGAAGGAAGTCTTCAATAATGACCAGGAAACATCTGACTCAGACCTCTACCACCAGGAACAGAGGATTGAAGGACTATAAGAACAAAGCCCAGTCTTCCATAGAGTTCCCCTGCCCAAGCCCCAGAAATTGAGGGCAGAAATTGGGGTGATATCCCAGGCACTCTAGCTGCTGTTGTCCCTGGGGTCCTGTTCCCTAACCAGAGAAAATTCCGTGATGGATGCACTTAGGTCCTGCCTTTGTGTTTGTTAGTAGTGGGCAAGGAGGGCTGCTTTCCTGTCCTGCCTCATCTGATGAGTGCAGAGCCTCCTCTCACCCAGCAGTGCCCAGGTGTCTATCTACCTCATTACCCTGAAGGTCAATGTTAAACCCTCTGCAGAAATCCTACTGGGCCCTTGTAGGTGAAAGAGTTCCAGGAATTAACATTGAGAGGTTGCTATTCCTCCCCACATTCCTTACTGATTCTCACAACGGATGGCTCTGAAGTCTGCTAAACCTGGACATGTACACATGGCATGTATGTCTGGATGAAGTCTTCCCTCTCAGAAACTCTTTATAGCTGCAGGTGGGCTAAGTTGTATCTCCCCTAAACCTAAGGGTTAAAAGTGATTTTAAAAAGTGACAGTTTAGAGACAGGGCCCTCACAGAGGTCACAAAATGAATGAGGTCTTTAGATTAGGTCAAGTTGAAAAAGCCTAGTGTTCTCATAGGAAAAGCCAGGGAGGCCAGGTGAGAACACCAGGAGACAGCTCCTTGGTAAGATGAGGACAGAGGCTACTGGAGGAATTAAACCTGCTGACCCCAGGATCAGAGACTAGGGGCCTCCAGAGCTGAGGGGAAATGAACCTGCTGTCCAAGCCCCAGACATAGCACCTGATTATGACAGCCTAGCAAACTCATACAGACATTGAATACGACTGTGAGGACTGCCTGCTTAGCCATTTTTATAAGTGAAGACCTGGAGATGCAGAGACAGAGGAAGCATGCTCCATGTTCTGTAGCTGTCTCTGAGATGCCATTTAGCTTCTGCACCCCACACTCTGCATTCCAGAAGGCATCATTGGCTGTAGGTGCTGGTGTAGGAACTTGCAGGAGAGTGAAGGCTGAGACACTGGAAACTCAAAGGCCTCACGAGTGGCACCAGGTCAGAGTGGCTTCCTCCCAGAATGAGGGCATCTACCTCAGACATAGCTGTCTCTGGCGAGCTTGTTTTGGTGTGTGTGTTGAGGAGGGGCTTCCCAGCACCCTGGCTTTGGGGACAGAGTGCAGACCCTTGTCTGGGCCTTGTGATTACTCTGAAGCCAGCCCTCCTGGGAGCGGTTGCAGGAATAAATCCTGAAGATGTTTATCCCTAGAATTCCAGGCTTAATTTACAGCCTCCTCCAAACAGCATCTTGGCCTGCCAGCCCTTGAGGTCACTCTAAGTAGAATAGCGTCTCCAGGTCTCCAGGCATAAATACCTGCTGTCAGTGGCTAAGTGGGGTCTGGTGGCCAGGCTGCTGGGCTCCAGCTACCCACCCCCTCCAAGGCACTAGGAGCTGCTCTTATCAGTTGCTCCTGGGTGGGGTCTAAATCTCATCACTCCACCCAGGGCTGTACCACACAGGGAATTCATGGACAGCACTTTGTGCAGTGGTGGGGAATGGGGGACACCTTTAAACAGACCCAGTAAGGGGATTATTCTCTCTGGCTTAATGAAGCCATATGAGGATCAGCTTTGGGCACCAGGCAAGCCATCTCGGCTACAAACAAGTTTGTATTTCCTGGAGGGTTTCTAGGTTGCTACCTGGGGTAGAGATAACCTGGCAGCTAATGGTTATTTCATAGGACACCCAGGAAGGGATTGAAATGAGTGCTGAGAAGGACAGTAGGTGGGACTTGAAGCTTTTCTGTGCTAAAGTTCTGTGTGTGTGGCTTAGATTGATGAGGACTGCCTGGCACACAGCAAGGCCTAATTCCAGCAACTCCTCTTTCCTGGTATAATTTTCTTTCTAGAACCTTCATTCTTCTGTCTTCTCAGTGAGTGTTGCCATTGGTTGCACAGTATTGCAACCAATTGATGCTTCAATACCAAGATTTATTCAGTCAAGTATGACTGGGTGCCTAGTGGGTATTGCATGCTGAAGCAGGGTAGGACAGAATCCTAAGCATCTGGCTCTTTCTGTCATTAGAATGTTATTCTGACTCTATTAAGAACACTGCTAGCTGATTTGTGAATGGAACAGTAGCCTAAAAGAGAACCACACCAAACATGGATCAAATGTGTGCTCATTCTGGACACATTCATTACACTATTGTCCTGTTCCCACTAGCATGTGAGCTTATCCAGGGCAGGGAATGCTTTCTGTTTTGTTTACTGGTCTTTCTAGAGTCTGGTACAGGCCCTCCATGCAGCTCTGTCCAGTTAATTGGTAGCACTGAAACTTACAGGCACCTTTTAGGAGAGAACACTTGCCTGGTTCTCCCTGAAGCCACTCTGACCCTATCTGTCTCCACAGCACAGAAAGCTCAATGGGGTATTTCTGAAACACTCATCCCTGAAAAACACTCAGTGAACTTGCATTTACTGAGTACTCTACCTTGACCATACTGTTTATCACAGGAAGAAGGAATCTATATGAATAAACCCTGGTCTGAAGGTTGCCTGAGAGCTAAGACTATCATGAACCTCCTTAAAATATGTCCCTTTGGTTATGTAACATGTGCTCTCACTTCTGTGGGGTACATGCCTAGGAACTGGGTCTCTGGTTTGTATGGATGCTTAGTCTTAGAAAAGGTATAGGGGAAGGGGAGTAGCTTAACCAGAACTAAGGTTTATGAAGAAGCCTTATGGAACCCCACTGGTTTATAAGCTAATTTTAAAGTGTAATTTTAGAAAAAGGAGTTTTAACAGAGTTATCCTACACGGGTGAAACAAGACATAGATTATCAAATGAAAATCTTAGTTACCTCCTGTGAGTTATTGGTTAAGGAGGCTCTGTACCCACAACAACACAGGTTATTGCCATTACTCTTGGCTATCTACCAGAGCTAGATGGTAAGACCTGATTGCTAAAGACACCATATACCTCAGATGCAGGATACAGAGAAATGGGTCTTAGAACTCACCCACACTCAGCCCCCACTGTCTAGCTTTCATGGTGCTGGAAAGTGCTATACAGGCTGGTGGGGAAAAATCCATCAATGGTCTTACCCAGAACTGGCCCTTGTATGCTATAATACTGACTTTGCAGGCACAATGTGCCCACTTGTACAATAGAGGCATGACTGTAATGGAGGTAACCAACCACTTTCTGAGTTGGATTTGAGACCTGCTTCTCAGAAAGAAATACATGCCAGATACTGTAAATCTGACTAAAAACCCCTAGCTTGGGAGACCATCAGTCCTAGATGGTAGGGAAGTACTGTTGTTTTGCTAAATGGTCATGTTGTCAAATTGCCTTGTGAGTGTTCATGTTTTTCCCATAGATTTGCACTGCTCTCAACCTTGGATCAAAGAAGCTTCATTTTGTAGTGGATCATAGTTATGCAGACTCCTAACTGTTCAAAATTGGAGGCCTGGGAGTGAATATGCTCAAGATTGATTATATATATATATATATATATATATATATATATATGTGTGTGTGTGTGTTGTGTGTGTGTGTGTGTGTGTGTGTGTGTGTGTGTGTGTTTAAAGAATAAATAAAAAGCATTTTTAAAACAGCAAGTGTTGTTGGTCCCAGGTAGACCATATCCCCCTCTTCTGACCACACCCATACCCTTCCCACCTCACTGTCCTCTCATGATTCCCAGTCCCATGGGAATCTTTTTGGTTGCAGCCAGTGCCTGTGTAGACCACACTATCTCTGCACCAATTTGATTTGAAAATGACTTTGCTCAAAGAGGCAGTAAAAACCCCGCTCTTTGTCCTCCTAAATGCTTACTTAACTCTGCCAACCATCATAGGAATACACACATATGATGGAGAATTTCAGGAATGTTTGAAAAGCTACTGTCCATTCCCCACTACTCAGACACTTACAGTTATAGTTTGATCTTTTCCCAGTGGCCCATTCTCTTCTTTATGAGTTTGATAATAATTTGCAGATATATTGTGTCTTGCTCTTATAATCTAAAACAATTTCACATAGAAATAATTGCTTTATTTTTAATTTTATGTATATGAGTGTTTTGCCTGCTTGTAAGTCTAGGTACCACCCACATTCCTGGTGTCTGAGGAAGCCAGAAAATGACATTGGAACCCCCAAAACTGGAGGTACTGATGGTGATGAGCTGCCATATAGGTATGGGACCCAAACCTGCATCTTCTGGAAGAACAGTCAGTGCTCCTAACCACTAACCGTCTCCCTGTTTTACTCATATCTGGTTTTGTAATTGTGACTCTCTCTCCCCTTCTCTGTCTCCCCTTCCCCTCTCCCTCTTCCTCCCTTTCCTCCTATCTGCTTTTGTAGTGTCTGGGGATTGAACTCTACAAGCACTCTACTCAGAGCCACACCTCCAGCCCAGTGAAATCTCCTTTCTAATGGCTACAAATGAAGATAATCCTTCATATAAATGAAGCATCATCTCTTGACAACCAGTTCTCAGATGAAGTGTTTAGGTTTGTTTTCCTGCTGCTGTGATGACACCATGACCAAGAACAACTTGGAGAGGGAAGGGTTTATTTCATCTTCACACTTCTAGGTCACACTCCATCACTGAGGGAAGTCAGGGCAGAGACTCAAGGCAGGAACCTGGAGACAAGAAATGAAGCAGAGGCCATGAAAGAATGATGCTTATTGGCTTTCTCTTCATCACTTACTCTCTTATGCAAGCCAGGACCACATACCCAGTGTTAGTTTTGCCCACAGTGGGCTGGACCCTCCTATATTGGTCATTAATCAAGAAAATGTCCCAAAGACTTGCAACAGGCCAGGCTGATGGAGTTAATTCTTAATTGAGGCTCCCTATCCCCAGGTGACTCTAGATTTATGTCTGGTTAGCAGCTGAAGCTAAGTAGGACAAGGTCGTTTCCAGGAAACAACTGGATAAAGACTAAGATTGGGCTTTCTCAGCATTTGGATGTGTTTACTGAGGGTGAACTGTTCTAAGTAACTTGAGGGGGGGACGACTAGAAAATGCTGCTCTTTTTTCCTTCTGTTGTTATTGTATACACATACTATGAAAGTTACTTAATTCAACATTTTTCAGTATACTACTCCACTGATGAAGCACGTCTACATTACTCGGTAGCCATCCCCACCATCTTGCCAACTGAAAATTTATCCCTGTGAAACACTAACTCCTACCCCTGACCCATGCCCTGGTACCCCTTTCTTTTTGTGAACTTAATTTTCTTTCACTCAGCAGGCTGTTCTTGAGGCTTGTCTGGACTGCAGCATGTACCAGAATTTCCTTCCAGTGACAATTCCTCCTGGCATAGTGGGTATGAGGTGAGGGGGAAGTGTTTTTCGTGCTTGTACTAGGTAGTTTTGTGTCAACTTGATGCAGGCTGAAGTCATCTGAGAGGAGGGAACCTCAATTAAGAAAATGCCTTTGCAGCCTACAGAATGAGAAAAGATCTTCACCAACCCCACATCTGACAGAGGGCTGATCTTCAAAATATACAAAGAACTCAAGAAACTAGACACCAAAATACCAAATAATCCAATTTAAAAATGGAGTGCAGATCTAAACAGAATTCTCAACAGAGGAATTTCAAATGGCTGAAAGGCACTTAAGGAATTGCTCAACATCCTTAGCCATCAAGGAAATGCAAGTCAAAACGACTCTGGGATACCATCTTACACCTGTCAGAATAGCTAAGCTCAAAAACACTGATGACAGCTTATGCTGGAGAGGATGTAGAGTAAGGGGAACATTCCTTCATTGCTGATGGGAGTGTAAATTTGTACAACTGCTTTGGAAATCAGTATGGTGGTTTCTCAGAAAATTGGGTATCAATCTACCTCAAAACCCAGCAATACCACTCTTAGGCATATATCCAAAGGTTGCACATTTATACTCAAGGACATTTGCTCAACTATGTTCATAGAAGCATTTATTCATAATAGCCAGAACCTGGAAGCAACCTAGATGCCTATCAACCCAAAGAATGGATAAAGAAAATGTGGTACATTCACACAACAGAATACTACTCAGTGGAAAAATAATACATCTTGAAAATTGCAGGCAAATGGATAGAACTAGAGAAAGCCATTCTGAGTGAGGTAACCAAGCCCCAGAAAGACAAAAATGGTATGTACTCACTCAGAAGTGGATATTAGGCATAAGGCAAAGAATAACCAGCCTGCAGTTTATAACCTCAAAGGAGCTAGGTAACAAGGAGGATCCTAAGAGAGACATACATGGATCCCCCTGGGAAGGGGAAATAGACAAGATCTCCTGAATAAATCTGGAGAGGAGAGGGGAGGGGGAAGGTGAAAAGGGAAGAGGAGAGGGGAGGAGAGGAGAGGAAGGAAGGGGGAGGAGAACATGAGGACACAAGGGAGCAGGATGGTCCAGTTGGGGTAAGGACAGAGAGGGAGAGCAGGGAAAGAAATATCTTGATAGAGGGGCACATTATGGGGTTAGCAAGAACCCTAGCAGTAGAGTAATTCTCAGGAATTCACAAGAATGACCCCAGCTAAGACTCTAAGCAAGAGTGGAGAGGGTACCTTAACTGGCTGCCTCCTGTAATCAGATTGATGACTATCTTAATTGTCATCATGGAATCTTCATCCAGGGGTGTTGGTGGCACACGCCTTTAATCCCAGCACTCGGGAGGCAGAGGCAGGCATATCTCTGTAAGTTCAGGGCCAGCCTGGTCTCCAGAGCGAGTGCCAGGATAGGCTCCAAAGCTACACAGAGAAACCCTGTCTCGAAAAAAAAAAAAAAAAAGATTTTTAATCAGTATGGCGACTCCTCAAGAAAATGGGAATGAGTCTACCACAAGATCCAGCAATTCCACTCCTAGGCATATACCCAAAAGAAGCACATTCATACAACAAGGACATCTGTTCAATGAGGTTCATAGCAGCACTATTTGTAATAGCCAGAAACTGGAAGCAGCCTAGATGCTCCTCAACCGAAGAATGGATAGAGAAAATGTGGTACATTTACACAATGGAGTACTACTCAGCAGAAAAAAAACAATGGAATCTTGAAATTTGCAGGAAAATGGATGGAACTCGAAGAAACCATTTTGAGCGAGGTAACCCAATCACAAAAAGACAAACATGATATGTACTCACTCAAATGTGGATTTTAGACATAGAGTAAAGGATTGCCAGCCTACAATCCACACTGCCAGAGAAACTAGTAAACAAGGAGGACCCTCAAAGAGACAAACATTATCTCCTGGAGAAGGGGAAAGGGTCAGGATCCCCTGAGAAAATTGAGAGCATGGGAAGAGGTGGGAGGGAGTTACAAGAATGAGAAGGGAAGAAGAGGAAGGATGCAGAGGTCATGAGGGAGCAGAAAGGTTGAGTCAGGGGAAGAATAGAAGAAAGGATATGTGATAGGTAGGGTTTTAGTTGGGGGGTGGTAGGGGAGGACGGGAGGGAGAAGGGAACTGGGATTGTCATGTAAATCAATCTTGTTTCTAATTCAATTAAAAAATGATAAAAAAAAGAATCTTCATTCAGTAACTGATGGAAGCAGATGCATAGATCCACAGCTAAGCACTGGGCTGAGCTCCCAGAGTCCAGTCAAAGAGAGGGAGGAGTGATAATATGAGCAAAGGGGTCAAGACCATGATGGGGAAACCCACAGAAACAGTTGATGTGAGCTAGTGGGAGCTCCAGACTGACAGGGGAACCTACATAGGAACGAACTAGGCACTCTGAATGTGCGTGATAGTTGTGTGGCTTGGAGAGTTTATGGGGCCACTGGCAGTGGGACCAGGATTTATCTCCAGTGTAGACTTTGTTGACTCCCCCATGGGAAGTCTTACCCTCTCTGAGAAGTGGATGGGGGTGGGGTGGGGGGAGGTGGAGGGAGCAGGAGGAGGGGAGGGAGGGGAAACTGCGATTGGTATGTAAAATAAAGACAATTTTTAAAAAATAAAAAAAAGAGAGAAAGCATCGTCATAAAATCAGGCTATAGGCAAGCCTACAGGGCATCTTCTAAATTAGTGATTGATGGGGGAGGGTCCAGCCCTGGGCTGGTGATCGGAGTGTTATGAGAAAGCAGGCTGAGCAATCCATGATGGGCAAGACAGGAAGCAGCACCCCTCCATGGCCTCTGCTTCAGTTCTGCCTCCAGTTTTCTGACCTGTTTGAGTTCCTGTCCTGACTTCTTCCTTCAATGGTGAACATTGAAATGGAAGTGTAAGCAAAATAAACCATTTTCTCCCCAACTTGCTTTTTGGTCATCGTGTTTTATCGAAGTGATAGAAATCCTAACTAATACAGTGCTTGACAGCAATTTTGAAAATGAAAGATCTGAGAATATTGAAGAGAGTGCTGTAATAATAAAGCAGGGACCAATGGGGAAAGTTTGTTCCTTTTAGTTACATGTCTACCCTTCTTCCTGTTTGCCCTTCACCTGCCCACCTACCCTTTTATCTACTTATTTGTCCATCTACCTATCCACATGACTGTTTGCATAACCCTTCCTTTCACTCATCCTCTTACACACACACACAGACACACAGCTCCCATCCACCTGTTCACCAATCTATCCACACTTTCCCCTATGTATCTACCCATTTAGCTGTCTGCTCATCTATCCATTCTGCTCACTCACCCATCCATCACTTCATCTGATTACATGCTTATCCAGCCAATAAAATCTACCCATCCACCCATTTGAACCATCCATCCATCCATCCATCCACTTACCTACCCTCCAACCCACCAATCCATCTACCCACTCATCTACTTATCTCTCCATTCATCCTTACATCCATCCACCCATCAAGCATCCATCTGTCCATCCACCCAGCCATTTTACTACCCATGTGTGGTGGTTTGGATAGAATGATCCCCATAGACTCATAGATTTGAATAAAGGTGTGGCCTTGTTGGATTAGGTGTGGTCTTGTTAGAGAAAATGTGTCACTGAGGATAAGCTTTGAGGCCTCTTCCTGCAGACCGCCAATCCAAATAGAGATCTCTCAGCTACCTACCCTCAACTACTCCCATCATGTCTACCTGCATGCTTCCTGCCATGATGATAATGGACTAAATCTCTGAATGTAAGCCAGCTCCGATTACATGCTTTCCTTTATAAGAGTTGCTGTGGTCATGGTGTCTCTTCACAACCATAGAAACCCTAAGGCGCTATCCATCCATTCTATTTACTTGTAGTTTCTCTTTGCCTAGAGCTGTTCACATATTTGTAAAATAACAGAATAAAAAGATT
Source organism: Cricetulus griseus (assembly GCF_003668045.3). Taxonomy (NCBI): domain Eukaryota; kingdom Metazoa; phylum Chordata; class Mammalia; order Rodentia; family Cricetidae; genus Cricetulus; species Cricetulus griseus. Next base: position 106,894,055 of record NW_023276807.1, on the reverse strand, counting down.
AGGGTATCTTTGAACCTTTCTCCTTTCCCCTTTGCTCCCAGCCCTATATATTCCTTCAGAGGCATCTCAAGCACCACTTCATCACATCTGTATTGCCCTCTAGTCTTCACTCTGGATTCTAACTCTTGGAGTCTCCCCTGCTAAGTCTTTTCAAAGAAATCAAACTTCTTCCATCCTCCCTGCCATAGTGGGCACTGTGTTACAAAAAGCCTTTTCATTGTTATTATGAAATCTCAGGTCTACCAATGGGCCACCCTGCTATAACTGTTCCCTGGGTAGGTCTCTGCTGGCCTTGGGAAGCTCCTGACCGCTGAAGTCTCCCTTTTCATACAACATTTGGGATCTGTTGTGAGAGCTAAGGGTTATTTGCCACCATTTACAGTTTCTAACAGTCCTGGACAATTAAAAGGGAAGATTTAGGGGTTGCATGAGTGTTTTGTTTAGTGGGGGCCTACCTATGGGGGAAAACAGAAAAATAGCTAAAATTTTATATCTTTATCAATTCTCTAGAAATATCTCAACATAGACATAAGCACACTTTCAGTGTGTCCTGGTGCTAGCTTTCTGGGGGTTCTCTTGTGGCGGGACTTCCTGAGCTGCTGCAGGTCTTAAGGCTCCTTCCAGAGAGAAAAGGGCATCGAGGTATGTCAGTGATGTCCCCAAGAGGCCAAGTCCCACCCTGCTCCTACAGATGAGAGTAGCAAGCTTTCTTATGGGACTATTTTTGAACTGCCAGCCCCTAAATAATGACAAAAAGACTTTTTATTAATTATGAAAGCTTGGCCTTTAGGCTTGTCCCCAACTAGTTCTTATAACTTAAATTAATCTGCTTCTATTAATCTGCATTCTGCTACATGGCCTTTTTTAAAAATGCCTTCTCCAGTCCTGTACAACTTTTTCCGAGTCTCCTGGTGTTTCCACTCACCTGTATTTATCTCTTCTTCCGCTCTCAACCTGGAAATCTCGCTTATCCTCTCCAGCCTAGCTATTGGCCATAACTCTTTATTAAACCAGTCAGAAGGTTCCTTGGCAAAAACACAGCTTCACAGTGTACAAAAAGATTATTCTACCATAGATGGGAGTCTGCCTCTGGGAAATATTTCTATAACTTTCTAGAGAGGTTCTTGGCCAACCCTTCAGAGGACTCTTCACCTATTTCTTCTTGGGGCAGGGCAAAGTTCTTTCTAAATCTAGAGTTAAGGCCTCCCATGGTTGCCCAGGTCCCTGCTGTCCTCACCTGGATCCCCCTAAAACAGAAGCCTCCTGCAGAGGACAGGTAGATCTCAACAGCCACTGGGGGCCTATGCTCAGGACTCTTAAATTCTCTCTCTTCACTTTCTGCTTTCCTTTTCTATGTCTTAGTCTCTGGAACTTTTGCTTTGTTTCCTGGAAAATATTCCTCCTTTTGTCTCTTATTTCCTAGTCTTAAACAACATCATTGGGAACCATGTGACTTAGTTAATGCTTTTTGTGACTAGATCATGTCTGTTTTTGTTTTACAATTCTTCTCAAGAATCCTGCCTTCCTCACACTCAGCAAAACTCGAACTGGATAAGAACAATCACTTCTAACTCATTCTTCTGCAGACTGTAAGCATGTGAGAATTTAGGTACAAACAGGTATTGGGGTGTGGGTGCCTCCCTGGTGGCTTGGAACTCATGTCTACCTCAAGCGTGAGGCAATGACAGCATCAGGGTGTCTGTGGTAAAGTTGTCTCGTGTAGAGATTAGCCCTGCTGAGCCACAGATCTCAGAATCTGAGAGGTGATGGAAAGGCAGGGACATCCCAGGCTGTTTGTATGTCCACTCGAGTTGACCCCCATTTAGACTTCCATAGCTAAAATGAGGGGAGTTGCTTCAAAATGCCTTTGTTTATCTCCTAGAAGGTCTCTCTTCAGAATTCTTTAGATTCTTGAGCAAAAAATGTCTATTACATGTTAACTAACACTCCTCTCTCCAAACTCCTTCCATTGTCCAGCTCTAAAGAGCCTGGGGCATGGGGTTTGCCTAGGAAACCTGGGTTTTATTCTCAGCATCACTAAATGAAACTTCAAATCTAAGAGATGGTTTTCTCCTCCCTGTTCTTCCCCCACCCTGCCCATTCTTCTCTCTCTCTCCACTCTTCTCCCTTCCTGTTTTCCTTCTCTCCCATTCTTTCTCCTCCCTCTTTTCCGTCTTTCTCCTACTCTCCATTCTTTCTCCTCCTGATTCTTCCTCCGCTTCCTCTCCTTCTCCTCCTTCTCCCTCCATGTGTAACCAAACTGGCAGTTAAGGGCAATGATTGCTGAATTCCTGAGGCAATGTTAGTGTCACTGATGGTACAGTGTTTATAGATTGGAGAACCTCCCTCTTACCTTCACCCCATATAGAAGACACTGCTTAAGCAGGGCATTTCCAGAACTTTCTAGCTAGCTCTTCAGATAGCTGTATGAGTTTGTATCAGTATGCCATTATTGACCGCATGCTGTCTTGCAACCGTCTTTCTACTTCTCTCAGACCACTGAAGATCCAGTGGCTAGTGCCAGTTCCCAGCCATGAGTGTATACTTGTAGCTGATAGCAAAAGAGCATTAAAAGGGTGCTTCCCAAGTATGGATTCCTTTGTAAAAGATGCAAGTGATGCACTAATGATGGTCCTGCAGTTTTAAGTTTCTACACAAGAGGGCACATTGGTACCCCATTGCACAAAACAGTATTATAGGGTATTGTAAAGGGTAAATTTTCCTAAAAATACTTCATAAAGAAGGTCTGTTTCTCTTGCCAAAAGTTCTGCTAGCCACACAATTAAGAAAAAGAGGAATTTATATTTGTGCACCTTCCTCATTTTGCTGTATACTCAACTTGTGTGGGCACCTTGTTTTTTATGCTAGTGGCTTCTAAGGAGGGAATATGCAGTGTCCAACTGGGCTATGCATTTTAATGACCAGAGTCCACCTGGGCAAAGCTGGGAAGTGGTCAGCATCCTTCACAATGCTAACAGGTGCTCAAGGTCCCAAGACAAACTCTATCTATTCCTCTTCGTCATTCTTACGTTACTAAAACTGTGGCCCATTCGTCCCCTATGCCCTGATCTAGATTTGTAGGGAGAGTGGAGGCGTGTGTGTCTGAGTGTGTGTGTGTGTGTGTGTGTGTGTGTGTGTGTGTGTGTGTGTGTACATGTTTGTATGAGCATGTTGATGCATGTGCAGTTTCATACCTTGGTATGTGTAGGTACACATGTATGTGCACATGTGCCTATGGAGACCAGAGGACAACCTAGGTATCATCCTCAAAACCATGCACCTCCTTTGAGACAGGGTCTCTTATTGACTTGGAGACACTCCTTCGTATTTGGCCCACACCCCAGGCTGAGCTCGTGCCTCTTCCCCAGGGATCTTGGGTCCTTGTACATCTCCTCACTTCTGTATCTCCTTGCCCAACAGCATTCCTGGAACAGACCTGGAGTATCTGAAATGAATCACCTCGGTCAACGGCCCACCATGTGGGTTTTCAGGCTAAAACAATGATAAAAGAGGCAGAGATGGAAATTTAGGAGAGGCAAATGGAGTCACGTGGAGACAGTGTCCTAGGCACTAAGGCCTGGGGCTGATTTGGGTACTGGCCAGACAGTTTCCTCTCACTGAAGGGCTTCCGGAGAGTGGTTCATCTACACATGTGATATGCATATGTTCCTAGGAGGGAGTCCACTGCTGTTTTTTGGCCACCCATCTTGGTCACCTCTGGGGACTCTAAGCCAAAAAATACAGCTGTGGCACATGGCCACCAGAGTCTTCATGGAAGAGACCCCCCCCCAACACACACACATATATATCACTTCCCTTTCCTCTGCAACTTTTTACCCTCAGAGTGTCCATCAGTGTTTGCTTAGCACCTGTGGTACACAGCCTGTCTTCATACCTGTGTCCCCTCCTCCTCCAGGCGTGCTTGACCTGGTGGCTCTTGGCTAACCACAGAATGTGACTGTGATGTCTGTCAATCCTGTGGTTGTTCCTGAGGTCTGTGACTTCCACCCTGGAGCTGACACTCATCACTGACTTTTCCACTTTCCTCCTTAGAAGGTGGAGGGACCCAGTGGGTCAACCACCAATGGGGATCCAAGGCCATGGGCCAACAGCCACAGAGAGCTGAGGGCTGCCAACAACCTGAGAAGGAGTGGATTCCTTCACCCAAGGCCCTTGAAATCAGACGACAGCCCCTGGGCCAAAATCTTGATGGCACCTGGTCAGAAGCCATGAAGCTGGAAATTCCTAGTCCACATCTATGAAACTATGCCATGCCTCTCATATCTGGACTGGTGGTGGTTCTAGGGGGTCTCATCCACTCTGGGAAAATCCACTGGTTGTGTGGTGAGTGCTCAGACTGTGGCTGAAGGGTAAACCACAGTGGAGCTTCCTATCCCTCAGGAGCTTCTAACAGTAACATTTCTTCCTCAAACCTACCCTTGCCCCTGGGCATCCTTGCTGATGAAATGACACCACTGTCCTTTTTGACCCTTGTTTATTGGGCTGATGCTCTGCAAAATATCCATGAAAGTTAATGGGAATAGTACCATGTCTCTGCCCCAGAAAGGCTGACTCAAGAAAGGAGGAGTCTGGGATTAGTGTCCAGGGAACAGAATCCATTTGAGTGACTCTAAGAAGAAAACACGGAGGGGACATGGAATCAGCCCCAAGCTGTTTTCTTCAGGGAAACAACAGACCCAGTAGAATGTTGGTATTACATACCACATGTCATATTCATATATGAATATACATCACATATAAATATACATCAATATACACACAAGCACACATATACTTACACACATACACATACCACACACACTACTCACACATGCACATACAGACATATATAATAATACTACATGTACTACACACATAAACACATATATCCATACCACCACACATAACCACATGCTGTACACATATATATGAGCATACAAATACATACACACACACATATATATACCTCACATAAAATGCACCCACAACCATGCAGTAGTGGCTGACACCTTTAATCCCAGCACTTGAGAAACAGAGGCAGGCAGATCTCTGTGAGTTCAAAGCCAGCCTGGTCTACAGAGATAGTTCCAGGACAGCCAGGGCTACACAGAAAAACCCTGTTTTGAAAAACAAACAAAAAACCCCACACATATGCACATATAAACAAACACATAGACATATACATACACCACACACACTGTACATGAAAACACACACACATACCCACATATACATATACACACAAGACACATGAATTTGCTGTATGGCACCGAGCTTCACAATGCAGAGGCTGAGAGATCTCATAGAGTACCTCCTGTTAGCTGGAGATGCAGAATGCAGTGATGTCCAAGCCCAAAGGCCTGAGAATCTGGAGAACCCATGGAGGGCTCCACCTCAGCTTGACCATCTGGGTACTTGCCTAGGGGTCCGTCTCCACTTCCATCCTCAGCTTGTCTGTCAATCTTCTATGTCAACTTGACTGGATCATGGAGAACCCAGATGCTTGACACTTCTTATTTCTGCTGTGTCTGTTTGGGGACAGTATTGTCATTTGTCTCTAAATTGGGCAAATCTGTGGCAGGAAGCAACAAGAAGAGTTAGAATCCAAGCTGTGAGTACACGTGCTCCCCTGGGCTGACACCTGCTACTCTCTTGGTATAGAGATAGCTCAGTGTAGATCTGGAGACAAAGATGGGATTGAAGCCCTTTATGGTGATGACCCCTCAGGAAGCACAGGGAAGAAAAGGGAAGTGAAATGAGAGAAGATGAGCAACCCTTGGCCCCTGGACAGTGCTCATTGTTCTGTAGAAGCATCTATTGCTGTTGTTGCCTCATGGGAGTAAGGGCCAGCTGTGTTTGCCCTTCAGTTCAAGTTCCTCACCAGCTGAAGGTCACTTCTGGAGTGTCTGTTCATGGGTACTTAAAAGCTTGCTCTCACCAGCCATGATGGCACACACCTTTAATCCCAGCACTCAGGAGGCAGAGGTAGGCGGATCTCTGAGAGTTTGGGGCCAGCCTGGTCTACAGAGCGAGTTCTGGGCCAGGCTCCAAAGCAATACAGAGAAACCCTGTCTCCAAACAAACAAACAAACAAACAAAAAGGCTTGCTCTCTGTGTGGAGCCAGAATGGCCTGTACAACTGGAGAAAAGGGCCCACAATTTGAATGGGAATAGTCTGCTATGGACTCTGGACTGTGCAGTGTGGGTAATAACAGGCACATTTGCTCCAAGGATGCCTTGAGCATCTTCCAGGCTGGGTGGCTTCCTCTTGTCACAACAGTTGGTACACCTGTATGATGGGATGGCAGTGCATGACCCTCTCTGTCATCAATGACATGTAGACAGATATCTTGTCTGCTGTGGTAGAAAAGGACTCATTGGATTTGAGTGGCCAGCTCTTAACTGGAATTCTGGCCCCATTCAGATAGTAGTGACTCAGCATTTGCCTTAGTCTCAGAGTCCCCTCTGGTTCTTCCAAGCAGCAGGGCTCCATGGATTCTGTTTTAGTCAGAGTCCCACCCCCAGAAGCTCTGACCTTGGCCTGGGGGCTTCCCTATGCCCTCAGTTCCTGTCACTTGCAGCTCTAATCCAGCCAAGTGGTCCTTTTAGGGTGACAATCCATTCTGCTTAAGCTGTAGAATAGGTACTGCAGGACAAGGACACCTCAGTGTCTCTCAAGTGCCCTGGTGGTCAAAACTCCTTGCCACTGAGAGATGTGTCTATTTTCTTTCCTCAGCTCTCAGAGTGGTTGATAAGGCTTCATGAGGCTGGGGCAATATTGAGGTAATAACTCTTTGTTTAAATAAAGGCCTTGTGAAATGGCATCCTGTATGATTGCCTCTGTTAGCTCTGGATGACCAAATAGCCACAATCCAGTGAATCAATAAGTTCCTTGGCTCCTTGGACACTTCTTAGGAGAAGAGCTTTCCAGTGGCCACCAAGGACACCCCCATCCCTTTTTTGTAGGACTCTCCTTAGAAAGGTCATTGTCCACATTTTGGTGACAAGCTTTCTGAGGTCCCAGGGTAGATTTGGAAACTTGTGCCCTAGACCTGGTTATTTCTCTCCTTGAACCCAATGACAACTAACCCGACCATGTTATTTAGGAAACGAGAAAGACCTAGTGACATTCCTTAGTTTACATGACTAGTTAGTAAGAAAATTAGACCTTGCCCATGAAATACCTTTGCTTGCAACTGCACCTCTTCCATTGTCTAGATTGCCAGGGAGACATGCAGAGCCCAGACAATGGCAGGACCCTGAACACTCCTGCTTCCTTGAAGATTTGTGAGATGAAATAAGGCAGTGGTATGGGCAGCGAGGGACAGAGACAAGAGACTACCAGGAATGGCACAGGGACCATAGGTAGTGTGAATTTGTGTACGGCTGTGACCAAATGCCAGTAACAACTCAAAGGAAAAAGGATTTATTTGTCTTCAAGGTTTCAGAGATTTTATTTCATAGCCCTTGTTCATTGATTTTGGGAACATGGTGAGACTCAATATACTGATAGCAGAAGCGTGTGACAGAGCCCACTCCCCTCATAGCATACAGAAAGCCAAGGAAGACAAGATGTATGTTCAAGAACATGTCTCCAGTGACTTATTTCTCCCAATTAGGACTCACCTCCTAAAGTTCCTAGAACCTCCCAAAATAACACCACTGGATAAGGGATAAGCCTTTGTTATATACGCTTTTGGAGGGTGCATGTCATACCCTCACAATAACTGGTCTTGAGAAGATCACTTCTCCACTTCAGGCCTCTTGTCCCTTGACACAGAAGGAGTAGATTGAGCTGATTATCTCCTTATAGTTCTGAAATGCTGTTCATCCATCCATTTCCACCCGTTCATTCATGCATCTATCTATCCACTCATCTATCCATTTCCATCAATCCCATCCATCTACCCGCACACCCATTCATTTATTTGAAGCACACCCTACCCATCTACCCATCCATTCATCTATCCCATACACCCACTCATTCGTCCACTTAAGACCCACATCTACCCATTTCCCACCCACCCATCTATCTATCTATCTATCTATCTATCTATCTATCTATCTATCTATCCCAATCAATTCGCCCTCCCATCCATTTCCATTCAGTCCCATTGATCCACCCACCCATCCATCCACCCACTCATCCATCCATTTCCAGCCATCCCATCCCATCATCCATTCAACCCCCCACTCATTTCCATTCCTTTCACCCATCCATCCATCACATCCCTCCATCTACCCACAGAACTCATCCATTTCCATTCACCTCATCCATCAATCCACACCCCCATTAATTTGTATCCATCCATCCATCCTACCTGTGCTGGCTAGTTTTTATGTCAAGTTGACAGAAGCTAGAGTCATTTGGGAAGTGAAAACATCAGTTGAGAATATGCCCTCACCACAATTGGACTTCAGGTAAGCCCTAGACTAGCTAGGGTCAGGGGATGCAGGGAGAAGCAGCAGAGTATACCTATTCTTTTAGTTATACTTGGTTCTGTCTGGAGTGTTTATGGACTATATCCATTTCAGTGGACACACTCTATAGCCAGCTTGATTCAGAGTGATGCAAGGAGATTTTTGCATGTGCTTTTCTCACAGGCACCCCAGATATGCACCTCATCTACGTTGGTGATATCTCATAGGGTACAAACATGTTAAAGACTTAGTCCCTGGCTAGCAGAATTGGGAGGTACTGGAGCCTTTAAGAGGTGGGTGCTGGGGATGGTTAGGTCATGGAAAGATTGCATTCAAAGAGGATTGTAAGACCCTGCTTGTCTTTCTGTACCATCTAGAAAGGTGGCCACTCATTACAACGCATGTTAGCCAAACCAGTGAAACCTACACAATCTTGAATTTTGAATCTTTAAACTGTGAGCTAGATAAACCTATGTCTTTATTCAGTTATTGATCTTGGGTGGTTCCTAGCAGTAACACAGATTAACACAGCAGACTACTGACAATTTCTAACACAGCCAGAATATCTTTAGTTGTGATGACAGCTGAGCCTTAAATCTCTCTGCCTCAGGATTCTCCAATCAACACATGGAGAGTTTAAACACTGCAATGAAATGGGCATACAGGTATGTATGGTGTGAGTGGCAGAGGACATTCAGCTGAGACAAGCTTTTGAGTCAGCTCCTGGGGCTGGCAAGAAGGCTTTCTACCACTCCTCTCTAGGATGTAGCCCTGGGTCTCCCTGCTTCTCCCCATCATGCCCAGACCCAAGGCCTAATCCTCTAATACCACAGACTCCAAGTTAACAAACATTGCCCTCCATCCTTAATATGCAGAGTGGCCACAGGGTCATTGCTAAGATGATTTTTTTGGTACAAATGTTGCTTGGCCAATGACTAGGATTTCTCATCTGTTAGCTCAGTCTTAATTATCATAGATCTATATATTTTATAAGACTTATCTTATTTAGGATGCCTTCCATTGGCGTCCTCATCCCAGGATCACATGGTGACTTTGAAGGGAGAGAGCAGGGGCCCACTTCCTTCTTGCCCTTGTTTATATATGAAGCCCATGTCACTTCCTTTGGATCACCACTTCTTTACTACATTTTCCAGAATCCTCCTTGACTCCTAGTCCTGCCTAACTTGCTGCCTCATTGGCCAAACAGTACTTTATTTATCATCCAATAAGACAAACACATACACAGAAGCACTTCCCCCATCATCTCCTCTTTTCTGTCTAAATAAAAAGGATAACTTATCTTTTATAATAACTGAAAGCTATAACCATAACTATCTGTCTTCAACTCTATCAAAGACCACAGAAGGATAATATATAAACTCTAGAATTGACAGAGACATCTCACTACCTGGACAGTTACCCAAAGTTCCTCTGTAACTTTGGGGCATCCATCTTCAGCCTATAGGTCACAGTGTGTCTGGCACACTTCTCCATTTCAACAGGAACCCTTCAGTACTGTCTTGTTTTGTAAGTTCAGCAGTCACTTTCTTGTGGGTTCTGCATGTTTAGTTTATACAGCAACAAACAGTCTAGGCAAGAGCAGTTTCTTGCCCAAATGACTAGTCTTGCCATGATGAAAGTAAACTCCATAACGAGTTTGTTAGATACCCATCCTCCTTTCTGACGTAATTGGTGTGCCAGGAGCAGTTGTGTCTCACTGCCAAGAAAACCCTAAACCATTTAAATGCCATATTTTCTGTAGGTCTTTGAAAGGTTTGAAGAATACCTATCCATCTTAAATATATCTCTGTATATCTAGAAAATCTAACTAATCTAATTATAAGTTCTGACGATTATAGGTGACTATATAACCTGTATTTAATTATGTATATCATTTTAAAAGATCTGTATAAACATATACCTAAACAAGAGGAGACATATTCATATCACAAAATTGACCTTAAAGTTGTATCAATAAATGAAAATCCATACCAATGCAAAGTATTCATTCCTATATCCTATCCCCCTTTTTAAAAAAAAGAGATTGACTATGCTCATTATCATTTATTACCAACCCCATTTAAATGAAAACAAACATTCATAAACAATATTTGGGAATTTGGGCATCATTCATTCCAAACTGCTTCCTGCTGATTGGGGGTGATGTCCATACCATGGGGATCATGATAAAACACAGAAATTCTGGCTGTAGTCATCTATGGCTGCATCATCTCAGCTGTTTTGGATGTAGGATCAGTTGGGCTGCTGCTTCTGGGGGGTCTTGCTTGATTAAACCATATTAGTCTGGAAGAAATCCACAGCTTTTCGTTTTCTGTGGAAACATAAGCAAAAACTTTTTTCTCAAGTAGCCTGTCCTTAGACTTAAATTTTGAAGTCAAAGCATTTTTAAAATGTATAAGTTGGATTAATTTAGCAGCACTTATAATCAAATGTATTTTAGTAGCAGTAACTCTTTCCTCAGCAATCAAACAATTTAAAGACAACAATATAGCATATAGTATCCAGACTCTCTGTGTTTTTTTCATCTTTAGGTGGCTTTGCTATTATTATTTTATTTTTACATCCTTTTGTTTCTTTTTTCCTGAGACAGGGTTTCTCTGGAAATTTGCCTGCCTCTGCTTTTGGAGTGCTGGTATTAAAGGTGTGTGCCACTGCACCTAGCTACTCTATTTCCTCCTGTTACTTTTTCTCTCACAAGCCTACATATATGTTTGAATGCAGTGTAAACCTTTGGAGGTTTTTCTTTACTGGATCTGTCTTTATCATTTCGGGAGTGCCAAATATGAAAGCTGCTCTGATGCCTCTCAGTGGGCCCACAGGGTCGGCTGCAGCAGCAGGTTTCTCTCTTCCTTGGGAATAGAACCTTGGGGCAAGGGGTCATCCTGCTCACTGACACCATCCTGTTACAATAAATCTTTCAGCCACCCACTTGAGTTCTGCTTGCTTCATTAGGGCCCCAAATAATATTCAGAGACTTCTATTAGGTACAAATGTTGCTTGGCCAGTGACTAGGATTTCTCATCTGTTAGCTCAGTCTTAATTATCATAAGTCCATATATTTTATAAGACTTATCTTACCTAGGATGCCTTCCATTGGCATCCTCATCCCGGGATCACATAGTGACTCTGGAGGAAGAGAGAAGGGTGCTAAGGTTTTTTTTTAATAATAATAATTTATTTAACTTTATTTTATGTGCATTGGTGTGAAGGTAACAGATCTCCTGGAACTGAAGTAACAGACAGTTGTGAGCTGCCATGTGGAATGCTGGGAATTGAACCTGAGTCCTCTGGAAGAGCAGCCAGTGCTCTAACCACTGAGCCATGTTTCCAACCCTGCTAAGGTTTTCAAATCCTGACTATTGTTTATACTCAGTTGTTTCTTTAATTTGGCTTTACGAGGCAAGCTCTGCATTGAATTGAATTTGGTACATTTTTGTAATTGCATAGAAGAAGGGTTTCTGTGCTACCTGCTTGTGTTGTTAGTTTCTTGTCAACTTGACACAAACTCAGGTTATCTGGCAAGAGGGAACCTCAAATGAAAAGAATTGCTTCCATAAGACTGGCCTGTAGGCAAGTCTGTGGGGGAATTTTCTTGATTATTGATTGACGTGGGAGGGCACAACCCACTATGGTCAGTGCCACCTCTGGGCAGGTTTCCCGGGTATATAAGAAAGGCTGAGCAAGCCAATAAGCAGAGTTCCTCAATGGTCTCTGCTTCATTTCCTGCTTCCAGTTCCTATCCTGACTTCCCTGGTGGTGGATGGTGACCTGGGAGTTGTAAGATGAGACACAAACTTTCTTCTCCAGGTTGCTTTTTGTTATGGTGTTATCACAGCAGCAGAAAGCAAAGAAGGACACAGGTGATGGGGTGGGCCCTCTGTGCTCTGCCCACCACTGCTGAAGGAAGAGCCATACTTCAAGCAGCTACTACAGTGAAGGTAGGTGTGGGATAGGAAGACAGCTGGGGCTGAATGGACCCTCAGCAGGCAGAGATCCTGGAAGGGGTTGGGAGACAGGTTAGGCTGTCTACATTCTTTTCTGTTAAGTACATTTCCATGAAACCATCTTCAGCTTCACAAACTTATCTCACTATTTCCTCAGGGCAAAGAAGACATCATTTAGGGCTTGATTGCACATTCTCAGGATGCTTTCTGGAAAGTTCCTGTCAGCTATCACTCTTTCCAGAACAATATATGAGGATTCTGCACCGTAATCAGTGTTTGGCTACTCATTGCCCAGACCACCAACAAATATCAACTCATGGGTGGAGTAAGTCTGGCTTTTATCTCAAAATTAAGATCTTCCAGTTTTGTTGTGTTGGGTGTCACAGCTGTGTGTTTTGCCTGCTCAGAACAGGGCTTTCCCTGTTTGGGTGTGATTCTCTGTTGTTTGACTTAGTTTCTATATGGCACAGACTAAGGGCCACTCTGCTCAGAATTGCTCTTCTCCACCGTGGCTAAATGCTCACCCACATCAGTAGAGAGGGGGCCTAGGCAACCTGTTTGATCTTGGGCAAAGCAGGCCCAGGCTGGCATCTGACATTTGGAAACAGTGAATACAATTACCCATCTGTGGACCAAAAGGGCTTTTCCTCTTGAAGGGAATCTGAAGGTATTTTGCCTGTGGTGGAGTTTCTTTCTGAGGGCCCTCTTCTTACTTTAGTGGTGTGGAGAATCTTGCACCAGGTTTAATTCAAAAAAGAGAGTCTGGCTAGGGGAGGAGAGCTGTGTCAAACTCTTCTTTCTTGGCTGCTGACCTGTGATCAGAAGAGGCTGGAGGTGGCTAGCAGGAGCCATCAGGGCCTCACAGCACAGGTGGAGCTCTGCAGGCCTGTCAGTGCCCTTCATTCTGCCAGAAGCCGGAAGTGATGTGAGTAGGATTTATTCCACCAAAAAATGAGGTATTGAGCTCAGATGCCTGTGTAGCAAGCTCCCCAGTCAGAGGTGAACTCAGCTTCCTGAATTCAAATCAGCTCTTCTTCCTCCATTTGCTGAACCCTTCAAAATTCCACATGTTGGAATCCTAAACTTGATGCCTCCCAACCCAACCTTATTAGGAAAATAGGTTTATTGCAGGCATAATAAACTAAGATGGGCCCATCATAGAATGGGTTAACTCCCCCCACCCCGTGATGAGTGAGGGTTTGGGGAGATGGCTCAGTTGGTAGAGTGCTTTGCTTGCCTTAAAAGCATGAGATCTGAGCTCAGGTCCCCAGAACCCACCCACATAAAAAGTGGGACTTTGAGGATCATTTGCAATCCCAGTGATGGAAAGGTGAGGGGAAGGTCATGGGGGTCCCTGGAAGCTCCCAGGGCCAGCTAGCCTAGCATACTGCAATGAAGCAGAAGCAGCAAGAGAGACCCTGTGTCCCAAGACAGGGAAGAGGGCAGTGACATACTCCATACATGTGCAGTGGCATGAACACAACTGTGTACACTCAAATACCACCTCCTTCTCCAAAGCTGTATTTTAAGGTATGTGGCTTCCACTGGGGAATAGGGCCTCAGCATCATGAGACTAGCAGCCCCCAGAGTCATTGTCACTTGAGTTTTAACTTTAGGGTTGAGGCAGGAGCATTCATGATACCTATGGGGTCACTGTGCACAAAGCAGTGGGAAGGGGCTACCTGGTATTAGCTGTGTCTGTTGTACAAAGAGGCCCAGGCTTTGTCCACAGGCAGAATACACCCCTCATGCCTCGCACTGATACCTCTGTCAGCTGAAGAGTGAGGGCAAAGGAACTGCACCAGTTCAGACATTAGGTGTCTCCACCCAGGCACAGAGCATTGTGGTGGATATAATGATCATCTAGAGAGGACAGTGAAAAGGCCCACAGTGTACAATAGAGGGCTGGACATCTAGAGACAAAAGTGGTCACCTATCCCTAAGAAGTTGGGCCACACACTTAGGCTTCAGCCTATTGATGAGAAGGCTTGAAGGACAATGGGAGAGATGATTCAGAGTCATTAATCCCCTGTGGAGATGGTACTCTTGGGGACACATAGTAGGGAAGGGTGAGCAGTGGAGGGCAGGGCATCTTGCTCGTGAGCCTTCAAAACAGACCAGGAGCCCTTGCGAGGAGCAGAGGTGAAGCCCACATGCCCTTAGCTGCTGGTGTCTGGAATGTCTTTTCCCATGCTGTGATGAGGCACCCTTGGCAGGAGCTGTTGACCACAAAAAGGATATAACCCAAGTCTCCACCTTTGTTTTCTTGTGGGCATGTCTCAGATGAGGGGCTCCAGATGGAAAGCCCCTCTGAACAGATGCTGTTCTAATCTGCCAGTCAGAGATATACCACATCTCTTAGCTGTTTCCCAGAGCCGCCATCACAACTGGCAGGGCATTTTTTACCCCCTCTGAATGATGGATTCCTACCATTCCCCCACAGCTAAAATGCTGAGCTAGCTCAGAGTCTCATCTGTATTTTTATTTTCTTGCTAGGACAATGCTTTGCTATTTAAATACCAGCCCAGGCCTGAGCCCAGCCGACTGCTATGTTGGAAGATTTGACCTTAACCTGAAACCCTGTGCCCTATCTTCTGAGGGACTGGGATGTGGACAGGAGCTGGGAAGGTGCTTCACAGAGGTCCAGATCTGGGGCTCTATATTCAGAAGCTGAGACTCAGAGTGTTAAGGGATAACCCAGAAATCTGATTTAAGAAGGTTTGAAAGTAGTTCTAATGTAGTCAGGCTGGGGAAGACATGATCTGGAGTAGAAGCTGTGAGCCCATGGCAAGCCAGGCTGTGATTCTCAATGCTGTGTTTTTACCACACATCCATGTGGTGTTCCTAAACAGTATTAACTTCATGTTCTACAAACAAAACAGGGAGAAAAACTGTTATTCTTCTGATTAACAGGGAAGCCATCCAACTGGCTGCACTTGGATTATACCCCTGGAATATTAAATTCAGACCTCTTTCGTTCTCATTTATTTTATTGGATTGTATTGGGATATTTTCAAAGCGGAAGGTGGTGGGAGGGAGGGCAAGCTTCTGGGACGGGGGCCATTTTTACCACTTGCCAAAGGCCAATACTGCATCCAGAAGACTCAAGTAGACACAGGCGTCCTTGACTGAGTGAAAGTTATTTTTCTCCCAGATTATTTGGGTTTTTACTTTATAGCCAGCCCAGGGCTTTTCAGGTTCTCTGCTTGGAAGCAGATTCCTGGCTACACGGTCTCACTCAATTGCTCCCTTCCCACCTCCCACCAAGGCCCCTTAACGGTCTCTCAGAGGGCCAGCAGAGTCCACAGACACTAATGCCCTCCACTGTGAAAGTGACAAGATTCTCACTGAATCACTTGCAGCTAAGTGTGGCATTTGTTTTAATTTGCTATGAAGCATTTTCAGCTTCTTTCAACTGACCCCAAGTGAAGACATCTGTGTCTAAGACAAGGCTCTAACCAGCTAGCCAATGTGTGCAAGACACTGCATCTGCTTTGGGAGGGGGTATGGCACTGGAGCTGTGTGTGTCTAGCAAAGTCAGCATAGTATCCTTTGGGGGACACCCCAGATCGAAACAGCAGTAGTCATGACTACATGACTGGAGTGTTCCCTCACCAGCAGCCTAGGGACCCGAAGCCTTTCCCAGGAGAAGTTCTGTTTCTCCTGTCATATATTTCTATCAGTTCTCTCTCTCTCTCTCTCTCTCTCTCTCTCTCTCTCTCTCTCTCTCTCTCTCTCTCTCTGTGTGTGTGTGTGTGTGTGTGTGTGTGTGTGTGTGTGTGTACATGTATCTCTGTCTCTGTTCCCCCCATGTGTGTGTTTGCACGTATGCCCTATGTGTGTGGGGGAGTGGGTACATATACACATGTGAGTTCATACATAGAAAGGCTGGAGGCCAATCTTGGGGGTGGGTGTCTTGCTCAGTGGCTAAGCCCCTTGTTTTTTGAGACAGTCTCTCATTAAATCTGAAGCTCGATAATGGAGCTAAGCTGGCTGTCCAGTGAACCCCAGGGATGTGACTGTCACCACCTCCCCAGTGCTGGGATTGCAAGCATACACTTCCACATGCAGCTTTCTACATGGGTTTTTGAGATGGAACTTGGGTCCTCCTGCTGGGTAGCAATCGCTTAACCAACTAAGCCATCTCTCCAGCCCTGTTCCTTCCCACCCTTGTTTTCCACACATCCCCTTGCAACTTTCTGAGAAGAAATATATGAGAGATGCAGAGTTCATGACCTTGTGTGTCTGGAGATGTTCTGTGCCCACCCTCCATGGGAAGTTTTGCTGGGGTGGAGTTTATGTTAAAATCCATGTCTTTCCACATCACGATGTCCCAGTCCACTACTGTCTGGGTGAGTGCTAGAGATGCCTGATATTATTAGGTCCTTGGTCCTCCACACACCATCTGTTTTTCCCTCTGGAAAGCTACTAGGAATTCTCTTGGGCTCCCATGTTCTGAAGTCTCAGCAGAATAAGGCCTGGAGTGAGACCCTTCTGTCTAGTGTCTGGCCATGCAGTGGGATGCTTCAGCCAGAAAACTCCTATCTTTGCCTTGGCAGGGGGTGTTTTAAGATCTTTGAAGATTTTTTCTTTCCTATTTGGTTTATTTCTCTGGTAACTTTTAGTCATGGAATAAACTTCCTAGATAGAGTTTTCATTTTCTTATTTTTCTGCCCCATTCCCTTCCATCTTTTTCTTTAACCATTTTTACATTTATTTTAATTTTTATTCATGCATATTGTGTCCGTGTGTGTATGCCACCTGTCTGCAGATGCCTTTGGAGGCTAGAAGCGGGTGATAGATACCCTGTAGCTAGAGTTACAGCTGGTTATGAGCCCCTCCACTGTAGGTTCTGAGAACTCCAGCCCTCTTGCAAGAGCAGAAAATGCCTTACCTGCTGGGCCATCACTCAAGCCCCTCCTTCCATCTTTTTCTTTGCCACCCCCTCCTTTCCTGAGATATTTTTTATATTTGTCTAACAAATATTTAATTTGATTAGTTCTTGCATCCTTTTTAAAACTTCCAAGACATTTGGAATATGTGTGTGTTCACTAGCTGTTCCTTTTGCATAGCAACCTGTTCTTATATCATCTTATATCACACAATAGCATCCTTTTCCTCTCATAGTCTGTTTCCTCAAATTCTTTTTCCCTCTTGATTACATCTCTGATTTTAGATTAGAGGGTTCCTTAGATGCCCCGTGGTTTCCTCCTGCTGCTAATAATGATTCTGTGCTGATAGGTCCAGAGTGCCCTTTCTCGGAGTTCATTTGATATAATTCTGTGATACTTGTTTCCGCTAAGCACCCAGCTCAGCACCCTGCTCAGCATTCTGGTGAGAGTCTTCATGACTCTGCATTTCCTATGTCATAGGTCTGAGCTCTGCCATTTTTCAACATCTTTAAACCTTGATCCCACCCAGGATACCACCGCATCTCTTGCCTTTGGTGCTCAGAGTGAGAGATTGGGTAGTGCTACTTCTCATAGTGCAAGTGTCACAGCACCCAGGAACAACAAAGACACTATACATTTTATAAAGATGCTGTGAGCTTTACTTAAGTCTACCTCAACAGGTTGATAGTGCTCATCCACGTCTTGATGCCCAGCACCCGGGTAAAGAGATGCTGGTTCACAGCATAAGCAGCCAACAAAGACCACATGGTTGGTAAAGAGCAAAACAGGGACTCGGATCAGTTCCCAGATCCCTGCCTACCATGATGCCTACTGACTGGCCTAGGTGAAAACCCAGTGGGCAGGGAGGTTTCTTCAAGGCCACCTGCTGGCACATGGCACTGTCAAGTCAGTGGAGTGAAGGCTCACAAGTCTTTCTGCCAGGTTCCAGGTCCCCCCTTCATGCCTATTCCTCTGTCCTGTCATCTGTTCTCCTTCATGGGCATGTGAAAAGCCTGAGCTGCTTGGTGCCAGCCTTCAAGGACAACCAAGGTTGGCCCCCTGCCTTTTTTCCACTCAGTTCTTAATAAACCAGGAATATCTCTCCAAGCACTGCAGACCTCTGGCTTGGACCAAGGAGCTGGGATTGTTTAAGAGAATTTTCATTTCCTTTAAGCCGGGATTCCAGGCCATCAAAAACTTCTTAATGAATGTGTGGCCACATTGCCCCCCCACACACTTTTTGAAGTGTTTATGGACTTGCCAACACAGACAGGTTACACTGGTACTGCAGAGTTATCCTCAGAGGCGGGTTTCCTGGAAGCTGCCCAGTGGCAGAGGCCCCAGGATCTGCTGGTTCTTCATTGAGACTTCCCAACTGCCATATTGCCAGTCTGTCGCTGCACTGCTTTCCCCTGACGGCTAGCTTTTATTTTATGGGTTTGAGGAAACTGAAACTTTTAAAGACTCAGTCCTACCACTTTGTTGAAGATAAAATCAAGTTCAAAGCCTGCCATATTTTTCAAGTTAGTGGAGAAACTACTTGTGCAAGCTCCCAAAAAAGCCCCAGTCTAGACCCAATACTGATTGACTGGGTAAGGTTAAGCAAGAGGCAATTCCTCTGAGTCTCTCTCTCTCTCTCTCTCTCTCTCTCTCTCTCTCTCTCTCTCTCTCTCTCGTGGTGTGCACGTGCACACATGCACACACTCACTGATATTCATGTGAGGGTGCATGTGCGTATACATACATACATACATACATATGGAGAGAGAGAGAGAGAGAGAGAGAGAGAGAGAGAGAGAGAGAGGTCAAAGGATAACTTCCTTGGGTCTCATGTCCACCTTAGTTTTTAAGACAGGATCTCTCATTGGTTTGGAGTTCTCCAAGAAGGCTATGTTGATCAGCTAGTCAGCTCCAGAGGTCCTCCTGTTCCCCCCCCTCCCCAGTGCAGGGATTATGTGGCTGCCAGGGATTGAGCTTGAGACTTTGTGCTTGTGCATCAAGCGCTTTACGGACTGATCCTTCTCTACAGCCTGAGCCTCAGTTTTCTCGATGATTCCCAACCAGCATCAAAGTCCTGTAAATTAAGTTGTATCCTCTGACTCTTGATTCCCACAGAACATGGTGACTAGCTTCCCTTCATGTGCCCCAAAATCTCTAAGGTGATCTGTGATGAGCACCCTGAGGGGGGTGTCCCATGTCCCCTTCTTCAAAATGAGATGGGGCAATTAGCCTGTCCCCTCCTTATCACAAGAACTGCAGTTCTGCCAAGCTGCATTTTTTCTTGTGAAAATAATTAGGTGAGAAAATGTAAGCCAGCACAGTCATACTGGACCCTCCTAAGATGGGGTCTTAGTCAGATGGACATTTGACCAGTAAAATACTTGATTCCAAATTAAATGGGCCTGAAGGGAATTCTGCTTTGGAGCAGACTCCATGGGAAACAGGATGAAAAAGAAAATGATATTTTTGAGCCACTATATGAATTTTCTGAGAAATAGAAGCATGTAATTTGTAATTACTTTGACTTTCCCAGAGGGAGAAAAGCACAGTGTCTATGGTGCAGATTCAAAGCACAGATTTCATGGTTCAAGTCCCAGGTTTGCCAATTGCTTGCTCCTCAAGTCCTCAATTGCTTGCTCACTGTGGGCAAGTTCCTTCACTTCTTTGTGCCTTAAGTTCCTGGTCTGTAAAGTGGGGCTAAAGTAAATTAAGTATGTAATTAAATGTAATGTATTAAATGTAATGTAAATTAAATATTTTCCCAGTCGTGATGTTGGAAGAATCATGTGTGTCTGTGTTTGCACGTTTATATGTATGCAAACACACATGTGAATATGTGTAAGTGCTTATGCACATGTATGTGTATATGTGCATTTGTATGTATGTGTGTGATGGCAAATGACAATGTGTGGCATACAGAAAGCATCCCATCTCCACCAGCAACCATTATTGGAAAATCATACTCTTTCAATGGAACTGGTCCCTGAGGAATTATACATTCACGTCCCCATTCTGGGCACACAGGTTTGTCATGGGACCATTTAGAGTTTTGAATTACTGGAGGGTTTTCCATGGTCACATGGGCTGGGAAGCAAAGACTGCTGAGTTTGGCCAGAGTGACCCACAAAGGCCACAGTTCCTGTTATTTCGTAGAGCACCCAAGCGGTTATTTCCCAGAATGCTAGGAGAGAAGCATTTTTGGCTCATTTAATTTTCTGGTTAGTCAACAAAATCTATCCTCAGCATAGTTGGAAGAGTGAACTAAGGGAGTAGACACAGAAGCTCTGAAAGCAAGGGAACCAGAAAGTCTGCAGATTGCAGCAATTAAGCCTTGAAATGTTAGGAACAATTTAATGAGACTTAGAAAATTCAACAACAATGCAAAGAAACAGGATGTGTGGGATGTGGCAAAAGGTGTACTCTGTAGGAGATTCTCAACCCCTTGTGCATCTACCAGAGAAGTGGGCTAGCAAGCACAGGGGTGGGGGTTCTCCCTGCAGGGCTGAAGCCTGGCACTCTCATTGCCTCAGTGGCTGGGAGGGTCTGCCTGAGCCTTTTAAGGTGCCCTCAGAATGGACCTGTCTGCTTTCAGACAATCTTGGGATGCTGTGATGGGGTGGGGGTGACTCTTCTTGGGAGCTTGCTTTAATTCATTAGGGAGACCCTGCCAGACCAAGCCCAGGCAGGGCTCACAGTGGAGGCCAGTATCCCATGCCCCTCCCTCATGTGCCCTTAACTCTATCTTACCGTCTGCTTCCAGGGGCTCCCAAACCATGCACTTTTAGTAACCACACATGGTTCTGTACCTGCTCACAGGGCCACAGGTAGAGGGAACTGGTATGAGAAGGAAGTTTCTGGGCTGCAGTTTGACTGCCTGTGAGCCTCTCAGAATGCATGTGTCTCCTCTCTCATCACGCATGGATCAGCTTTCCATCACTGTGACAAAAATACATGTAATCAACTTAATAAAGGAAATGATTACATTGACTCAGCGCTCTAGTCCGTACTGATCTGACCTATTGCTTTGGAGCCTGTGGCCAGACTGACGGCTGTGGAGGGAGCATGCATGTCTGCCATCCCCATGCCCCACCCTACCCAGCCAACCATGGTGGCAGTTCTAGGAAGCAAAGGACATAAAGAAAGCAGTTGGAAGTCCCCTTCAAGGTCAGGGGCTCAGTGACCCAACTTCCTTCTCAGAGGCCCCACTACGTAAAGTTTCTCCCACCTCCTTCTTGGTAGTACTAAATACCGAAGACCAGGTCTTCATGGGCTTTTGGTGGCATTTCTGACCCACACCACAGTCACATGCTGCTTCGGCTGGTGGAGTGGGCCATGTTCTTGCTTCCTTTTGGAACACCCAGGGCCCAGCCTGTCAGAATGCCACTTGTAGATCCACGAGGGACAGCAAGCACCTAGATTGGCAGTTCCAGCTTGCAGTAAGTCTCTGTGCCCCAGTGCCCCACCTCCCCACTTACGAACAAACTGACCCAAGGATCCACCCCTCCCTGAGGTGCTTCTGGGTAGGCAAGGCTCATCTCTTCATCCTTAGCTGGGGCACTTTGGTAGCCATTCCCAGGGTATTGCACACATACCTGGATATGGGAGCAACCATCCCCAGTAGGGTTTGCATACACTCAGCATGTCCACAGTGGGACATGCATACACTTGGGTCCTGGAGGAGCTGTCCCTAGTGGGGTATGCAAACACTTGTTGCTTTTCCTTTTTCCTTGATCACTCTATTCCAGCCACTCTGGACTCTGCCTTTCCAGATTTGTTTACTGGGTCCTATAACACCCTTCCATGATGCTTACTTGGGTCCCTTCCTCTTATAAGCTAAACTATGCCCCCTTTATACCCCCCACACTCACTTAAACATCTGAAATGCCCATCGAAGCCTCATTTGAAAAAGGTCTGCTCAGACTTAACCAAGTTAAGATTAGGTCATACTGGATCAGAGCGATATTCTGCTAAGAAGCCCAAACTGAGGGCCTGGGAAGATGGCTCAGCGGACAAAGTGTTTGCTGTGCAAGCATGAGGACCCAAGTTCAGATCCCCAGACCCCAGCTAACAGTGATTATGGCAGGTGCAGCTCTGTAACACCAGAGCTGAGGAAACAAGCAGATGAGCAGATCTCCACAGTTCAGTGGGCACCCAGCTTAGCTTGTCAATGAGTTCTGGGTTCAGCAAGAAACCCTATGTCAAAAGTAGATGAACAAATCAATAATACAGTGAAGAGAGGAAAAGATGGTGACATTGACTTCTGGCTTCCACATGTACATGTACAGGTGCACACACATGCATACACACACACACACACACACACACACACACACACACACACCACGAGAGAGAGAGAGAGAGAGAGAGAGAGAGAGAGAGAGAGAGAGAGAGAGAGAGAGAGAGAAAGAGAGAGAGAGAGAGAGAAAGAGAGAGAGAGAGAGACTTGGGACAGACATAATCACCAGGGCGAATGACACATGAGAAAGGGGTGGGAAATGAAGATGCATTACAACCATGAGACAGATTCTCCCTTAGAAGCTCCAGCAGACCAGACGATGATGGCGCACGTCTTTAATCCTAGCACTTGGGAGGCAGAGGCAAGCGGATCTCAGTGAGTTCAAGGCCAGCCAGGACTGTTACACAGAGAAACTGTCTGAAACAAAACAAAACAAAACAAAACAAAACTCTAGCAGGATCCAGCTCTGACACCTTGATCTGGGACTTTAGCCTCCATCATGGCTAGAAAAGCCATCTCTGTTGTTTTAATACATGAACTTTGACTCTTCCTACCTGCTCTGGGAGGCCCATCTTGCCTACCTTGGAGGCTACTCACACCCCACCAATGTCTCCCAAGTCTTCTATTCCACAACCATTCTTTTGGAGCTGTCACTGGTAGGCCCCATGGCAAAGAAAACCCAGACAACCATGCTCTAACAGTCCTTAGGATTTCAAAATGGAGACAGGAGAATTCTCAACAGAGGGACTGTGAACTTTTGACCAGATCCCTCTTGTCATAGCCATCTGACAGTCCATCCAGGAACAGGAAGCATGTGAATAGTGCAGGGCTTCTTCTGCTGTCTGTTAGATCTGTCTGACGTTGCAGGACAAATCTCTGCCTTGCTGGTAGCATATCTTTTTATTTATTGAATCCTGTGGTGGGAGGTGGGCTGGAATGCATATTCATTTGTGTGAGTGCAGGCATTTTAGTAAGTGGAGACAGGAGGACAAGCTTGGGTGTTGGTCTCCTCTTTCTGCCTGTTTGAAGCAGGGTCTTTGTTGAATTCTCCTGTCTCTGTCTTGTCTGCCCCATCTTGCCACAAAAGCTCTTTCCCTATTCTTCAGATGGACTTCCATGCAGTGGCTCTCAGAAGGCCCAACCATTGATGAACATCTCTTACACTTGCCATGCTTGGAACAAAGCCTGAAGTGAACCTTCTGCAAGTCCTCCTGACTTGCTTTGAAAACATCAAGCTACTTAACGTCTCTGACCTCAGTTTCTCCATCTGGAAAATGGGGCACTCGTGGTCTTCATATCATGAGATAGTTTGATTGATGGGTAATATAACCTGTGGATGTCTCTAGTGACCAAGGACTCTTCTAATAGCCTGTGAAATTGTGCCAGGTGTCTACGGATGGGAGTGGGTATAGGAATGACAATTCTCAGTGTTCTGGTGGTTTCAAGAGAGGGGTAAGACCGAGTGTAACACAAGTTCTGAAAGTGTTGCCTGTTACCTGTGCCCTGGCAGAGACACTGGCTGTGAACCTGTACGAGGCTGTCAGAATGAAGCAGAGTAAGTTCTAGGCCTCTGCCCCACAGGTGCCTCTGCTATGTTTCAGAGGATGTGTTTTGAAGGAAAGCTGAATAATGAATTTGGAATTACTGGGGTCTGAAGCATGGAATGAAATCCATTAAGCTTTTTTGTCCCTTCCCCTCCTCCATAAGAGCAATGAGGGGAGGAGAGGCCACCCTCTTTGGCACTCCCAGCAAGGGATGAGAAGAAGATAGAGGCTCAAATTTGCCTTGTAATGGGAAGCATTCTAAGACGTGGACTTTCCTGGTGTCAGAATGGAGTTGGCTTATGGATTTTCACAAGCATCGGGCAGGCTGCTTTGCCAAGCCTCAGAGGAGAGCAGGTCAAAGTCATGTAGCTGGGTCATTAAGGCACTTCCAAGGGCTTGAGACGTTCGGAAGTATTGCGAAGCTCTGCTGGTAGGCAAGACTTTAAAATATATTGCCAGGTTCTCTCTACTAGAACATGCTTCAGTTAGAAAAACTAAACAGAAAGTATGTAGAGTTCCCACTACCTCCAGGCTTCCTCTTATTAGGACAGCCAATGTGTCACTGCTCACTCTTGTACCTGGGGGAGAGCCACACTGGTCATTATAACCTCAAGACTGGTCTGTATAACACCCTAGTTCTTTCTTTAATGGTCTATAGGTTTGGGACCTGCATCCTCCTTGTGGTCTACCCAGAAGGATCTACTTCTGAGCATCCAAGCTGCATCTCTGTCTTCCTCCTTCTTCCCTGTCTCCTCCTCCACTCCTCCTTTTCCATCCCCTCCTTCCCCTCTTCCATCCCTTCCTACTCATCCCCTCCTCCTCCACCTCCTCCATCCTCTCCTTCCTCTGTCACCCCTGCTTCCCCTTCCTCTCTTCATCTCCCTCCTTTTGTATCCCCTCCTCCATCCACTCCTTCCTCATCCTTGAGCTAGCAAGTGATCTTTTCCTGTTTCCACTGTATTGCTTTAAGGGTTGCCCTGAGTTGCTTAACTGTATCTTGGTGTTGAAGCCAGTAAGAGAAGGGTGTTCACTGAATCCATAAAGAAATCATTGGAAGCCTATTGATGGTTTAAGCTTGTGGCTCCTGGTCAAAATGAATTGAGGCAGATTAAAAATAAAAATAAAAAGGCCAGATGGTGGTAGTGCAAGCCTTGAATCCCAGCATTCAGGAGGCAGAGGCAGACTAATCTCTGAGTTCCAGGTCTACAGAGTGAGTTCCAGGGCAGCTGGGGAATCATACAGAAAATATGTCTCAAAAACAAACAAACAACAAACAAAAAAGAAAGAAAGAAAAAAGAACTGGGGTGGCATGGATAGCTAAACAAGTTCCTCACATAGCCTGAAAGCATCCACTTCAAAATAAAAATGCATGTTTAAGAATGCATTTCACTTATGTGATAGGTAGGGTTTTAGTTGGGGGGTGGTAGGGGAGGACGGGAGGGAGAGAGAACTGGGATTGTCATGTAAAACAACCTTGTTTCTAATTCAAATAAAAAAATCTGCAAAAAAAGAGAATGCATTTCACTGTTATTTCATATTCCAGGTTTAATGATGCCTCTCCTAACCTTACACAAGGACTGTCCACCAAACTCAGGGAAGACCTTTTGAGGTGTGTGTGTGTGTGTGTGTGTGTGTGTGTGTGTTCTAGGGTTGGATTGGAAAAGTCAGGGCCATGCTTTTCCTGACACAGCTGTCCAGACCGACTCTGACTGCCACTTCAATGTGTGCACTCATGTAAACATGTGTGCATGTGTATGCCTGTGTGTGGAAGTAAGAGGCCAATCTCAGGTGCTATTCCTCAGATACTGTCCAGATAATTTTCTGAGATGGGGTCTTTCATTGGCCCAGAAATTGCAGAGTAAGCTAGCCATCAAGTCCTAGGGATTTTGGAGATTGAACTTTGGTCCTCATGCATTGAAGACAAGCACTTTATCATCAACTGAGGTCTTTCCCAAGCCTAGCACTTATTTCTTTTCCCTCCTGTCCCCTTCCTCTTGGAGTCTATCATATGAATGATGCTGGACACTGGGAGGGATCCACAGTAATCTGGAACGTGGATCTGAGAAGCTTAGTCAGCCCTAACTCATCCTGTCCTTCCTAGAAACAATGACCTGAGCTCTGGAGAAGGGTTTTGTGGCTTCACAAGGCATGCCAGGTACAGACCAGGGAGCAGCTACAGTGAAGGTGGAGGCTAGAGACCGACCACACTTATTTGTGATCTCTCCTCTGGCTCATCATATGAGCCTCCTCTGGGACCTGGAGGCGTAGGCTGGTGCTAGCCATTCTCCTGCAGCAGCTTGGAATCGCTATCGGAAGGCAGTTTGGCATGATGACCATGGAGTGGCCAAGCCTGGAGGAGGGGCTGGCCAGCTTGGCTTCCTGGTATGACTCGGGGTGAAACACTTCACCTCACAGCTCTAGACTCTTTTAAAAGCCTGTTTCATATTTTTTATGGTAGACTTTGGCCCAGCGTTATCAGCCCTACCTGACCAATGTGGAAAACGCAGATAAGGAAATGCCAAGATAGTAAATGAATTGTCCAAGATTTTGGAGCCAATGGCGTTTGAGCCAGGAGCTGCATCTGGGCCTTGTAAACACTCCAACTAGGAAGGTGTTACTGAGGCTGGGCTACATCTGAGCCTCCAGCTCCTCAGAACAGCCTTTTGCCCCTGGCTGAACCCCTGAGGGGCATCCATGGGGCTAGCAGCCGATTGACTAGCAGGCTTGGAAGCCCATAGAGCTGTCTTGAGAGCAGAGCTGAAGAATGTGCTTCTTCCTGGGACTCAGGGGTGAACAGCATCCCCCTGTTGTCTGTATACTTCATGGTAGACTGCTTCCAAAGATTCGGGCAGTGATCCAAAGTTTTTGTTTTCCCATAACAACCAGAATGGAATAAACTCTGAGTTCCCCATAAACTTTATTCGAATATTAGAAAGGCAGACAGAGAAAATTATTATTTTTTTCCCATCTGGAAGGAGCACAGCAATTAAGATTTCTGGGCCTCCATCCATATTTCATAAAGGGATGATAGGGGACAATATGATAAATAATAGATATTATCAAGCTTTCATTCCGGCATCATGGTCTCCTTCTGCTGGGAGTTAATAGCTTGGCATGGCAGAACACACTCCCTAAAAGCTGTTATGTTCCCAATCAATCCAAAAATGGTTTTAAAATTTGGAGTGCTGTCTGGCTACAAGACAGCTCAAACTGGCTGAATGGAAAGGGCGCAAGTTCATTTTTACTTTTCTATTATGAAATCAAACTTTTACCAAGACAGTATTATAAATGGTGGGTGGGTAGGTATATCAGCTTTGCCACTGATTGGCTGGGTGACCAGGATAAGTGACTCCCTGGTCCTCATCTGCTGTCCAGACCCCATCTCCCCAGAGAGTCAGAGGATCTGGACAGGAACCAGTGTGTTAGACATAAGTAGTCCTCAGCATCCTGGGTGGAGCAATTCATTCTGAGAAAACCCCTCTCCCCATCTCTGTGCAACAGTGAGCCTTGAAGGTGTCTCTTTTAGTTCACAAGTCTCAGGCAAAAGGACTCCATCTTTAGGTTGGGGATGTGGCTCAATTGGTAGAGTGAAGGCCCTGGGTTCTGCCTTCAGCACTGCATTATGGTACATGCCTATATCCAGGCATGGGTGGTACACACTTGTAATGATAGTAATCAGGAGGTAGAGGAAGCAGAAAGATGAGTTCAAAGCCAGCCTGACATGAGCCCTTGTATTAAAAACAAAAGGCTACTATCTACACCCAGTTGAGAGAGAGTCACTGCTGTGCAGAGACCCAGATCTAGCACCTTGCCCAAGATTTCCCTACCAGAAAGGCCTGGGGGCACCAGAACAAGATGGTAGGTGGCAGAAGCACCAAGGCCCAAGGGTCGTTGAGAAGAGGCAGGATGGATGGCCAAGCTTAGCTCAGTTGTAAGGAGGGGTGTGCCAGCCAGGTGCTCCAGAGAAGTAGAGCAGAAGTAGTCACACACATGAGAGAAAAACAGACAGAGGTAGACAGAAGGAGAAGGGTGGGGCTACAGGTTAGAGGCTGCCATGTTTGCTAATGGGATTCTCTCTTGCCAGTGTGTGTGTGTGTGTGTGTGTGTGTGTGTGTGTGTGTGTGTATTCATGTTTGTATTTCTTTTTTTGTTTGGTTTGGTTTCCGAGACAGGGTTTTTCTCTATTGTTTTGGAGCCTGTCCTGGAACTTACTCTGTAGACCAGGCTGGCCTTGAACTCACAGAGATCCACCTGCCTCTGCCTTGAGAGTGTTGGGATTAAAGGCATGCACCACCAACGCCCAGCTCATCTCTCTCTCTCTCTCTCTCTCTCTCTCTCTCTCTCTCTCTCTCTCTCTCTCTCTGTGTGTGTGTGTGTGTGTGTCTGTCTGTCTGTCTGTCTCTGTCTCTGTCTCTGTCTCTGTCTCTCTCTCTGTCTCTCTCTCTGTGTGTGTGTGTGTGTGTGTGTGTGTGTATGTGTTGTGTGTCTGTCTGTTTATGTGTGTTATAGTTTGCTCCAAATTGAAACATTATTCCCAAGAGGGAGGTCTTGAGACCCAGGAGGTACAAAGCATCACAAACCTGGGACAGCTAAATCTTCCTGATTCCAAGCTCTTTCCTCTAGCTTCATAAACATGCTAAATTGTTGCTGGGGAGGGGACTCCTACCAGCTGAGATTCAGGGAGATTTCTGCCTGCAAGTTTTGTAGAGAGCTCCAGGGATTCAGCTCCCTGTGTCGGGGGAGGGGTGGGTAGAGGTGCTTTTTATCAATGCAGCTGTTTTTGAGGCAGCCCTGCTCCCTCCACATAACCCTTCACCCATATGCTTCTTAGTAACTCGTTGGTTCACCAAGTTGGACTCTGGCTAGTTGTTGCTTTGGTCTGTGGTGAGTTTCCTATCTGGGGTAAGTAGATGTGTGTGTTGCAATTCCCCAGGAAAGTCTGTCACGCAAAATTGTGTATGTGTATATCTGTATCTATCTATATGTCTGTCCACATATATCTATGTTAGTGTATGTCTGCATGAGCGTACATATATGTCTCTGTCACTGTGTAACCATGTTTGCACCTGTCTTTTCTTCTGCCTTCATCTGAGTGCACGAGAATCAGTCACTCTGTGGAGGGTGATGTGTTTTACTCAAATCTACCAGTCTGGCTGTCCATCTCATCCAAGAATACCCTGCTGGAAACAACTAGTGTAATGCTGACTGAATGCCTGGGTACCACTGCATAGTGGAGATGACTGAGAATTCACCCTCATAGAAAGCTCACTGAGAAGAGACTGGCATAGCCAGAGATTGAGACTACACTGAGGATTCCTTTGGAGCCAAGCACTCTTGCTCAGGGAGTTTGTTTGGGGGATCAGATATTATATGTTCTATGTTGGGAGGTAACCTAGCATATAGCTGCCTGGATGCCCTTAGGGCCAGGTGCACTCTAATAGCCAAGACTGTGGTGTCTCCCACCACTGAAGCAATGAGCATCAAACAGATACTCAAAGTGGACCTCAGGGCAGGAATGACTTCAAGGCTGTTGAGAAAAGCATGTGCATGAGGCCATCTGGCTTTCCCTGGAGGCAGTTTAAGTTTGGGATTCAGTGCGGGTAAAGTAGAGTTTGGTTCTAGATCTCAGGACAAGCTCCCATTTCACCTTGGGAAACACTTGCCCCTCCTTTCAGACTCCAGGGGACCCTGTGGGTGGTGTACATTTTTTAAGGCAAGAGAGCAAACATATATCAAGAGCCAGCCACGTGCTGCCTACTTATCTTCAGACCACCCTAGGAGTGGCTCTCAAGGTTCCTATTTCACATGGGGGAAACCAAGACACAGTGGCACATCCACTGTCACAAATGCCACAAATATCTGCCCCTGAACAGGGAGATGACACTGCACTGAATCCGCCTGGAAACTGATGAGTTTTGCAGAATGTCTCCCACCCCCCACGCCCAAGAACTCCTTGGCATGCAGACAGCATTCTTTCCACCACAACAATTTGCTTTCAGGATTTTTCCCCCTCACTGGGGCCAGCAGAGGAGCATGGCTCTGATCATTTTTCATGTCTCAGCTCCCCAGCAATCTGCAATTTTAGTGGGAAAGGGTCCTCTTGCTTTGCAGTAATGTGGAGACAGACTTCAGGCTGTTCTCGGAGGAGCAGGTTTTGCTGGCTGGACCTCAGGTACCAGAGCCCTCCAAAAGGACCCTACAGAACTCCTCATCTCAGAATACCCAGGAAAGGAAATAGCAATTTGGGGTACATTCCTGTGTCCAAACAATCCTTATTGTAATTTTTTTCTTTAAATACTCCTGCTCTACCCAGAACAAATTCTTCCTGTCACGAGACAAGGCTTGCAAACAGGTTTTGAGGTGGATGCTTTTTTTAAAAAATATTTTATTTAGCTTTATTGTATGTATGTTGGTACAAAGTGTCACATCCCCTGAACTGGAGTTACAGACAGTTGTGAACTGCCATGAAGTTGCTGGGAATTGAACCTGGATCCTCTTGATGAGCAGCCAGTGCTCTTAATCACTGAGCCATCCCTCGAGCCCCTGAGGTAGATGTTTTTAAGTTGAAAGCCTCACAATCTGAGGTATCCTGGTTAGTTTTTATTGTCAATTAGAGACAACCCAGAGTTACCTGTGAAGAAGGATTTTCAACTAAGGAGTTTCTTCTACCAGATCATCACATGGCTGTGTCTATGGGAGATGGTCTTGATTAATGATTGACATGGGAGGACCCTGCTCACTGTGGGCATCACCACCCTTAGGCAGGTGGGCCTGGGCTGTTTAAGGGAGTTAACTGAGCCAGTGAGCAAGCCAGTAAGCAGTAAACCTCTGTGGTTTTTGCTTGAGTTCTTGCCCCGGGTCCCCTCAGTTATGGACTGTGACCTGGAAGTGTAAGTGTGACCTCCTCTAAGTTGCTTTTGGTCCCAGCAATTGAAAGCAAATAAGAACATTGGGTGAGGCCTTTAAGCTCTCAAACTCAATCTCTTTTCTACAAGGGGCTGTAGCATCTTGCTGCTGCCAGGCTGTAGGGCTGGAAGCTTCTGTAAGGGAAAAATGCATCTACTGCAGACAGTGGAACTACTTGCCATGTTGATAATTTCTTAGTTACAATATGTGGATCTCATGGCATCACAAGGCATTTTGTTGTTGTTTTAATTTTTAAAATTAGTTTTATTATGTGGGTGTTTTATCTGCATGTATATGTGTATACCAGGTATATGCCTGGTGTCTGTGGAGGCCAGAAAAGGGCATCAGATTACCTAGAACTGGAATTACAGGTAGTTGTGAGCCACCATGTAGCTGCTGAAAATTGAACCTGGGTCCTATGCAGGAACAACCAGTGCTCTTAACACTTAGCCGTCTCTCTAGGCTCTTTTGGTGGTTTTTGACATAAAGTCTCACTCTGTATTCCAAGATGGTCCAAACCATTCTCCTGCCTCAGGCTCATCAGAGAGCTGCCTCAAGTCTGGCACCATACTCTAATTGATACACATTCTCTCTCTTCTGGAAGTAGGTTAAGGCCACGGGTTCCTGAAGGATGGCTGCCTGCTGTGGCCAGAGCTGTGCACCTCTTCCAGGTTCTGAGTGGACATGGAGGAAGGAGGTGCTGCCACTGGGCTCTGCTCCCTCTTTTAGGGGCAGTTTTGCATATCTGGCTGATCCCACTTGCCCCAGCAGTGGTGGTATGAGGACAAAGACTGGTGTGCAGTCACTGATGGACATTGGGCAGATGGGGAAACAGAGACCTGTACAAGGAGCTCATACTGAAAGTTTTATTGAGGGGGAGGTAAGAAAATAAGGGAAGGAAAGCAAAGAAGAGGTAAAGAGACACAGAGATACAGAGACACAGAGACAGGAAAGAAGAGAAAGGGGGAGAGACAGGGAAAGTCCAATCTATCCTTCAGAGGAACAGAGAGGGGAGGGAGAGAATGGAAGTGGGTGGAGCCTGTCTTTTAAAGAGCCAGGATACACCTGCCATGTGCGAGTGGGTAAGAGGCGGGGCCTGGTTGGCCTGGATTACAACATCCACCATATTCACGCTTGCACTGTTTCCTTTGGGTTCACCTGGGGAAATGGTGCTGTTATGGGGAAGCCACCAGACATGACAACTCAGACATAGTTTATAACCAAATGAAAGTCTTTTTGGCAGTTGGCTGGGTATTCGGGAACTAAGCGTAGCCTCAAACATTTAGAACAGTGATCTTTTAAAGGTAAAAGCCACATTCTGATATTTTGCTTGACAAGCTGCCGGGGAGAGGTGGGGAGAAGTTTTAGGCAAGCAAGCAGTTTAACAGAAGGCAAGATAATCGGATAGCGGGTGATGGGAGTGTTGCACAAGCAGGCAGTTTAACAGAAGCTAAGTTAGTTGTAGTTGGGGCATCTCAGAATAGAGTTGGGTAATTTTCCATGGGATTCTCCATTAAGGAGATCAAATTCTAGTAAAAACTGAAATGGCCTCAGCCAGAATACAAATTAAGGAACCTCTGCGTTATCTTGCCCTGTCACAGTACAGCACCCCAAAATCAATGATCAAGTCATTAACACACACTGATATTTAGGACTTCCTCTCCCTTCTGCCCTATATCCAAATATTACAGTGGCATTATCATGTCATTATTTAACTCTCTCAACAAACATTTCCCAGACCAGTCCCCAATCCAGTAAGTGTGCCATTTCCAGGGATTGAGATGTGAAGATCATTGAGTCCATAAACCATTATATATCAATTAGTCTTCCATCACCAAGATACTTGACTTATAAAGGAAAAATGGTTTATATATATTTTGTGGTGGCTCCTTGTATGGAGTTCTCAATGTATAGATGGTTGGCTCAGTTGTTCTTGCCTGTGGCAAGGCAGCATATCATTGGAGAGAAACCAGGTCCTGCTACCCACTGCCATGCACCCCAGTGACCTGAAAACCTGCCACTAGGCCCCACCTCTCAACAGTGTCATGCCCTGGATCAAGCCTTAATGTCAGTCTTTGTCATTTAAAATCCAGATGCCAAGTGCCTTGTGTCACTTAAGCAGAGTGGGCAGCAGCCTGACGCTGTATAAAAACAAGGTCACTGGTATCCTCGGTGATGCATTGTATCCAGACATGCTAAATAAAAATGGTGTTACTGGACTATAGTGGGACACTCAGTGTTAGGACCAGGCTTCTTTCTCAGCTTCCCAGGGGTGGGCTCATCCATCTTCTGGTCTATCTTAGCTCCAGCATTCTCAGGCTGGGATTTAAAAAAAAAATGTTTTAGAGTGGGGTCTGCTGCATCTCTGCCTGGTGCTTCTGAGCTGGTTACTCTGGGGCCCAGCAGAGTGAAGCAGAGACCTGGTTTGTGGCAGCCAGTGTCTGAAGTGTAATCAGTGAGAGAAGACAATTTAGGCTGCATGAGCATAGCTTTGTTATTTTGCTGTCAGGAGAGCACCCTGGGGCAGAGGTCTGGAGATGGGAAAGCCAGGCTGTGTGGGCTGGAAATCTTTTGTTTTTATTTACGAGACTGATTTGTATATGTTAAGGCCAATTGGTAGAAATTGGTCTGTTTGCAAACTGGCAGACAGAGAGAAGTCTTGATTTAGTCCTCCAAGCAGTGACGGCAAAGCAATAAAGAGAGAATCGCTTTCATTAGGTTAAAAAAATCAGATGCCTTTTCAGGCCTGTTTGTTTGTTTTGTTCTTAAGTTCTTAGCTTCTCTCATTGTGAGTACAGGGACTGAATTTAGCACAGGATAAAAAACAAGCCAGGAAGGGAGAATAGAAAAGGAGAATGAAGCCAAAGACAGAAATTCACAAGTGTGTATGTGACTGTCTCAGGGACACTGAAAAAATAAAGACTAAAATTTTTAAAATTGATCTGTAGCATGCATACATAATGAGTACAGCATCTCTTTTTTACTAAATTTGTGTGTGAATGTGTGTGTGTGTGTATGTGTGTGTGTGTGTGTGTGTGTGTGTGTGTGAGAATGTGCTCATGTGCATGGGCACCAGGGCATACATGCCCCCATCAAAGAATTACTTGCAAGAATTAGTTCTCCCCTTCTACCTTGTGGGTCTAGGGGATCCAACTTAGATCATTGGGCTTGGTGGCAATTGCTGTTGCCTGCTGCCCCACCCCACTGGTCCAGAAAATATAAACATCTAACTTCTGTAGTTCAGCACAGTGTGTTTTGAAAGATAAGATGAGGGCATAAAGATGGGAGAGGAATTGCTGGGGAAATGGGAAGGGCGTGAGAAAGAGGAGCTGGAGTAGATATGCTGAATACATACTGTGCATATGTATGAAATTATTGAAATAAATATAGCTTTTAAATGCTACTCCTCTCCACTTGGGCCCCTGATGCTAGGCAGCATGCTCTCACATGTGAGAACTAGAAGTGTAACATCCAGAATGTTCATACTACTATCTAGCTGGGGCTTCTTCTGTCTGCAACTCTCCCCAGGCAGCTACTTTGAAGAATGGAGCCTCTTATGCATGTAGCCTGCCTTTGTCCTCATGTATTTACCCATCCAACTTCCCAGAATGGGTTTTAGTTCTTTCACCTGTGCAACGGGGACATGCCACCATCCCTATGATCATTGTTGGAAGGTGTTCAGTATGTCACCTGTACCCAAGGCTGCCTCTATCCCCATAGGAGGGTATCATACCTCAGAAGCCCCATATGAGAATTCTGTCAGCTCTGGGGCTGGGAATGCAACTCAGTTGATTGAGTGCTTGCCTACCATGCACAATGGCAGGGGTTCAATTCCCACCACTGCCTAAACCGGACATGGTGATGCATGTAATCCAAGCTCTGGGAAGGTGGATGCAAGGGAATTAGAAGTTCAAGATGATCCTTGGCAATATATTGAGTTAAAGGTTGGCCTGGGATTCATGAGACCCTGTCAGAAAATAAACAAAACCAGCTACAATCACAAAAAAAGAAGTCTGTCAATGCATCAGAGCAGTCGTCCCCGGAGGACACAGCCTTCCTGCTGTATGCACTAGGACTCTTCTCCCCAGGGAGAGACCAAGACAGGGCAAGACCCTTTGGGGAAAGTCCTCAGCTAACAAGTAAGTTACTGATTCCCCAAGAGGTGGAGAATTCCTTCTTAGTTTAATCTCAAACAGCAGATCGGGCAGAGATACTGGCTGCCCTGCATACCACAGCAAAGATGCTTTGTAAAAACACCCAGGGACATCTCCATGGTCAGGACTGGCCCCAGGGTCCAGCCTTTGCATCCTCAAATACCTTTTGCTTTCCTTTGATCCTTAAGACCAGCCCCACTGTGAGTACCTTCCTGTCCACTTTGCCACTGACTGAAGAGCCTGGAGAGAGTGGCCAAGGGAAAGCTGCGGAGCCAGAAGGCAGATCCGGCCTGCTGACTCCTGGCAAGGGTTCTCTCCCAGCGTGGTTCTTTGCACCCCAATATCAAACCCTGGAGTTCCGGAAGGGAGGCGACGCCAGTCCCTTCCTGCCTTTTAAAGAGTCCTCTCTTCTCATCCCCACCCCCTTCTTTAGTAAGTAGAACCATTAGTTTTTATTGACGGGACTAATGCTTTTCATTTAGGGCCAATTACAATAGGAAGGGAGCCGCTTAAGGGTAACTGGGTGATGAAAGGCCCCCATTAGGGAACAAGCTCGGGGGCTGCTGTTTTTCATTTGTAATGCCGGTTCCACATGCGAGTCGTATTTAAGCCATAAACGGTGGCGCCCAGGGAGCACTCGCCGATCGCCTTAGAAACCCAATACTTTTATCAAATCGCCAGATGGCCCCGTATTAGAGAAACCATTTATTTAATTTATCCACCCCCTCCCACCTCCAAGAACTGGTTAGATTCTCAAACACTGGCTTTACCTAGTCCCAAGGATTGGTCATTAGCATCCCTGTTCCGCTGCAGCATCTACTGATTGGTTCTACGACTACTTAAAAAGGCCTCCGTTTATTTCTTTTTCTGGCCTTTCCTTTCCCCTTTTCCTACCTTCCTTCCTTTTTAAATTCCTTTCTTCCTTACGTTCTTTCTCTGTCTCTCCCTCTTCTTCTTCTCTTCCCTCCCTCCCTCCCTTCCTCCCTCCCTCCCTCCCCTTCTCTCCCTCTCTGTCTCAGTGCATTTCCAGATCCTAGACCTTGGATGTCACCTGTCAAGTCACACTGTTTCTGCAGAACTCCATAAATTCTAAACCTTTTCACAGATTGAAAGATGCACTTGCAGCAGCCCTCAGCTTCTTCAAGCCCAGAAGCTGCAGAAGAGGGTTGCCAACCCAAGGCTCTTCACGTGGCTGCAAGTGATTTGAGTCTTACCCTGAAACTCCCAATAGCCTGATGTGTTGTATATTTACACAGCACTTTCCCCTTTAAACCAGAGACTTGGCAGGGCCTGGGATTACGTAGAGGATCCCCAGATGATTGTGTGCTGTCTGGGCTTCATGGGAAGTTCTGGCGTTCATGGCCTTTTTCCCCCCTCACTTATGATTTTGAAAGTACACTGGTGCCCGTTTTAAGGGGCCAGGTGAGAATGGAACTGGAAATTCAGCCAGGGGAGCAAGGACAAGATGGCTGGAGGTAGGGAGGGGAGGGGAACACAGAGGAACAAGGAAGAAAGCCATTCACCCCAGGATGGCAGGAGGGGTGAGCATACAGCGCTGGGGCTGGAATAGGTTCTCCTGCCTCCTGTTGGAGCTTCATTCTCAGGGAGGAAGCCCAGGCTGAGCCCTGATGTGACAGGCCTTCAAGGAGCCTAAACTCCAGAGTTGGAGTATAGATAATAGCCATCCCCTACAGGGTGTTATGGGTTGGGTGGATATGAGCAATTCTTTCATTTGTGCCCCGTCATTCTTTTTTCCACTGTTTCATATTTTTTCTTTAAACAACCTTTTTTACATATCAATCCCTGTTCCCTTTCCCTTCCCATCCTCCCATCAACCCCCCCCCCCACTCCCTATTCACTCCCCAGGTAGAGTGAGGCCTTCTATGGGGGAATCGTCAAAGTCTGTCACATCATTTGGGACAGGACCTAGCCTCCCCCCTGTGTATCTAGGCTGAGACAGCGTCCCTCCATGGAGAAATAGGCTCCCAAAGTCCATTCATGCACCAGGAATGAATACTGGTTCCACTGCAAGAGGCTCCATAGAGTGCCCAGGCCTCCTAATTGTCACCCAAGTTCAGGAGGCCTGGTTTGGTCCTATGCTGGTTCCCCAACTGTCTGTGCCCCTTCATTCTAGGAGAACTTTTTTCCTCAAAGGTGGTAGTTGAATCTCTGATGGGACTGAAAAATTAGCACAGAGCTGCCTCCTGGGAGAAGACAGGAAGAGCAGAAGAAGCCCAGCTGAGATGATCTAGCCTGAGGTCAAAGACAGCTTCTAACAGGAGGTGGTACTGGGACCAGGTGTTGGCAAGAGGGAGGTTTGGGTGTCTGGGATGTTCTTCCATGGGTCTCAAAGATCAAGCTTGCTCTGCCCACTGTTTGGACCTGGCTGGTTGGAAGTTCTGGGGTGAGAATGTGGAGGGTAATACAAGGCAGCCCTGCCTGACACCAGGCCTGGTTGATGTGTGCTCCCAGGCTTCCCTTTGCATGCTTCATGGACAGATCCGTGTAAGTGGTACAAGTCTGTGATCTCACTTTGGGGAGGCTGAGACAGGAGGGTCACAGGTTCGAAGTCAACATAGGCTAAATAGCAAGACTGTCTCACAAAGCAGAAACTTACAAAGTCAGTAATGACCTAACTGAAACCCACCATGGAAACCTGGAAGAGGTAGAGTATTGTTTTGTAATCCTTCATCTCTTCTATTGTTTGTTTCCAACAAATGTCCATGAGCCAGAGAGACTTATCATCTAGCTGGAGTTGTTCACATGGGGACACTCCTTTGTCTGCTTACACAGAAATAATCATTCCCAGTGCCTCCTCAGACCTCACCTCCCATTGTTCTAATGATCCCAACAAGAATCAGAGAATTCTGGACAGAGACTGGACTTGTCAGCCAGCTCTGGAGTTGGAATCCTGGTGCTGGGGATTCTGGGAGCTCAGCAGGGGTATAGGGTTGTGGTCTCTTGGAACCTTGGGAGAGTGAGGACACCATTGTTGACTTTACAGTGGGACAGGAGCCTGTGGCAGGGGGAGGGTGGAGTCTTTGGGTATCCTTGAACAGCCTGCCTCTCCTCAATGAGAAAACAGGAAACGCTCACAAGAGCTGCTATGAGCTCAGATGGTGAAAGAAAATGTTCAATACAGGCTTGACTGCTGTTGATGAAGATGATTTTTATGGCCCAGGTACTCAGATATGAACTGTTTGCCTCACTGCACAGATATGAGACTAGCCATTCAGAGGGGAACCCAGGCTAGAATTCATGGTAAGACACAACGAATGAAGCCAAGCCTAGAAAAGGGTCATTAGGAAGTATTCAAGCATAGTGTCTTGTCTCAGGTTTTTCTATGAGCTTCTTGCCTACCACATCTCTTGGAATGGTATCCATCTTTTCCCAGAAAGGTTGGGCCTCCTACTCCCCCTCAACTGTGGTTTACACAGTCAACCATCTTCCTCATGGCTCCTCCACTCCCTCCTTTGCTGATAGGCCCATGGGTATCTGGTGACCAAAGACAGCCAATCTGCACCCTCCATCACAATTTCTTAAATTCCAATCAGGACCTTGTGTTCTGTGATCTCCATTTGAGAGACAAAGCCCAGGGTGTCCAAGATAAACTTCCTGAAGTGAGGCTAGGGAGGGGAGAAGATGAGGGCAGAAAGTAAAGACCTGGCCCAGTGTCCCCCATGGGCTCCAGCTGCTTCTCCCATGGTTTTCAGAGAGTAGGTCTCCCTCTTTACATTGTTTTTGGCTTCTTCTTCATATAACAGGAGTGCTGCTATGTTTATTTAATAGAATTCCTCTTCTGCTTCCTAAGCAAACTGTCTCTACCCAACCTGGGGGATGTGGTAGGGATGGCGAGACTTGGCATACACCTGGGGACTCCTATGGTTTAGATCTCAGATGCCCCCAAAGGTTTTGCTCTAAAGGTTTGGTTGTAGAACTTTTAGGAAGTGGAGCTTAGTTGAAGGAAGTTAGGTCATTGGGGAAAGTGTGGGGTGTGTCCTAGAAGGGGATGTTGGGATTTTGACCTCCTCCTTTCCTTCTCCTCCTCCTCCCCCCTCCCTTCTCCCTGACATCCTCCCACTGCAGATGTTCCCTCCATGATTTTCTGCCGTGGGCTCAAGAGCAATGGAGTCAACTGACTATCAACTGATGCCTCAGAAGCCAAGATAAACCTTTCTTCCTTTTAAGTTATCTCAAGTATTAATGTTTTGTCACAGTGATGGGAAACTCACAAGTTCCTCTGATTCCCTTTGGGGGCCTAAGGGTAGAGTAGGGGAAGGCAGCCATCAGAAGAGACACAGGCATAGGATTTCCACTGTGCCCTTGGAGTGCTCTGAGAGTAGCAGGGGCTCACAGGCATACAGACTTTGGAACTAGCTTTATACCGTCTAAACTCTTGATATTATCATGAAAATGGCTTGCAAGACTTTATGGCTGGCATTGCTCTGAACTTGTTCACCATCTTGAGTAGAAGATACACTATAACAATGAAGGGACCAGACCCTCACCCAGCCCCCTGCTCTAGCAGTCATAACAGGCTACAAAAAAGACCAGCAAGAGGTAGGCCTCTGACTCAGCAACATGTCCTGAGCTTCTGACCTGCCCCAGTTACTAGGAGGTCAGATAACCCCTCCCATGTAGCAAGGAACCAATCAGAAGTTAGCTGGTGGCCTCTGGATATGCTTTACAGGTTCTGGATGTGCTTTACAGTGACAGTGATGTAATAGTGGCCTACAGAGCATAGCAACCACCCTGGGAAGGCCTATAGGCCATAGCAACCAGTTGACCAATCAACACAGGACAGGTCACCCCAGCCTGGAAGTGCACCAATAAATTTCTTGCCTTGAGGGCCACCTTGGGTCCTTCTTGCTCCACCCACCATGTTAAACAGACAGAGGAACTGAGTTAATGCAGCTAACTCATTAAATTATTAAAGACTCTTTTGCATTGGAATGGGTCTCTTGGTGATTTTGGGGTTCAGAATTTGGGCACAACAACAAAACAACAGTAAGTGTCTCCTGGCTGGGTTCCTTGTGTCATGATGAATAGGATGAAGTGGGGAGAGGGGTGGACAATGAATGACAACACTTCCCTGGCCTAACCTGGAATAATTTCTGTGAATATCCCCTATTCATCCATTCACTCATTTATTTACTTATTCAATATCCTTGAATTCCTGTAATGTTCTAGGTTCTGTTTTGAGGCCAGAGATGCAAAGATGATGATGGACATGCATTGTCCTGCAGGCCTCAGTGTGGACACAAGTTATGACCCTCAGTAAGAGGTGACCTTCCACACCTCAGGGCCTTGGTGGCCTTGCATGTAAGTCATGTGGGTTGGGTAAATCAATGGGGGCCTGGGAATGGTTGACTTCCAGATCCATCCTTACTCGTCCTCTCCTCTGATCCGTGTCCCCAGGGGCTGACACCTATAGGCTGAAAGCTCCCAAGCTCCCCTCAGCTGGAATCCAGCTGGTTTTGACTAGTAGAAAGCTCTGGAAGGAGATTGAAGAGAAGCTGAGGAAGGACGGTGAGGCAGGCATCTCCCCTTCCTTCTCTACCTCCCCATGTCTCTCTATCCTGGGTACACTGGCCCTATCCTCTATAATATTCAAGTTCTTATCAAGGCCCAAAGTGGGGGATCTGTTCCCCCCACCGAGGTCAAGAATGATACCTTGGTCGGGGGAACACCAAGGGTTTCTCTGTGGCTTTGGAGGCTGTTCTGGAATTAGCTCTTGTAGACCAGGCTGGTCTTGAACTCACAAATATCCACCTGCCTCTGCCTCCGGAGTGCTGGGATTAAAGGCATGCTCTACCACCACCCAGCTACACAAAGTATTTCTAAACAGATCAAAAAGAGAGAAAGAAAAAGAGTGTAGGGAGATGCCTCAGCCTGTAAAATGATTTGCATACAAGCATAGGGATCTGGGTGCAGATAAAAGCCAGGCACTTCATCTGTAACCACAGCACTGTAACCTCCCACAGTGGGAGGATGGGGGGTGGGGTGTACCCACAGGAGGATATCTGGAGCTCCTTGGCCAGCTAGTCTAGCAGAATCTGTGAGCTCTGTGCTCAGTGAGAGACCCTGTCTCAAAAAATGAGGTGAAGAGAGTGAGGAAGACACCCAACATCAACTTCTGGCCTCCACATGTATGTACACACATGTGCCCAAACGTACACAAGACACACACACACACACACACACACACACACACACACACACACACACACACAAAGAGAGATCCAAAAAGTTAATACTAGCTTTCCAAGTGCAACAGCAGGCTGGAAAACAGTTTTGAGGCTCAGATAGGCCTTATGGGGCTCTGGAGGCTCATAACAGACAACTGCATGTATTTGTAGTGGAACCCATAGGATATTGTATCTGGGGACTGGATCCACCCATGCCAGGTTCAGTGGAGCAGCTGGCAAGAAGCTAGCAGCAAGTCAATCCTGCCCCTAACACAGAATAGAGTGAGGGGTCTGTGCTACACTGGTCATTTTGAAGTGACCCTGAGGTCCTTTGGATGAGCATAATCTCTGAAAAAGAGCCACTGTCAGGGCGATGTGGTAATGTCAGGAGGCACAGTGCTGTCTTTGAATGTGTATGTGTATCTGTATCTGTGCAGCATGGTCCTCAAACCTGCAAATCCCACTGTTTCCCTGAGAGCTTCTGGATTGGGGCACCCACACCTGAGATTACAAACTGTTGTTTCTCTCCTCCCAAGGAAGGCAGCTAGACAGCTCATAAAGCCACCACCATCAACGATTTCTGAAGACCAAAGAAATGTAGGCTCTGCCCCAAGAACACCACTGGGTAACCCCTAGAAGGGCACCCCTCAGTTCAAGCACCCACATTCTATAGACTTGTTTTTACTATGTCCCACTCCATTTTAGTCATTATTTACATAAGAAAATTATATTAATGTCCAAATAACTCAACATAACATTTTTCCCTCAATACAACGAAGAGTTGGGAGTTCCCAGTTATATTTCAAATAAATCCCACAGGCTGTCAGAATCAAATATACATATGCCAACAAAAGCAGTGTGTATGACAGTCTTGAAAGAGGCTTTCTAGATTCTCCTCTTGTGAGACAACTTATACAGTCATTCGTTTGTCACAAGTGCTCAAAGGAGCTTTGCCTTTGCCTTGTTTGAGCAACATATTCTCTCAAGAAAGAAAATTTTAGCACAAAGAAAAAAAAAGAAAGAAAAAGGAAAAGAAAAAAGAAAAGCAATGGAGGGAAGGATGTTGTTGCCTAACAAGACTGTCAGCCAGCTACTGCTGTGTGGACAAATCACCTCCTCCAAACTAGTGGCTTCAAATAAGTACAGGCGACTGGAGATTGGATGAGCTAGGCTGTGCCCAGCTAGAATATTCTAGAATGGAAGTAGTATCTACTAAGAAGGGGAAGACACTGGAAATAACAACCTTTGGGGGACATAAAGCCCAGGAGGCTGGGTTAAGAACCTTTTAAATTTGGGAAGGTTGTGGGACATCCAAGTACTGTGTCAGTCAGGAAGTGGGCAGTGGGGTCTGTGCCTTGGGTGTGTGATGGTTGGTTTGTAACTATCAACTTGCCACAACTTAGAAAAAAGTGAGACTAGAGCCTCTGCTCAGGAACTGTCTAGGTCATCTTGGCCTGTGGGTATGTCTGTAGGGGAGCATTTTGGTTGCTCACTGATGTAGGAAGACACAAAACATCATTCGTGGCACCATTCCCTAGGCATGGGTCCTGAACAGTGCTGGATAGGAAATAGCTAGCTGAGGGCATTCATTCTCTCTGATCTTAACTGTGGATATGGTGTGTCCAGATGTGATGTCATGCTCCTGCCTCTGTGTTGTCTGGGCAACAGCAGGCTGAAGCCTGGAATTGGAGGCCAAGTAACCTCTTCTTCCACTGAGCTGTTCTTGCTTGGTGTTTTTATTTGTTTGTTGGTTGGCTGCTATTCACTTGATTGTGTGTGTGTGTGTGTGTGTGTGTGTGTGTGTGTGTGTGTGTGTGTGTATGAGTGTTTGTCTGCATGTAGATATACACACCATATGCATGGCTGGTGCCCAGGAGGTCAGAAGAGGCCTTGGATGCCCTGGGACTGTAATTACAGGCAGTTGTGAGCTGCCATGTGGGTGCTGGGAATGGAACCCGTGTTCTCTGAAAGAGCAGCCAGTGCCCTTAACCATCAGGACATCTCTTCAGTTCCTGGTCAGAGTGACACGTGGACAATAGAAATGAACTACAGAGGGTGAGGAGCAGGAGTAGAGATGTGAGCTAACATTGATAAATGTGAGCCAGCCACATGAAACCAGCGAAGTGTACAGAAGAACTGGATACATGTGGGGATGCCCCAAGTGTCACCCTGCTCCTGAGACACAGGGACAGTGAGGAGACAGCACAGCTTTGTGGTTCTCTGTGATGGTTTGAATGAGATGCCACTCCATAGTCTCAGGCATTTGAATACTTGGTCCCCAACTGGTGGCTGTTTAGGGTTGATCAAAAGGCATGGTCTAAGGAATTTTGTCACATGGGACGGGGCATTGAGGTTTCAAAAGATATTTAGAGTAGCTCTCTCTGCTTCCTGTTTGCAGGTAATAATGTAAGCTCCCAGCTGCTGCTCCAGTTGCCTTCTGCCTGCTACTTTTTCTCTACCATCATGGACCCTCTGGAACTGTAAGTCCCAGATAAACTCTTTTTTTTTAAATTTTTTATTTGAATTAGGAACAAGATTGTTTTACAAGTCAATTCCAGTTCCCTCTCCCTCCCCTCCTCCCCTGCCCATCCCAACTAACACCCTACCTATCCCATACTCTTTCTGCTCCCCAGGGAGGGTGAGGCCTTCCATAGGGGGTCTTATGAGTCTGTCGTATCCTTTGGGATAGGGCCTAGGCCCATCCTGTGTGTTTAGGCTCAGGGAGTATTCCTCTATGTGGGATGGGCTCCCAAAGTCCATTCCTATGCTAGGGATAAGTACTGATCTACTACAAGGAGCCCAATAGATTTCCGAGGTCTCCTCACTGCCACCCACGTTCATGAGGTCTGGATCAGTCCCAAGCTGGTTTCCCAGCATCAGTCTGGGGACCAAGAGCTCTCCCTTGTTCAGGTCAGCTGTTTCTGTGGGTTTCACCAGCCAGGTCTGGACTCCTTTGCC
This sequence comes from Cricetulus griseus, assembly GCF_003668045.3. Taxonomy (NCBI): domain Eukaryota; kingdom Metazoa; phylum Chordata; class Mammalia; order Rodentia; family Cricetidae; genus Cricetulus; species Cricetulus griseus. The sequence goes on along the minus strand of NW_023276807.1, from coordinate 106,849,791 downwards.
AACACTCCTACTTCTCTGCAACTGGATTCCTGTTCAGTTCAGTGTTTAGCTGTGGGTGTCTGCTTCATCCACCATCTGCTGGATGAAGGCTATAGGATAACATATAAGTTATTCATCAATCTCATTATCAGGGGAGGGCATTTAAGGTAGCCTCTCCTCTGTTGCTTAGATTGTTAGTGTCATCTTTGTAGATTTCCAGACATTTCACTAGTGCCTGATTTCTCTTTAAACCTAAAATGGCTCCCTCTATTATGGTATCTCTTATCCTGCTCTCTTCTATTCTTCCCTCAACTCAACCTTGCTGCTCCCTCCTGTCCTCCTCACCCCCCTCTTCTCCCCTTCTCATTCTCCTAGCTTCCTCTCCCCTCCCCTCATACTCCCAATTTGCTCAGGAGATCTTGTCCCTTTCCCCTCCTCTGGGTGACCATGTATGTCTCTCTTAGACTCCTCCTTGTTTCTTTTTTAAAGATTTTTATTTATTTATTATGTATACAACATTCTGCTTCCATGTATATCTACACACCAGAAGAGGGCACCAGATCTCATAATAGATGGTTGTGAGCCACCATGTGGTTGCTGGGAATTGAACTCAGGTCCTCTGGAAGAGCAGCTGGTACTCTTAACCTCTGAGCCATCTCTCCAGCCCACACCTCCTTGTTTCTTAGCTTCCCAGATAAACTCTTCTTTAAGTTTCCATAGTCATGATGTTTTATCACAGCAGCAAAAAAGTCAGTAATTCCATGTGGTGACTGTGGAATAGCAGTCATGTGTTTTCCAAAAGCTCTGAATTAGTGACTGTATTAGTCAAGACACTCCAGCGCAACAGAATCAATGGGATGAGCCTATATCACAAAGGGAGTCACTAAACTGACTTATGCCATATGAGTTGGGTGGTCTTGCGGACTTGGATTACTAAAGGCATGGAAGATTGGAGGCTGGGAGGATTCCTAGAGAGCTGCAGGTGTGAAGCCCACAGGGAGGGCAGAAGAAGCTGAGTGTGGTGTTTGTCTGTACAGCTGGGACAAATGCCCTCGTTCAGCAGGAAGAAGGAAGGGTGGGTAAACTGCCTTTTCCTCCTGCAAGAAGTTGCTGTCCTCTCTGAGAGAGGCTCTTCTCTCCTCAGTAAGCCCTCTCTGATGTCCTCATGGAAACAACCCACAGGTGTGTCTCCTGGGTGAGTTCAGATGCCATCAAGCTGGCAATCAAGATTAGCTATCCCAGCAATGGGCGTTCAAAACTTTATACCAGTGGACGGGCCTAGTTTTGAAAGCAGCCTGACGGTCCTAGTCTGGTCACATGCTCCAGAGCTGAGAGATCACCTCAGTCCCCACTGCTCTAAGTTGGCTCTTGTCCATCCACTGCACTCCACTATTAATTGCTGATTGCCTGGGATCCCTGAGTCTGCACCTCCCTGCTTGACCTGGTGGTTTGTCTTTCTTTCTTTCTTTCTTTCTTTCTTTCTTTCTTTCTTTCTTTCTTTCTTTCTTTCTTTCTTCCTTCCTTCCTTCCTTCCTTCCTTTCTTTCTTTCTTTCTTTCTTTCTTCTTCCTCCCTCCCTCCCTTCCTTTCTTTCTTTGGTTTTATTGAGACCAGGGCTTCTCTGTAGCTTTGGAGCTTGTCCTGGAACTTGCTCTGTAGACCAGCCTGGCCTCAAACTCACAGAGATCCACCTGTCTCTGCCTCCTGAATGCTGGAATTAAAGGCGTGTACCACTATCACCTGGCTCTTAGTGTTTCTCTATGTAACCCTACCTCATAGCCTTATCTTCTGAGATGTGTGCCTCCAGAACTGGCATCTCCATGACCAGGATCCTATTGGGAGAACAAAGCCTCCTGGATAACTCCATCAGTACCCTGGGCACCTTGGACATCTAGTTTTGTCACCAAGGTCCTGTAAGAAGTGAGAGCTGGGCCCGGCGACTTTTAGTAGACCACATCAGTGCCATGTCCAGAATTCATGGAAGGGACTAAATCCACTAACGTGTGAACATTAAGGAAGGAGCATGGTGAGGAAGAAGAGTGAGGGACTCTCTGTGTTGTACCTGGGCCCACAGAGCTTCCCTCTGGGGTGCTGGAGCCTTGGAGAAACACAGCATGGAAATGTAAAGCAGCCAACTTTCCCAGGTACTGCCTGGGGGCCCACTGCATCTTTAAGTGGTTTTGAGTTGGTGAACTTGGCAGGATTCACTGCTCTAAATACAAAACAGACTGGAGGAACCACTGCTTCAGAACCTGTGCTGGACAAGTGAGGGGCAACCAGAGGGAGATGTGAGGCTGGAGGGGGCGTAGTCCTAAGTAGGAAACTTGACACTTCTGAGCCTCAGCGTTCTCATCCCAAGAATAGGAGAAGGGCTTCAGTTGATAACAAGGAACTTTAAAGACTTCAAGGATGTTTTCCCAAGCTTCACACCATGGCTGTCAATACAGCCCCAGGATCCAGGAAGAGGAGGGACATGATCCCAGACTGCATTGGAGGAAGGGCTGCTGCTGCTGGCATCTGTGGACTGATCAGTTGCTCTGCTGGCAGATGGGACTGATCCTTGTCCTACCTTACAGGTTGGTAGTGAGAACAGGGGAGAGTGACAAGAACATGGTTCTTACTGGGTCCTGGGTGGGGCTTCACACTCTATAGTTTGTAGGCTAAACCTACTAGGTGTTCACATGTAACTGCCATACCAGACATACTCAACAAATACTGGCCATTATGCCCAGCTGAACAATTATCCCCAATTTCATATCCACAGAGCCTTGACACACACAGGAAGGACCTGGGTTACTCTTCTATCCATATCTTGATTGGAAATAAGGTCTTTGTAGACCCCATCCATTGACACACTCATAGTGAATCATATAGTGATGATATCCTATGATGGAGAAGGGAAAAGGACAACTCACAGAACTCAGTTCTCTTCTTCTACCATGTGAGTTTCAAGGATCAAACTCAGGTCATCAAGATTGGTGGTCTATTTTTTTTTTTTGCAGGAGGGCTCCCTCTATGGGAACAGACCCCAGGCTACACCAGATTACTGTCTGACCTTCAGTGAGTTGTACAACCTGTCCATGCAACTGTTGCCTCAACTGTGTAATGTTGACCAAGTACAGATTTATTGCTTCCTTCTGTGAATGGGGACAGACTTTCCCAGAAGTCCTGCCCTAAGGGGTGGTAAGGTATGGTTGCCTAGGAGAGATACTCTAGGACAGGTGGAAGGCCTGCAGGTGTGTCTACTCTTTTGACATTACAAGATGCTGTCATTGACAAGATTTACCCTTGAGAACTGAGCAATCAAGTTAGTGAAAAATAAACTGCAAAACAAAAGTTCTTAGTGTTTGAATCTTATGATTTAGTTCTGGATTATAGGTCAGACATGACCTGTGCCTCACCCGCACCCCCCCACCCTCCCTGCACCACACACACACACACACACACACACACACACACACACACACACCTGAGACAGAGAGCTTGACTCAGGCTTATCTCTGTCCTCCATGCTCAGGTATCTTCCCAGGAGATGGTCTTGCAGACTACCAGGGCCCACACCCATGCTAGGCACTTGGAGGTGACCCTGGAAGAAGCAGGATCCTGGCTTTCTCCCCTCAGCATCCTGCTGCAGAGACTCATAGTATTAGAATTGTGCTACAATCCCTGGCTCTGTCAGCCTGGCGAGTGTTTAGCTGCTGTGTTGAGGGACTAAATGACTATTCTGGATCCTCCCAGTTCAGCCCCTGAGGTGAGAGGGGCAGGCAAATTCCAGCACTCTGTGGCTCTGTCTTTCTGCTGAACCCAGCTGGGTATGGTAGACACTCCCCACCCCCTAGTGTCATGTGAGGAAACTGCCCTCCCTACCCTGTGAATCAAGCAGCCAGGCTCATGCTAGCCAACACCCTTGAAGTGTGAGGAAGGGGCTGGGTCCCTCTACTGTTACAGCAAGAAGTCATGTTATGAGGTTTCTTCCTAAGGATGGTAGGACATCAGCCTCTCACCCCAAAAAGGGGCCATGCTCCATTCTAACCCTCTTCTCACATGAGCATGCATGTATGCATGCATGTAGACATGTGGGGTGTGTGTGTGTGTGTGTGTGTGTGTGTGTGTGTGTGTGTGTGTGTGTGTGTGTGTGTCTGGTTTATTAATTCAACATATGGGTTAAACAGGAGCCTCTGGATCTAGAACCATTGACTATTCGCCATCACAGATAAAGGTTAGAAAATCATCATTAGGCATCACTCTTCTTAGAGGGATGGGGTCTGAAGCTCCTCCTACTCCCCCCCCATCCACAAGGTCCCTGAATCCCCTCCCTGAATGTCCCAGAAGAACCCTTGCCTCTGCTTCCTAGAACTGGCTGAGTCCTGGTCTCACCAGGAAGTCCTCTGAGATGCAGGATTTGGGAAGCCTGAGTTGAAGGGGTGGACACACAGATAACCTAACTTCTAGGTGCATCCCAGTCCAGACCACGTCATTCTTTCTGTTCACACAGCTTCAGCTCAGCATTACAGTCTGAAGTGACCCTTCTGTCAATACTATAGTGACATAGTGTCATCCCCTTTGGGGATGCTCTGGGGAGGACTGCACATTCTTCTCTAGATGGAGAAATGCTCTCCTCAGAGCATCTCTTCCCCCAAGTGAAGCCTACTCACAACTGTAGGCTATGTTGGGCCCACCAACTGCACAGCACCTGCCAACCTGGGGGTTAAGGTGGGAGATGAGGAAAACAACCATAGTCATTTGGGCAGAGAAACCAGGACACCTCAGAGTCCAAGAGGCCGTATTTTACTTGCAGCACTTCCTTCATGACTTCTGCAACCATGAGGCATAATATATGAGCTGTCCACTTTAGCAAGACAGCATCGTGTACTTGTAATAGGCATGTCGTAAGACACCATGCAGATCTGGAGGCCTATAAAACTCGACCTTATAATTCTGTGAGCATCAACTGTACACAGCAATATCCTGTGTGGAGGAAGTCACAGATTTATTAGAAAGGGGCCCTTAGTAGTGGAACAATTGCACTCCACTCAAAGACCATCCTTTAAAATTCCAAGAGGACTAACCAGGACACATTTAAAGTTTCTATTTTGCACACCCAAACTGGGTGCTTATGATGAGGAGCCTCAGAACTGAGTACCTTGCAGATACCCCTTAGGGTAAAATGACACACTGGCTTCTTCTCCTGCATCTTGGTCAGGTAGGATCACCTCTGTGAAATCTTAACTGTTTTCTTTCTTTCTGGTGGTGGGGGTGCAGTTGTCAAACCCAGGGCCTTGTGCATTTTAGGCAAGTAATCTTTCACTGAGCCACACCCCCAAACCCATGAACTTTCACTATAAATTAGGCTATGACAGACTTTCTACAGAGGACAGGATTGTAAATATTTGTGGTTTCTTGTGCTATCTGGGTCTTTGTTCCAACTTCCTGCTCTGCTGGTTTAAGGTAGAAACAGATAATATGTAGAGGAATGGATGCTGCTGTGCCAATAAAACTTTATCTATAAAAACAAGTGTCTGGATTTGGCCCTGAGGCTGAGTTTATAAGATTCTGTTTGGAATGGTAGGTCCCTGAGTGCTATGTATTGGCATTTGCTCCCTGGGAGATACAGGGTGAGTCCCAGAATTTGGACTGTTACCTGGAACACCCATTAGGGAGAGTTGAGCCCCAGCAGTGTGCAAACAGTTCCCCAGGTGCTGAGACAGTTGTCACTGTACTCTTAGAAACCCAGATTTGGGAGTTAAGCTATTTCCCCTTGTCCGAAGAACAACTTTGGGCAAAGGTGGGATTTGAAGCAGTCATCCTGGGCTCCAATGCACAGCAAAACAAAAAAACAAAAATACAAAACAACAAACAAACAAACAAACAAAACAAAACAAAACCTGGAAAATGGTTACCATAGTGGAGGTCATACAGCAACACTGGGCCATCAGCCTCAGGGCAGTAGGCTTTTGGATGCTGTGACTATCCTCTAGAATTCTGAGTTCTGGCTGTGTGGCCTTGGGTGACTAAAGTCTGCTGCCACCCATCTGCAAAAGAGCCTCGTGGTAGCACTGCAACAAGGACTTAAATACAACACATGGGAAACTTCTTGGGAGGCGAAAATACTGAGTAAATGTTAGTTTATCTAATTTTCCAGAAGAGTCCGGGCAATAGATATGACAGCCATTTGCGCTGAATTAAAATCCTTTCCCTTGGCATCTCCCTCCACAGTCCCCAGTTTTGGCACGTGCCTTCCACAGGTGGAGCCCACTGTGATGCTGATTAAAATCCCCTGCCCCGCCCTTAGCTGAAATCGGTGGTGAGCTTTGCTGGCCCCGCCGACCCCACAGGGAAGGGTTTTGAGCCTTTGGAGCAGACAGGCTGGTGCAGGGGGCAGCTCCCTGCTGGCCCTTTAGAGGAGGCTCCCGGCAGCATGGGGTTCTGTTTAGAGAAGCCATTCCCTGTCTGGGCAGATGGCCTGCAGGGATGGGGGCTTGGCTGATCTGGTTTCAACTAATTCTATTAAATGGAAAGTTCTGTAGAGCAGATTCCTTCGCAAGCCTCTGTCCACATGGTGATTTAATCGAGTAAATTAAAACATGGTTGCTCTCTGTCCGCCTTTTTTTTTTTTTTTTTTTTTTTTTTTCCGGTGGTGGCCCTGTAGGGAATCCATTGGGGAGGAAGGGAGGTCCTGCAAGTGTATGGGGCTTTGGCTGCAGGCGGTGCTGGGAGCCCGATGCTAGGAGCCCCTCGGGCAGACACCAAGCTCAGAGAAGGCAACAAGGACTCCTGCAGAAAGATGGCTAGGACAGTAGGTTTTATGAATGACTTCTAGCAATCCATCTACCCTAACAAAGTACAGAGAGAGAAACTAAGGCTATCCAAGGTCCTCCAGGAAAGCGGTATCAGCCAAAATGATGCTGGGGAGAGGAGACCTAAGAACCAAGAGGAAGTATGCAGCCCTGATGCAGGAGAAGGCACTTTGTTCCTGGAACTGTAGCAGGGATAGTGGGCAGGGGTGTGATTGTGGGTGGGTGGAAATGTCCATGTGACATCTCACATTCTGGGAAGACGGATTCCTGTTTTCCTTTTCATTCAGCAAGCTTGTCCTCTCTTCTACCCTTCTGTGGTACCCCATCTGCCCAGCCCATGCTATAGGGAGTTTTGGCTCCCAGACTGCAGACACGGCATCATACTTCTCTGTGGCTTGCAGATCTCTTTCAAGGACTAGAATTTTGTACAACAGACAGAGCAGAAGGGAGCCAGTGGGTCCCAAATGCTGGTCTCTTGGGCTTCCCTTTCTCCCCTGTAACTCCTAAGGGCTTCCACTGGCCCCTCTAGCTCTCCAATGCATAGCTGGGGATGGGCTATATTTATAAAATGTACTGGGGCTTGTCACTCCTCCCAGCCACATCAGGAAAGACAAAGACCTCCTGAGTGTTCAGTTTGCACTATATTCCTGATAAAACATAGTGCCCTCAGCCCAATGTGGTGGCATGAACCTTTAGTCTCAGCTCTGATCCCAAGGCCAGCCTGGTTACAGAGTGAGTTCCAGGTCTCCTGTGAGCAGCCAGGCAGACTTTAGGGTCACCTCAGTTTCATAGATGAGGACTTAGAACCAAGGACAGCAGCTTCATTGGCATTGGAGCTCAGCTTCACACCTGGCTCTGCCATCATCTGGGTTGGGCATCCCCAGGCAGGGGACCCAAGGCAGAAGACTGGAGAGAAGTCTGGAGTCAGTATAGATGGGTCCTAGTCAAAGCTGCAGGTAGGGAATCAGGGCTCAGTGTTCCTTCCCTTCTGCCCTTTATCTAAGCCCTGCAGGTCCCTGAGGGCATCTGTGGTGTTGGCTGAAAACCAGGCTACCAGGAACTAAGAGCTCAACCAGGCTTGAGGTGGGCTCTTCCCACAGAGGCAGTGTCTGTCTCCTGAGAGCTGCAAGCACCTTATCTTCAGGCCCCTACCTCTTCCTCTGGCTGAGAATGCAGAGGAAGACCAGCAGCATCTTTAGGGAATCATGGGGACCCTGCTCCTGAGAGACACTCTGAACGTGGCTACCCATGCCCTCTCCTGCTGAATTCCTAATTCACCAGGAATCCCCTGAATTAAATGGGCTCAGCTGCCTCCTCCCACCATCAGATCCCAAAGCATGCTTTGATTGTATTTCCTGCCATTCAAGGGTCATTTGGGCAGAGAGACTTTCCAACCCACACTAGATGGCCACCTATCACTCAGCAACCCTCTGGTCTTCCCAGTAGCAAAGGTGTCTTTTTTTTTTTCTGAAAATGTACTCAGCATGCAAGCATGTATGATTTGCATATATGTGAGAGAGCCTGTGGAAGCCTGAGGTTGATGTTGGGTGTTTTCCTCAGTGCCCTCCACCTTAGACATTGAGGTACCACTGACCCACAGCTAGCTAGCTGTTTGGAATAGTCTGGGTTGACTACTTGTTCAAAGGAGCCTCTACCTCTGCCTTCTGTGCAATGGGATTATGGTGGCCACCACACCCACCCAGCGTTTATGGGCAAAGCTTAAGTGCTTTGCCCACTGAGGCGTCTTTGCATCTTGTATTTGTGCACTGTGTTGTGCAGTACATGGAGGGGTGTGAGCATGAGCCAGGGACCATCCATGGATGCAGGCACACCTCTCCTGGGGCATCTGACTGACTGTATATGAATGAGCCCTGGCCCTGTCTGGATGTTAAGTCCCTCCACATTCTTAGGAAACAAACTGGGATGCAATATTTGCTTATGATTGTGGCAGTTGGAAGAAAATCACCAAGCAAAAAAACCAGCCACTAGAGAGCAGTAGGTCAGGAGTCAGGGGACATCCTGTTCACATTCCATTTTGTGGGGACAAGGGTTTCCAGGAAGAACAGCACCTCTCCCCATGTGACACCAGGGCCTTGGAATGGTATAAACCAAAGGGAGCAAGAACTGCTCCAGAAGGCTGAGGCCCTGTGTAGTTGGGGGCCAGGTGACACCCAGAGAGCCAGGGCCAATGAGGAACTAGCTTCCACAGAGGGAAGAGGTATCAAATATCAAAGGGGTCCACAAGGCTCTCACTGCATAGGAGTGTCCCTTTGTGGCTGAGAGTATTGGGTTCTTGGGTGCTTGCTTGCCTGGAGTACTGACAAGTCAGTGACAGTGAGAGTTCAGAATGTATGAACACCTAGTCAGAACATCAGATTCACCAGGAAATGATGGGAATTTGGGGGAAAGCATGTTTGCCCAGGATCAGTGGTCTAACCCTCAAATAGCCTGCAAAATCATAGCAAGAACCTGAGCTTCTCTATGTGTGGCAGTCCTTTGCTGGTCATCTTCATGCCACGACTCAGCTCTGTGACAATACAAGATACAGCAGCCGTGGACACGGTGTGGGAACTGGGATAGGCACGTCTCTGGGCTGCTTTCCACTGTGTGGCCTCTAGCAAGTTCCTGAACCTCTCCAGGACCTCATGCTGGACAAGAGGGTGCTGGCACAGACATCTCAGACTCAGCATAGAGCCCAGAAACAGAAGCAGGGCCAACAGTACCTTGGAAGATAAAGAGAGTCTTGATCAGTGGTTCTCGACCTATGATTCATTATCCCTTGAAGGGGGGATTGAATGACCCTTTCACAGGGGTCACCTAAACACAGATATTTACATTATGATTCATAACAGTAGGAAAATTACAGTTATGAAGTAGCAACAAGATAACTTTATGGTTGGGGGTCACCACAACCTGAGGAACTGTATTAAAGAGTCACAGTATTGGGGAGGTTGAGAACCACTGCTCTAGATGCAAGACTTCTCTGTACACTCCTGAGGGCCAGGCTGGACTCAGCCTGTCACAAACAACTTAAGCATTCCTGTCTTTTCTTCCCATAGCCTCTGTGTCCTGTCCAGTGTAACTGGTCTGGGTGTCATTTGACAGGTGTTGACTGTTACAGGAGCACTTGCTTCAAATCTCTCTGCTGACCTAAAGCAAGCCATTGATGTCAAATCCACACTTGTCCTCTTGTTCTCCCACCTGATCCACAGGGAGCCTGTGAGGTCCCAACTATTTCTAGGCTACCGGGATGAGGGGACCCTGGAAATCTGTGCCATCACTGCTGCTCCCCAGCTGGCTGTCGGGTGAGTTCCAACATGGTAGGAAGATGGCCCAGCTGGTCCCTTCCAGGGAGCCAAGCCACCACAGTGCTAATTCTGCAGGCTGTCATCATTGAGCATCATTGAGGGCTGATGGCCAGCCGAGTGAGTGTAAATAGAGTCAAGATTTTGCTCTACAAATGCCTTGGCGCACAGCTGCTCCGGGGAACAGCCCCCTTGTCCATGCCATGTTTGAAGCGGCTTCTAATTGGCCTCATCCTGACCCAGCCTTGGAGAGCAGCCCTAGCTGGTCTCTGCCACTGTGGAAGGCAGCAGATGGGGTTCGAGCACCCCTGAGCATCACTTCTGGGTGTGGAAACTGGCAGAGACCAATGTTTGGAAGACAGCAACTCAGAGGACTGGCTCTGCCACTTTAAAGTTCTGCCTGGCACTGGGGACAAAGTCAAAACAAAACTTTCCCTCTGTTAAATTTCAAGTCCAAAATTTACTGTGCATACTTTCAGAGCCTTGTGTTTGATCCGTTTTTAATTAACTCATTCTGAAGCTTTCATACTTTCCCTCAAAATATTTTATTGGCATTTCATTAGCATTGTCTTCCCTGGGCAGGCGGCAATACAGCCAGGGAGGGTCACCCAGCAACATGGGTTGGCATTTGGACATGCTTTTGTTCCCGTCTCCCTGCCAGGCCTCTCTGGGGCTCTTGCATTTACTGTTAAAATATTACAGAGGCCCACACCCGAACGACCATAATCCCTCCTTCTAGACTGTCTCTAATTGATTTAATTATTCATAATTGCTCAGCTGGGTTTTCGAATACTTGTGTGTGATTATGGAGAGTGGGTGGGACCGTGGCGGAGTGCTGGGTCCCCATCCTGATTAGCAGCAGGATCATGGAGACACTGGGGGCTTCATGTGGACGTTGGGGTGGCATGCTTCGAAAGTTATGATGTGAGCCTGAGGGCAGAAGTTTTAACATGCCGCTCCCCACCCATGAATGTTTGCTTTTAATGTTGGGAAAATTAGTATTCTTGGTGCCAATGGGTCTACAAAACAAAGAATAGGCAGAACAGAGGAGGAAATTGAGAAGAAAACAAGGAAGAAAAATAAGACAAGGTATATGCAAATACCTTGCAAACAGGAGCACATTGTCCCAACCCTCCTTTAATGCTTGAAGCCATCTCCCATAGTCAGTGGGCTCACCAACCCTGTGCTATCCTAAAGCTGAGGTTCTTGGGAGAAACAGAACCCACCAGGATCTGTGAGGACACAAGGGGAAGCCAGAGGATGCAGAAGCAAATTCCATCACCAAGAGATGAGATGTCATCAACATAAAGGTCTCTAATTGTCCCCATACGAGTCTCCTTAATTAATTCAAGACGAGTAAGTGATACAAGTCTGTGTGCTTCCTGGTGACTAATATTGAAGGTCATAAAAGAAGCAGACATGTTCTTGCTCCTTAATGATCCCCAGTTGTCTCTGTCTCAACCCAGCTCACTACTGACCCAGCTTCTCCTGATGGCTCAGAATACAGCAGGTGAGGACCCCAGAGGCTGCTTCCACAGTGCTGGCAGTATGCAAAGGCTTTTGGTCCCCTGTCATCTGAACATCATGCCAGCCAGGAAACTCTGGGAGATAAGCAAGGTAGAGGCCATGAGTCTCCTGGGGAAGGAAATGGGTGTTAGGAGGCAAAGCGCTGGGATTAAGGACCCCCTTTGGGGTGGGGGCATTGATTGTACAGTCCTGAGGTCCAACTTCCTTCCACCTGTTTCTGGGTCTGAGGAGAGATTTTTTTAGTATCTCAGCTGGGATCTGTGTTCGGGAGTGAAGGCTGTGGTTTTGGAGGCAGGTGACCTTCAGAGACAGGAAGCAGGTCCAGAGAGGAGGAGGGGTAGAGGCAGAAGAGGGTAAGGTGGAGCAGAAAGCTTCCACGTTCTGAACCATCTCAGTTCTCTGTTCAGTCCTCGATGACCCTGCAGAGAAAGATTATGTTTTCCAAGTCACAGCTCAACAAACTCACCTGGAGTTACTAAATGAACCTCTAGGTTATGCCTGGAGAAAACAAGGCTGGGAGAATCAAGGTGTCATTGTAGGGGACCCAGGACCATGGCATCTTCTACCCCTCCCACCAAGGAGGGTCTAGGCAGAGGACTTTTAATCTGAAGAGAATCCTAAAGTAGCCCTCAAAATGATGAGTGGATAATAGCTCAAATTCGCCCTTGGGTTGACTCCTGGGATCTTTTCTAACAAGAACACAAAAACGATTTTTAGACTCTAACCAACGTTACCAGGGCTCCGCAGATCCCAAGAAACTCAGGCAGTTTGCTGCCTCCTCTGCCAACAGAAGTACCCTATCAGAAGGGTGTAATTACGTGTATTTATACACATAGATTCTGAACTGGGGGGCTCGCCGGATGGTGCTGGAGCCAAGAAAAAAAATAGAAGAAAGAAAAGAAAAGAAAGAAAAAGGCTTAAAAAGTCCTGACAATGCACCATTCTTCACGCAACAAAGCCATTACAATAGCCGGTCTTTGATCTTGCCGGCTCCTGTTGCCAATTGTATTTTGTCACTGCTGGGCTGTCACCCGCGAGGGAACACTTTTGAATTAAGCAGTCCACAGCAATTTAGTTTGCTCAGGCTTTGAAGTGCCACCATCAGTCAGGCCAGGACTAACTTTTTTCATTAAAAAATTTTCAACTTCTCTAAGGGGGCTTTTTGACTTTTTTTTTTCTAAGCCTGCCGGGGCAGTTAGATAAGTTGAGCCTCCAACCCGTGGCCCCTAGACATCAAAAGGCCTCGGCTGAGTCCTGCTGGAGGCAGCCATCATTAAACCCTAATGGAGTGCTTCATTAGGGTCGCTTCAAAGGCTGGGTTTACAGACTGGGAAACTGACTAATTTACACATTGTGGGAAAATTGCTACCAGCTCTGCCCACACCCCAGCAGGGGACAGACGCCCTCTTTCTCTGAGAGGTGGGAACTGCACACCCGACCCTTTAATTACTGGCTGGCCTTTTCAAGGCAGCCCCACCCCCTAGGCTCTGCCCTAAAGTTCAGTGACCAAGACAGAGCCTGCAGCATCTGCCCACCAGCCCCCCAACCCCCCCCCCGTCCTGTTTGTCTGTTCAGAAGCAGTGTGGGACAGACACCAAGTATAGATAGGCTTCAGAGCTAGACACTCCCAAGCTTGGTTGTCAATCCTAGCTTTGCTCTGGCCAGCATAAGACTGGGCAGGGGACGAAGTCACCTGAGCCTCAGTGTCCCTCACCTGAAAAATGAGCAGCACTTCACAGGGTACTCTCAATAACAAGAAGTAAAGGGGAGTGTTGCACTTTCCTACCATGGTTTTAAATCCTATCAGCCCCCACTTACCTTGGGAATTTCTGCAGGGCTCTCTTCCTGGGATCTCTGATCCAGAACTGTGTCCCATGAGGCCTGTGTATAGACAGTGTCTGTCTCTATGGAGTCAGGCTACTTGTATTTTGGGAGCCCTTGGCTGTGACCTCCAGGACAGCACACTCTCATGCCTGTTCCTACGCTTTGTCCTTTGTCACAGAAACAGTTTGGGACAGGAAGAATAAAGTAAACTGTCTTTGGGATACTTCCCTGTGGACCTGAAAACTGGGCCTGTTAAAGAGTGTGGTCACCAGAGAGCCAGGTGTAGAGGGCTGCCTCTGCCTGACGTGCTGGGTGACACCAGCCACACTGCTTGTCCTCTTTGCACAGCAGAAGCCACCTAGACTTGAGGAGTGGGGGCTTTGCCCAAGGCCTAGCCTGCAGCAGGTGCCTGGAGCTCCTCTCCCATCCTGTAGCACTGACATCACATGTGGGCTATCAGGCCATTCCTACAAAGAAACCTGCCTTTTTTTTACCTGAGCCAGATAACAGGGTTGAGGGAATCCACTCCAACCCCACCCCCAGGGACCCAGTAATTGCTATTTCTCAAGCCCAGTAAATTTTCAGAAATCCAGATCTCACAGTCTTACAGCCTGGTCCATCTGTCATTCAATGGGACACATTGTGACAGCAGTGTGCCTCCTTCCCTTCCCTTCTGGGCAATCAAGTGAGAAGGAGAAGAGCAGGCTTCTGGACTCTCACTGAGCACCCATAATGTAAGGCCACCTGCTGGCACACCCCAGTTCCCATGAATTAGCTAACTGTTCTGTCAGTTGAGCTGACTGTGTAAGAGAGAGAAAATGACCTACCCAAGGCCACACAGCCCATGCATGGCTCCTTCTAAGGACCCTCACTCCTACCCTCTCCAGGCCACACAGGGGAAGCTGGATGTCCTGTTCCTATGTGCCCCCACCCCCTGAGCTGGATAGGAGGGGACCCCAGGGTGAGTTGCTTGCCTAGTCTTGTAGCACAGTCCCATCTCCCTCCCACTTTCTATTGGCTGATCTTCCTAATTACAGAGGGAAAAAAAAATCTACAGTCACTTCCTCTACTCAACCTTTCACTTAAAAAAAAAAAAAAAAATCACCTCCCACCTCTCAGTTCCCAGCCTCTCCGGGAAGCGCCCCGGCCGCAGGCAAGCATCGCTCGAACCACTTAGCAAACCGCAAATTTCAGAGGCCTCCGCACATCTGCGTTTTATCAGCTTTTTCCGGATAGTATTACCCCAAGCAATTGTCTGCAGATCGGCCGACAGCTGAGACGTTCAAGCGCTGAATTACGGAGAAAGGGCCGGAGATAAAGCCAAGCACATGTATCCCATCAAAGTAATGAAAGCAGCCTGCCGCCAGGCCGCTTCGCTGCCTCCTTCCGAGCCGCCCAGCCCGCTCCGCAGGAAGGCTGATTAACCCTTGAGAGGTGGGGGAAGAAGACCAGGGGTCATTCAATACCCAGGCTAATCACAGACCCCAAAGACCAGCGAGAGGTGGGGTGAGGGGTGGACCGGAAAGAACGGCTGCTGCTGAGGGCCAGTATGACCTCAGGAATGCCCGCTGCATTTTCCGTGGCAGGGCTTGTAGGCTGGGGATAAAGCACAGCTTCCCAGCACACCCCGGAGAGAGGCTAAACACATTTGCAAGAAGGTAACTAAATAGAGGACCTGGTACTCACTGGGATAGCAGGCAATCCCAGAGCAGCTGAAGGCAAGTGTCCAGTCTTAACTGTGGCTGTCATTTGCAAGAGCTGGTGACTAGTGTTTTGTGAGCACCTACTATGGGCAGGTTCCCTTCTTTTCCTTGCTACCTGTGCCCCTCCCTTTAGCACTAGAGTTTCCAGGTTAGAGGTGGGCATGATGTCCCCAATCTGTGCTCCCATGGGGATCCATGTCACTTAGGAATCTGTGCCCTACCCCTCCAGGGGCCTACATGACAATTGTCCAGGTGCCCATACCTCCCTACCCCACACTGGCACCTCTGGGACATAGAGTGTATCCAGCTCCTTCTATGTTGGCCAACACCCCTTTAGAAGGGCCGACCCCTCCCCGCCACACTGTGTGTGAGAAACTGCCCCATTTTCCAAGTGAGTCTAGCAGGAGTCCTGTGTCCTGTGGGCTAATGTAAATGTGCCTTTCTCCTGGCAAATCCAGGGTCATACATCCCTTCGTGGCACCTTACCTGGTGATCAATAAGCTCCTATAGTGGGTATTCCTGTACATACGCCTTCTCCCTTTCCTCTGTTTCCCCACGGTCTTTTCTTTGTCTGGTGAGATTTCCTTGACTATTCCTAACTTAGACACTGTTCAGTTTAAGTCTTTGGGAAGATCAACCCATGCTGCCTCACCTGGTTCCTTTGCCCATGGTGTTCTTCAATGGGAACATTTATTTATTTTATTCATTCATGGTAACTTGAGATAGGATCTCCTGAGGTAGTCCATGCTCCCCTCGAATTTACTTTTCTGAAGATGGGGTGGTTTCACTGCACACACCTCTAACTGGGTTCTCCAATTCTGGATAAGAGGCTGGCAGGAGGTGGGGCGGAGGGTGTGTGGACACCAATCCCGGCTTTGGCCTGAATTCACTTCTCCACATGAGAGACCCTGGCACCCGAAGCCTGTCACCTGGAGGCTCTAACAGTGTCTCAGGTGTCTGAGGGCAAGGACTGCTGTAGTGCTGTGGCCTGAGCAGCAGCTGAACTCTACTTACCTTCTAACACTAACCACACCTGCAGCTGTAACAGCCATCCTGTTGCCAAGCTGTCCTACAGATAGGTAAACTGAGGCCTTGGGTGATAAAGTGGAGAGATTTCCCGGGGTCCTACAAGGAAGGCTGAAGCTAGGTTCTAAGGATGGACATTGCTCTCCAGAATCCAGGTGTGGGACTGCCTTTGGACGAGGCATCTGTGTCCTGCTGCCAGAGATGAGAAGATAGACTCCCACAGGAGCACATACCCTGCCCAGGCCAGCAACCCCCCTTCTTTCCGGTTCCTGTCTCCAGTTTAATATGTCATCTTGGAAGTGGCCTGTGCACCCCTAGGATTTTCTAGGCAATTTCTGTTAAGGGAAGGACAAGGTCATATCTGCCTGGAGTCTGGTCAGTGCCACAGGCCCAGCCATTATCTACCTCTCTCCCTCATGCCAACCCTGCTCCATGTGGGCAACCCATGGGTTCCTTTATAAATTCTACCAGTACTGTGTAGGAGATGGCTAGATAGGCCGAATCCTGAAGCAGCTTTAGGAATGGATATCTGGGGAGATGGCCATGTCCACTATTGAACCTCAGGTTCCCAGAAGTGTTGGATCTGCCAGGGGGAAACCCATTGGCCATTCTTCCACTGTCTCTGCAGTCACTGATGAAATTGTGCTTGGTCCATCAGCATCTCTGGGCAGGTACCTGAGTCAGCACTGAGCTTATGCCTTTCGACGGCGAAGCCGACATGGTCCCTGGAACTTGCAGTTTCCTCCAACACTAAATATTTGTTTTTCCACCCTGTGGGTACAATCTTTCCTAAGCCAAAATATATGGAGCTCACCCATAACACCAGCATTCTGGAAGGAAGGAATGGCAGGAAGCCCACTGACAGCACACCTGCCGCCTGCCATGCTCTGCTGGACTCCAGCAAGGATCTGGAAAGCTCTGGCTTTTACAGGCGGGCACCCTAGCCCCTGAGGGGTGCTGCATACAGTCACACAGCAAGTGAAGGTAGTAGCAACCAGCCCTGAGTGATCTGAGAAGGCAGAGGTGAGTTCCTTCTACCCACCAGGGGTTTGAGGACAAGGGCTGCAGTGTTCTGGAAACAGCAGGAACTAGGCCTGGGATGGTCCACCCATTTGCCTTGGGCTTTGAGCCCATTGAGCTCTCTGCTTGCATGAGCAATGTTTCCTAGATGGTGCACTCCTGCATCTCAGCTAGTTGTGTGCTGATAGTGCTAGCTGGTAGACACAAGTTTTTTTTTAAAGGGATCCTTCCTGTGCCAGACGAGGAAGATGCTGCAAAGAGCATCCTTAGGACCAGCGAGAAGTATAGATAAAGGCTATGGAGTGAGTACTGAGGCTCTGTATTGGGGCTTTATAAAAGAGTGCCCTTGTTCATTTGGGCATTTCTTCTGCTCTGGGGGAATCAGTAGAGATGGTTCATGTGGCTGAAATCAGTTGGCAGCCTGTGTGTTCTGAGAGGCTTCAGTAACTTGCTGGTAGTGAACAGTCTCTCATGGGCTGTCTGGACCTCACCTTCTGCAGATTATTTGGAGCTTTTTTATATGGTGAATGTATCCCAGAAGGGACAAACAGAAACTGAAAGCTCTCTTAAAGCTATGCCCAAGAACTGGCACAATGTTACCTCTGCCACCTTCTACAAATCAAAGCAAGCCATTAGAGTCATGCCCCATACCCTGAATGGGGTGAGGAGTAGTCGTCACATCTTATGTGTGTGTGTTCCTGGGGATGAAACCCAGGGCCTCACACATGCTAGGCCACTGAGCTGTATCTAGACTCTTCTGATTTTTACTTTGTTTTGTTTTTGAGACAGGGTTTCTCTATGTAACAGCCCTGGCTGTCATGGAACTCACTCTGTAGAGGGGGCTGGTTTTGAACTCACAGAGATAAGCCTGCCTTTGCCTCCTGAGTGCTGGGATTAAAGGCATGTGCCACCATTGCCTGGCTTCATTTTTACTTTTTATCTTGAGATAAAAGTCTCACCAATTTGCCAAACTAGGCTGGCCTTGAATTTGTGAACCTCCTCCCTCAATGTGCATACATAAATACACACGGGGTTATGGTTAGGCTAGCCCTGCACCATTAAGTACATGTGTATATGTGTTATGCAATTGTGCATGGAGGTCATAGAGGATGCCAGGTGTCTGCTCTACCACTGTCTGGCTTATTTCTGTGAAACAGGGTCTCTCACTGAACCTGGAGCTAGATTGGTACTCAGAAAGCAACAGCAATTCTCTTGTATCTCCAGAAGAACTGGTGGCAGCATCTACCCATCAGAATGTCTTGGTTTCTTTCTCTGGTGCTGTGATAAAATACTCCAACAAAAGAACAGCCATCCTAACTAAGGAATTTCCTGAAAGAGGGACTTTTGGAATCAAAGCAGGGAAGTCCAGGAAAAAATGGACCAACTGCTGGCCTTCCCTCACCCCTGTTCACAGCTCAGTCCTCATCTGTATGCAGAGGCAGCAAGGCTCCCAAAGCCCAGCACAAATCTGCAGAATGGCTATCAGCTCCTGCTTTGTGCCCTGGGTCCTGGGATGAACACAGCTAACCCTACCAGCGGCAGAGGTTCCCTAAGGAGTGACCAGGCTGCAAGAAGAAAGCAGACCTAAGAGAGAACTACAGGGTGGGAACCAGGAGGTTGCTGCAGATCTGGAAGACCTTGGTTAGCCCAATTTGTGAGTTGAGGCCAAAGGCGAAGACAACATTCAAATGACTGGAGGAAGTACATTTCAGGTAGAGACGAAAGCAGGTACAAAGGCCCTGAGGCACCATCAAGCATAGCTGGGATATTGGAGGGGAAGCTGTCTATGGTAAGAGTCTAGGTTATAGGGCTGGGGAGAAGGCTCAGCAGTTAAAGCACTTGCTTTGAAGTCAGTAGATGCTGAGAGGAAGTAGGGGCCTGCATGCATAACACACACACACACACACACACACACACACACACACACACACACACACACAGAGAGAGAGAGAGAGAGAGAGAGAGAGAGAGAGACAGACAGACAGACAGACAGACAGACAGACAGACAGACAGACAGAGAGGGAAATCTAGGCCACCACTAGGGGACAGAGCATGAGGGCCTGTACAGCCCCTATACAACAGCTCACAGGGCCTGAAGTCACACAGAGCTCTGGAAAACACCTTGGCTGGGTCACTCCCTAGCTGTGTGCCCTCGAGCAGGTTTCTCAGCCTCTTTGTGCTGTTTCCTTATCTGTAATCTGAACATAAATACCAACTTTGAAGGTAACATATCCAATGTGGGGACATTAAAGCATCTGGCAAGGTTACTTGCACAAGATGCTCAGCCAACAGTGTTTACTCCCATTGCTGTGGTTGCTGTCATCATCCCTCCAGCTGCTTCTGCTGCAGGACTTCCAGTCTCACTACATCAGCATCAGCACCACCACCACACAAGCTTCTGGTGTCCCCTGGTGACAGATCTCCCTCAGGGAGCCTGCTTGATGGTTTTAGGACTTGAAGTTGATTTTCTCTGGCTTGTGGTGGTTCAAACTACTACCCTGGCATTCTTTCCTCTGTTTATTGTTTTAGAAAATCAACTAGAAAATTGCTTTCTTCCCGATATGGCTCTCCAGCCTGAAGTATCGGGATTTTCCACTGGCATCTCAGAATGTTCTCATCTGAGACCTTAAAGCTTGGTCCTGACTGAGGCTGGGAACTGCACCGAGGGCTTGGCCTGGAAGCTCTCACACATGCACACTGCCAGAGACCAAGTCCCTTTCTGCCAGGGAAGGCCTTGAAACAGAGTTCCCAGTACAAAGGCCTGTGAAGAGAAAGGTTAGTGTAGAGACGGCCAGGGATGGAAAGGAGTAGGAGAGGGCCTGACAGAAGTAGAGAATCTGTCTGTGGGAAGGAAAGGCAATGGGAGCTGTACCTAGGAGAGAGGGGCCTGAAAAGGGACTTGGGGGAATGGGAAAACAGAAATGGGTATAAGGTAGAGGGGAGAAGGTCCAGAAGGGAGGGGGATTTAGAGGGGAGGATTGAGGGGAGAGGAGTAGGAAGAAAAAGAGGTCTGGTGGGAAAAGAGGCCTAGGAGGGGGGACCTTGAGGGAGGAGGGGTGTGGGAGGAGGGGCCTAGGGGAATAGAGGAGTTTAGGAGGAGAGGTGGAGGGAAGTGGAACCTGGGCAGGTGTCTCAGTTCTCTCAGGACCTACAGTATAATCCCACACGAGGGGTGGCTTAAGGAGTCAATTCACCCACTCAGTTCTGGAGGTGGAAGTTCATGGGCATGATGGCCGGCTTGCTTTCTGTAATGGTTCTGCCGCCGACTTACAGATGTTTGTTCTCACTGAACATGGATGCATGGCAGAGAGAGGAAGAGGGGGAGGGAGGAGAGAGGAGGAAGAAAAGAGCAGAGAGAGAGAGACACTGAGATCCAATGTTTTCTCCTCTATAAACATGAAGGATCAATCTACAAAGCATCCTGTCCTGGGGTGTTGGGGAGAGGAGAAGTGTGGAGAAGCTGACGGAGGGAGGGTCTGCTGGAGAAGGCCTGGCAGGATGGATACTAGGAAATGAAGAAAGGCAGGGTTAATCTCAGCTGGTTAAGTGGGAAAGCAATGGGAGCCTGGGCTCAGCCAGAGTGTCTCCTGGCCACCTAGGCCATCTGAAGGTGGGGAAAGAGGCTGGGTGGGGGTGAGCTCCCCATCCCCGTGGGTGTACAAGCCTGGTACAGGTATATAACTCTTGGTAACAGCATCTTTTCCATTCCTGAGAGTTTGTAGCCTTCAGCGAGACCTTCCCTTTCAACTCTGCCATGAGGATACAACCTAGTGCTGAGGCAAAGGATGCTGTGTAAGTGTGCTTCTTGGCCAAGCAACGCTAAACAAAGGGTATGTTGATGGCTCTCCTCTCCACCATGGCTCAGGGACCTAGACTCTTTCCTCTCATGGTTCTATCATCCCAGGAGACAACCTCAGGAATGAGATACATTAACCCTACCCCCAGATCCCACTGGCAGACCTGCAAAGGAGGCTGGGAAATGTGGTTCAGTGAGTGGCCAGAGGAAAAGGAAATGAGTTTTCTGAGTACAGGGGACTCTAGGGGATTGTTTCATCTGCTCATTCACCCATTCAGCCATCTGCCTGCCCATTCATCCATCCATCAGCCTGTTTATCTATCCATCCACTCATCCATCCATCCATCCACCCATCTCCATACACCCATCCATCCATCATTCAGTGGCCATGCAGAAGTGCAGTCCTGGAGAGCCAGGGCCTACTGCCAAATGTCTGTAACCCCTGGGCAACTGCATTTTGTCTGTGCCTCCCTTTGCTTGCCTATTTACTGGACACCATGAACTTCATAGGAAGAACCTCAAAGGTGTATTTTTATTGTCATCATCTCTGGCTAGTGTTTGTCAACTTGAGACAAGCTTGAGTCATCTGGAAAAAGGGAGCCTTAATGCAGAAAATATCTTTAGCAGATTGGCCATAGGCAAGAATGGGGGGCATTTTTTTGGATTAATAATTGATGTGGGAGAGTTCAGCCTATATGGGTGGTGCCACCATGGACAGCCCCAGGTTATACAAGAAAGCAGGCTGAACAAGCCAGTAAACAGTGTTCCTTCATGGCCTTCACTTCAGTTCCTGCCTCTGGGTTCCTGCTTGAGTCCCCAACTTCTTTCATTGTCATCTAAATAAACCCTTTCCTTCCCAAGTGTCTTTTTGTTGTAGTGTTTAACTAACTAGGGTATCACCTGTCCTTTGACAAGGATAGCTTGTTTAGTTGTTTACTCTTTACAGGTAGCTAATATTTCTTAGGCCTGGCCTTGCACCTCACGATAACTGGGAAACAACCCTGTTATCAATTGGAGAAGGCTGAAAGCAGGAGCAAAGTGCTCATGGGAAAACTGAGTCCTAGAAAGGACAGAGGTTTACCCACCAGCCCCTGGAACGTCCTACCTGGCCTGGAATGCATTTTCCTCCTTTTTAAACTAGGTGGACATTTGGTGCTTCTGTATTGGGGGCCATTTCAAGGTCGAGGGAAGAGTGAATTCTATACCATTATCTGTCCGAACCTGGCTTGAACTTGAACGGGACTCTGCCTTCTGCCTGCCTGAGCCCACGGTGTCTCTGCTTACTAAGGCTAGCAAGTCAAAGAACTTTATCCTTGTAATCCCCTTGGCTGCAAAACCCTGAGACAGCACACCATGAGTCCAGAGGAGAAAGCTACAATAGTCCCGTAGGTCAGTGGGAAGGACAGCTTCTGGGTTCACAGACACTCAGGAAGCCTGCAATCAAGCTGCGTGGCCTCCAGCATGTTACTCCTCCAGCCTCAGTTTCACTTTCCAGAGTAGGACAGAGGAGTACCCACCCCATTGGTAGGCATCCCTGCCCTCCTAACAGGATGTGGGTGGCCATGTCTAGCTTCCTAAGTCTCCTTGCTAAAGACCTAAAGAAGATAGGGGCTATAAGAATATGTGGGAGGGTATGCCAGGTAGGCCTTGGCTCTGATGTTGTGTAACTCCATTAGGACTAAGAAGTTGAAAGCAGAGGTTATGAGCTGATAATGACCCTGAGCCAGTAGCAGGGCAGATAATCCAGTTTATGTATCAGATAAACTGAGATGGAAATGAGGAACACATTTCCCAGCACAGTGGGAAGCAGCCTTGTCCTTCCTCAGAGACTCCACAAGCTGCAGACTCATGCCACTCCCTGCCCTCCAGTGAGAGCTGCTGATACTCACTCCCTGGGTGGACTCTGGCTCCCCCATGTGAGTTTGGGCAGCCCCTGAAGGCCAGTATCACTTCTATGAGCCTCAATTTCTTCATCTGTGTAGTGGGAACAACGGCCTCTACTGAGCAGATGGCCAGCGCTCAGTGAGATCCCTGTAGGGTGCTCATAAAATGTTCAGTGAATAAACTGATTGTAGTAGGTGCTCATATAATGTTTGAGCATTATACAACGGACTAAAAGAAGGCATGGAGACCCATCTTTCCAATGGACAGCCTTGCTCACAGGCTTCTGTTTGGGGAGATTTTTGTTAGTTGAGGCACTTGGGCTCTCAGGGCTCTTTAGACACTGACTCTTGTGTTTTGAGCCCTGCTGTCTTTAGTCCCAGGTGCATGGTGCTTTCCACAGTGTCTGTCAGTTTCTCAGAGGGCCTATCACTTAGCTTTCAATAGGAGCTTAAGCAGTACACCCAGACTTCTCTTTCAAGGAGCTCAGGGCCAGCATCATAGGACAAAGCTCCTCCCACCTCTCAGCTGTGCCATCCACAGCACGAGATTCTTTGTCATAGTGCCTGGCATGTCATGGTCACAAGTAGCTAGTACAGCTCCAGGCATCACAATTGAGTTCAAAGGCAGAGAGCAGAAAGGAAGGAGGTGCGAAACATTTCCTGAAGTACAGTCTCCTCACCCCCTGACCCCAGCACAGAACAAGATTCAAGAAGCCCTGATTCAGGGACAGATTCTTACACCTTACTAGTTAAGACTGATCAGCCACATAGCCAACCCTGGCTGGAGGGGAGGGTGGGAGATGGGCAGCCAGCAAAGGCTGATGGGAAAGCCAGGCTGAATCAGGCCAATTGCAACTGACCAGGAGACACCTGCTCAAAACAAAAGCAGGATTTAGATGGTGGGGGGAAAGGTGTGCCCATCCATGCAGGCCCAGAGCCACTTGCCAGAAACAGTCATGATCTCACCTAAGGGAGGAAACTGGGTCCTAGGAACTCCGAAATGATGGGGCTTGTGTACCTTGGTGCTGAGTTTCTAAAGCAGTATCCAAAGAGGCTGGAGTCAGAAAACTGCAGCCATACAGCTTGTCCATCTGGACAGTTACCCAGTGTTCAAGGCAGCCTAGCATGAGGAATGTGGCCTCTGTGTGCCCTCAGTGCTTCCTTGGACTTCTGAGTGACAAGATAAGACAAGTGCCTTGGGGACCTTGACTGCACTTAGGAAGAAAAAGCCCAAAGGACTTGTGGAGGCCTTAGCTGGGGCAACTGGATGTGTAGAGGAATTAGATCATAGTGTGAAATGTATAAGCATGAAGACTTCCCCATGTGTGAATCTCACTGCTGTGGGTCTCAAAGAAGATCTTCACATTCTAGATAGTGCTCACCAAGACAGTCAGAAGACAGATGTCTTGGGTTATGCTGGTGGTTCATAAGAAAATGTGTGTACACATGTATATAACACACACATAAATGTATACATTCAATGTATATACAGCTATACAAATGTGCACAATGTACAGTTATACACTTGCACAACTATACACACAGATGTACATGCATAGTACATATACATACACAAATATATATATAAATGCACATATTTGCATTCAATGTTCACATATATGCATAAGCAAACATACACACACAAAAGCACACATGTACAATGTACACATACACACATTCAAATACATCATACATTGTTTATATATGCCTAAAGAGTGAGTGCATTACATGTGTCTATAGCAGGAGGGGGAATGAGCAAGTACATGAGTTTAACCACTAACAATTGGTAGCTCTGGCTTCTAATTGAGCAATATATGGATGTTTGTTGTATGATTTCTGTAATTTATTTGTAAGTAATAATTATATCAAAATCAAAAGTTAGAGAAGGGATGCATTGACGTTTTAGAGGACAGAACATTAAAACTAATAATAATAACCAAAATTATAACATGTTAACAGATTTAGCCATCAGGTCACTCTGCCTGGGACCAGCAGAGTTTAGTGTGAGGCTCTCAGTGACACATTCAAGGACTTCTCCAGCCTCCCTTGGGCCTAGGTTCAACTTCTGAGAATGTCCTGGGAATGGCTCACAGGGAAAGTGACTGAACACACATGAGTGGTGTGTGGAGCTTTCCATTGAACCTGAGTGGAAACCATAGCCACTGGACACTGCTGTGCTGGGGGCCCCTGTAGGTGCCACCTGGAATGGACTGGGGGAAGGGGTGGGTTTATTGAAAGCTGCAGACTTCCAGAGTAGAAGAATTTCACCTGAGTTCCTCCTGAATGGGATACACAGTATTTGTGAAGATGGCTTCCACAATACATAGTATTGTGGAGATGAAGGCACAAAAGATCCCTCTATCCTGCAACACATGGCCATGCATGTGTACATATGTACGTACGTACGTACACACACACACACACACACACACACACACACACACACACACACACACGGAGGGAAGGAGGGAGGGAGGAGAGAGAGAGAGAGAGAGAGAGAGAGAGAGAGAGAGAGAGAGAGAGAGAGAGAGAATTGGAGCAGCAAGCCTCCATTCATCATAATGGGGCTAATTCAATTTTCCAGTCCTTGCATCCATCAGAGGGCAAGGATGGCTCCTAGCCTGGGTGGTGTCTACTTCCTGGCAGCTTGAAACATTCAGGGTCCTCTGCCCTCCTCCCCAGCAGTCTTGCCCATTCTCTGCCCAGGAGCATCTGTGGTGCCATGCTAATCCCATTACCACAAATGAAGATGTCATCACAGCTCTTGCAAAGGCCCCTATAGCTGATCCCTCTTGGAAGAGAAAAGAAAAGTGCCATTGTCCTGCCACTGATTTCTGAAGCTCTCTCTGGGACCAGGGCTGTGGAAGATCTCTGCAGCTTCCCAGCCAGTCGGGGATAACCTGGCAGGCAGCGCCAGGCAGCATGAGTGTGGGGAGTCAGGGCTGTGCAAGGTGCTTGCTGCCCAGTCCCACACTGACTTACACATCTATGTCCCTAAGGCCCTTAGGGATTTCCAGTGGGCACAAAGGATCCTCAGATATGCTTGGCTAAGGCCATGCATTGAGAAAAACATACATGAGGACAAAGGCACACATATGGGACACAGTACATGTCAGCAACAGGCTGTGAAGACAGTAGAACATTTGTGGGCACTTACTACATCATATCCACTTTTGTATTATTTATTTTTGAGACAGGGTTTCTCTGTGTAGCTCTGGCTGTCCTGGAACTTGCTCTGTAGACAGGCTGGCCTCAAACTCAAAAGATCTGCCTGCCTCTGCCTTCAGAGTGCTGGGATTAAAGGAGTATACCACCACAGCCCAGCACAGCCACTTTTCCAAAGCTCTCATTGCTCCTATTTGCAAACAAGAAAAAAGAAAAAGACAAAAAAGTCAAGTGACACATCCAGTGTCATGGCTAATGATTTCAGTGGCCAGCTAATGGAAGAACACAAAGCTGCCACCTGTTTGAAATGATGATGAATTTTAAATGGAACCAGTGGCATTTGACCTATGGTAAAGATTAAATTTAGTTTTGCATGGAAACAGAGGCTTTCTGTCTTTGCTATGTCCTCTGGCCAGTTTCAAAGACAATGAAAGGGCTTGACTTATCCATTTTGCACCCTTGGGTTAACCATCTCTTTGATGATCCAGACCTGAGCTCCTTGCACCACTCAAGTGTGCCATAATACCCAGGATTGCCATTGCTAACTATGCAGAAATATCTGAGCCAGAGGCTGTCAGGTGTATGTCATATACAGTACCCAGAGCATGCCATTAAGGATCCAGGGGCCAGGCCTCAGGAGGAGATGCCCCCATCCAGAGCCTTTCATAGAACCACACTGTGAGACTCCATCATGAAGGGATGTCTAAACTGGTTCTAATGTACAGCTCTAGCTCACCAAAGATGAGTAACTGACAATTTGACAGGGTAAAGATACAAAAATGAAGCCAAATTTGTAGATTAGGGAAGTGTGGTGGTTGGCTTTAATTGTCAGCTTGACACATCCTAGAATCATCTGGGGAAGAGTCTCACCTTGGGGATGCCAACACTGAATTGGTCTACTATGGGAGGCACCATTCCCTAGGCATCCTCTCTGTTCTCTACTGTAGATGTTTGACCAGCTGTCTGTGACTTCTCTGTGGTGATGGACTGCAACCTGAACTGTGTACTGTATCACAGCAACAGAAATGAAACCAGAACAGGTGAAGGCATGCAGGGGTGAAGTGGGGTTGCTTGCCAATCAAATCCTGGTGCTGCCAAGCTGGAAGAGGTTGCTTCTCTTACTGAGTTCAAGGCTATGTGCTAGTTTGCTTAAGTTTAAACCATTGACCTCAAAGGCAGAGAGTCTAGCACAGTGGTTCTCAACCTGTGGGCCACAGCCCCTTTGGAGTTATACATCAGATACCCTGCATGTCCGATATTTATATCCAACTCATAACCGTAACATCAACAGTTATGAAGTAGCAAAGAAATAACTTTATGGTTGGGTATCACCACAAAATGAGAAACTATATTAAAGGATCACAGCATTAGGAAGATTGAGGACCACTGGTCTCACAGGAATAACTAGCTCCAGGGACAGAATAAGGGACTTAGAAATAATCCCAGCACAGAGTACTTGCCTTCTCTGAGGCCACACATGGACCAATAAGAAGAATGCTCACACTTTTGGAGTGCAGCACCCTAGTTGTTGATGTCAGAGATGGGCCTGAGACTCTTCTCACATCTGCTCTTATGCCTGGCTTCCTGCAGCTTCCAGGAGAATGCAGGGTCCGGGGATCCTGAGAAGCAGACCCAGTGCCAAGAGAATTCTAGGAGGGACCCTAGATGTGTGATGAATGATAGCTCATGGATCTGTCACCTGCTTGATGCTCCAAGGTGAAGGTTTGTGTCCCCTCAGCTGTGTCTGCAAAGCCAAGCTCCCCATGAGCCGAACTTTGGACTGGGGACCAGAAGGAGGTAGCAGTAGTTGCATGAACCAACAGAGTGTATCCTTATACAGCCTTACCTTAAAAACAATAGACGAAGGGGCTTGTAAGATGGCTCAGCCCGTAAAAGCGCCTGCCACCACGCCTGGTGACTTGAGTTTAATCCAGGGACTCACATAGTGATAGGAAAGAACATACTCTTGCAAGTCATCCTCTGACCTCCATGTGCATGTTGTATTATGTACACACATACCCCACCCCTACCCACCAACACCCCTGCCACCAACACCTCCACCTCCCACCCCCACACAATAAATAAATATAAATTAGAGCCTGAGGCAGTTGATGTTGTCTCCAGTCAGGAAGCAGAGAAAGATGAATTTTACTGCTTAACCTGATTTCTCCTTTTTTTATGCAGTCTGGAACCTAGAGAATGGTGTCACTCACTTTTAGGTTGAGTCATCTCATCTTAATTAACCCAGCCTACATAATTCCTCATAGACATTCTCAGAGAATCTAGATCCTGTCAAGTAGACAATCACCATAAACCATCACACTGGTGTTGGTAAAACTCAAAGGCTGGGAAAACAACCACAAGATTTAGGTCTCTTCTCCTCTCCTCCTCCTTCGCACAAGACTTTCATTCTATAGGTTACCCCATAGTCTAATCTGGCTGCTACAGCTTCAGTCATCACACCCACATTCCAGAAAGCAGAAAAAATAACAACAAAGGGAAAAGACACATTCCTCTCCTTTAAATCACACATCCCGTTGGTCAGGATTATGTTGTAAACTCCCTGTTTCAAGAGAAATCAGACAGGAAGTCTTTTTTTTTTTTTTTCCATCCAGTGCTGTGGTCAGCAAGGAAACTGAGGGCTGTTCCCCAGGAAGGAGGAGAGCAAGTTATTGTTGAGAAGATTTGCCACACACGCCCAGAGTGTGATCTCACTAGTGTGACTGCTTAGGACTTTAAAGTGTTTAAGAGATGAGGCAATTGAAGGGAATTGCTAAGGAAATGAAGTCCAGGTGGCTCTTGGGTGTGGTAAGGATGAAGAAGCAGGAGGAGTGGGGAGGGGCATTCCACATTGCTGCTCTGAGGTCTGTTGGCTTCCTTCTGCTTTTGGAGGTAAGCTCAGGCCAGGGCTTTGTCTTTGGGTCTTTGTGAGGCCTGGTGACCCTGGCTAACACCTGTTCCCTGGCCAAACTTGCTTCTCCCTTCCTGAGTGGGTAGAGCAGTGCTGGGACTTGAACCATCTTTCTCAAACTTTCCTGGAGCTTTCACTTTTGTTGTAACTGGTTAAGATGGGGAAATGAGGGGAGCTTTTCCCGGAAGCACTTAATTATTTGGAGATGGGTTAGACAGGCCAAGCCAGGTGAGTCTTTCCCACTGTGCACTTGTCCTTCCTTCCTCCACATTACCACATGGCATGAAGACAATGACACCATGGTGCCAGACTCTTGCATTTGTGAGTCCCCAGATAACATTCTGACGCTCCTAAGGCTTTCAGTCTCCGGTATTCTGCTATTGCGACACCGACTGATAAAGACAGCTGGGATTCTCTGTACACAGTGAGATGCAGTGAAAACATCAAATGAAAGAAGTACCTGAGGGGTCGAAGAGATGCTCAGTGGTTGAGAGCACTGACTGCTCTTCCACAGAACCCAGGTTTGATTCCCAGCACCCACATGGTGGTTCACCCAGGGGGATCCGATGCCTGCTTCTGGCCTCCAGAGGCACTAATCACATGCAAGTGCGTAGACACACCTGTAGGCAAAACACTCATAAACATAAAATAATAAAATAAAACTTTAAAAAAGTACCCGAGCCGGGCGTTGGTGGTGCATGCCTTTAATCCCAGCACTCCAGAGGCAGAGGCAGGCGGATCTCTGTGAGTTCCAGGCCAGCCTGGTCTCCAGAGTGAGTGACAGGATAGGCTCCAAAGCTACACAGAGAAAACCTGTCTTGAAAAACCGAATAAATAAATAAATAAATAAATAAATAAATAAATAAATAAATAAAGTACCTGAATATTTGTGACAGTTGTTGGCATTCATACTGAATATTTGTGACAGTTGTTGGCATTCATACTATCAATTCATTCATAATTGCTTAGGTAGCAATATCTAGCGCTTTGAACTTGAGTGGTAGAAAAGGGAAAGCACATGCAGGGCCTAGTACAGAGTGAGCACATGGTGCCACTCCCAAGTGTGATGATGCCATTCCATAGAATGTATGCTTCATGGATGCATCCCCCGCCCCTGCCCCCGCCCCCGTGGGAAGGTTTAGAGTATATATGAAATAGCTGGGGAGCATGAACTATTGTTATAACATGATGGCTCTGTGGGATTGGCCACCATTCTGTCAGTCGGAAAGTATCCATCCAACTCTCATGGGTGCCAGACACTGTCTTGGCACCCTAGAGTCCCCAGCAAAAAGACAGAGTCTGCGCTCTGTAAGGAAGCCAGACCTGAAATAATTCATTCCATGCCTAATGAGTTAGGATTGGGAACAAGGCCAGGACACTAAGCTTAGCCTTGGTGAACCCAGGAGCAGCTGGCAGGAGGGGAATCCTCAGAAACAGGAGTTGAGCCAGATCAGGGTAGCGGACAAACCCTAAGGGCATACTCAGGGTGGCTGGCTAAAGGCAGAATGAAGAAGGACCAGAGTGCTGGATGAGGCCTACACTCATCAGCTCAACAGGTCTCTGTTTCGGACTCCGGAGCTGGACCAGGGCCAAACCAGCTGGAGTAGGCGAGGCATTGGCAGGTGTCTGTGTGCTGAGCTTGGGTAGGGCTGCCTAGATGCCTCCTTGGGCAGCTCTTTTGTATGGCAGCTCTGTTTCCCATGCTGAGCTCTTGTCTTTTCGTTTCTGTGGAGTCTGACTTGCAAAATCAGTGGATTGTCTGTCTCCTGGCAGCAGGGGCCAGGGTAGGCTCCATGCACATACAGGCCCTTATGTTTCTACATCCCAAGCTGAAAGAATATTGCTTCATTGATACCCATTGTGTGCCAGGTCCTCACCAAGTCAGGCTTAATGAATGACTGGAGAGAACCTGTGGTGAGCCTAAGGCTTCAATGAGGTGAGGCTGGATTGATGATATAAAGGCTGCTAGGCCCTGAGTGACTCCACCTTGGCCAGGGCAACACCATGAAAGAAAACTAGAAAACACGTGAGAAAGTCCTCTTCCATAGAAGCCAAGAAAGCAGTCAGCAATAGTTTGCTACATGGCTGCCTGCAGACACCCAGCCAATGTGATCCCCAAGGACAGGCCCTCCTCTCCTGGTCAGTAGGGAAACCCTTATTTGTGTTCCCAGCGAAAGCTAAGGGTTTTCTTCAAATCTCCCTTGTGGTTTCTCAGATAGTTGAATGCAAATTCTCCTAACATTTCATGGAAATTTTCTTAGCATGCTGTCAGCATTAGTGTAGAATTCTCTGGAAGCCAAGGGGATGTTCCACATGTGAATTCTGTATTTCTGAGAGAACTCACTGAGGCTTACAGGGCAACTGAGGGAGGGTTTCATAAGAATCCATTTTGGGAATTCCACAGGTTTTTGTATGAACATTCCAGAAGACTCGTGGAAATGGTCCATGAGAAGGACACAGTTGACATGGACAGAAAGCAGAGCAGGACTTCTGGGAGGGCTTGGGATATCCAGAATTCCTCTGTGCAGCTCCATGCAAATTGCTCAGGAACGCTGTGGGAGGTCTTTGGGGGTGCAGAAGAATTTTAACAGTACCCAGGGCAGGGATTTCTGTGAGAGTCTCTCTAGAGCCTTCCCTCTATGGCTATAGAACTCAGTTGCTAATCCTGGCTTTCAAGGCTCCCAGAAAAAATGGTATCTAACATGCCTTTTTCTTTGTCTTGTTTATTTTAAACTTTTTTCCCCAAATTAGGGAAGGAAGGAAGGAAGAAGTGGTAGGAGACAGAGGAAAAAGAAATGAAATAAAAAAGAGAAGAGGAAAGGGAAGGATCTGTTTGTTAGAAATATTCTCATTCTGGGTTCCTGCAAAGTGTTTGGAACCATCCAACTGACCATGGGAATGCAGGATGAGGCAGGGGAAGGAGTCTGGACCACATGGAAGAAGGGTCCATCGCATCTCCTTCTGGTCCCTGGCAGTCCAGGGAAGAAAGTGTGTTGTCTGACCATTTCTCACATGGCTGGTGTCCTGGTGAGCATACTGTGGTTGGGGTTAAGAATCTCTGATTCAAATTCCTGTTCTGCCAATCTCTGCATCTCACTTTCCCCTTTTGTCAAATTGGGATCAAGGGGACTTCATGGACAGTTGATGTTTCTGCCATGGGATGGTGATACTGAAGTGGTCATGGTGGTGGTGGTGGTGGTGACAGTAGTGATGCTGTTGATGGTGGTGATGATGGTAATGGCAGTGGTGATGGTGGTATTGTTGTTGATGGTGATGGTATTATTGTTGATGGTGGTGGTGGTGGTGGTATTGTTGATGATGATATTGTTGATGGTGGTGTTGGTATAGTGGTGGTTGGGAAATGGTCACTGTAATTCCTGACCTTACACATTCATTCTCTCAACTCATGCTAAGCTCTTTTAACCCGCATTTCAGCACTGTGACCAAGAGCTACAGTGATCTATTCTGCTGTAGGTGTGGAGTTGAAGGCTGTGAGATTTGATCACGGTCCCTTGGCTGATGACCATAAATTCGGTCCACTCACCCATGTCCTCCCTTCCAGCCTCCTCTTAGGCTCCAAACTCATCTGTTACTTCTGCTACTTGCCATCCTAAGCTTTAGGCTCCAAGGAAGTTTTGACAATATACTATGCAGAGGGCCTGTGGTGAGGAAGCTTTCTGGGGTCTTTCCCTTCATGAATTCCCACTTCTGTTACTCTCTCCTTTCCACTCTTTGAACCCCCTCTTCACTGTGGGCTCTATCATCTGTTTGCTCTTCCTGTTCCAGGGCACCACTTCCACACAGTCCACCTGGCATACACAGAGAGGTGAACTTTCTGGAAACCCCCTGGATTCTCGGCTTATGCTCAGAAGTTTTCTGCAACTCTTATTACTTTTAGCAAAGGAAGCTGAATGCTTAAGTATCCCAGTGCATTATTCTGAGAACTCCATAGCTTGGAGATCATCTCTTGCAAATTTTCCTTAACTTTGAACTAAATTCTCTCTGTGTTCTTTATTCCTAAAAGTCCTATGCTTAGAATGCCTCCTTCTCTTCTCCTCTTTTCTCCTTCTTCTCCTTCCTCCTCCTTCTCTTTACCCCTCCATCCTTCCTTTCTCCCCCTTCCTCCTCCGCCGCGTCTCTCCTCCTCATTTACCTGTCCTCCCTCTTCCTCTTCTACTCCCTGTCCTTCCTCCCTTCTCCAATATTAAGCTCCCAGACTACCCAGTTGCATTCTAGAACATCCAGGCACTGATATCACAAAGCAGTGAAGTATGAGGTAAAGGCCTGAATTGCTGTGCTGCTTCCCTCCACTACATGGACTTTGGAGGAATGAGTGTGTGAGAAATGACTGGAACCACAGTGCTCAGATTATGGCAGGTGGCAGTGGCCCCAAGGGGTGTGTGTCCATAATCTACATATGGGGGTGAACATACATATATATGATGCTGGGGACAGGGTTTGGGGCTACATAGTGAGATCTCGTCTTTAAAAAGGAAAAAAAAATGAAAGGGAGGGGAATAACTAACAAACCAACAACAGAGTTGGTGAACCACTTGAGGCAAGGACCCCAGGACACAGCTACTCAGACCTGGTTCTTGTCTTTGGGTGGCTCAGATAGGACAGATATTCTGGAACTTAGGAGTCACAGACTATTGAGTGTTACACAGCTCAGTTGGAAAGGTATCCTGGAGCTGGGGAGCCAAGGAATACCACAGATCACAGTAAGTGCAGCAGCTTACAGCCCAGTTTCAAGTGTGTGTGTGTGGGGTTTCCCCAGTGTATCAGCTCTGCTCAGGCAGAAAAGGGCTTCCAGTCCCCCAGAGAGCGAGCATTAACAGAGTAGAGTGTAACAACTCTGCTCTGTCAAGGGAATGTTTCCCCTGACAGAAGTGTTACAAGGATGCTCCAGTTGCCGCTCTGGGGCTCCTCTCTGCCGCTGCTTAAGTTCTGCTGCTCTTCTCTGCCACTCTGCAGCAAAAGAAGGTCTTCACCCAAAGTTCATTCAGGGATTTTTATTATTAAAAGAATTCCATGCGTACACAGGTTTTAAATAGAAATTCTTGGGGGGGGGGAAGCAGAGTTTTTCCAGGGGGCAGGGATTGGTCAAATTTGAATCCCTGAACTCTGATTGGCTAGCTAATCGTTTTCTGCATAGGTTTAGGGTCAGATTGGGCTCTAGTTTCAGGGCCAAAGTATGTTTCTTTTACTGGTCTTTTTGGCTTTTTGGCTCTAGTTTTAGGGTCAGAGTGTATTCTTTCACTGGCTCTGATTCTAAGAACAAAGTGTGTTTCTTTGGCGCTGGTTTCAGGGTCAGGGTGCATTTCTTTGGTTCTGGTTGCTGGGTCAAAGTGTGTTTCTTTGGCTCTGCTCAGGGTGTGTTTCTTTGGGTAGTTCGTTTTCCCTACAGTTCTGCCTCTGACCAGACACACTACTTTACACAGACAATTTCCTCATTTGTGGAAAGGTAGAACTAGGCTGAAGAGACAGT
This sequence comes from Cricetulus griseus, assembly GCF_003668045.3. NCBI lineage: Eukaryota > Metazoa > Chordata > Mammalia > Rodentia > Cricetidae > Cricetulus > Cricetulus griseus. Next base: position 106,815,368 of record NW_023276807.1, on the reverse strand, counting down.
TCTGTGATGAAAGTATTTGCTCTCCAAGTTCATTCCTAGCACCCACATCAGGTGACTCACAACTACCTGTAACTCTAGCTCCAGGGGATGAGATGCCCTCTTCTGGCTTACCCATTCCCTTGGGTGCAAATGCAGGTGGTATACACTAATGCACAGTTAACTTGAAGTTCCCTTGATGTGGAGAGGATACCTTGACACGGCCTTCTGCCTGTAGATGGGGAGGAAACTGCCATCAGGATCACTGGGATCATGGCTGCTGTGAGTCTGGAAAGGTGCTTGGCCTTTTTATTCTCATGGAAAGATAAAGACAGAAGGAATCATTGGTGTGTGACATAGAGCAAGCAGCAGAGAGTCTGGGGCCCATTCTTAGGATCTTGGACCATGTTACCATGTCCCATTCCCTGAAGACTGGCTCTTTGAAGAAACTAACTAATGCCTTTTCCTAAAAAGTGAGAAATATCAGAAATGATGCCCTGCTGTCTTAAACTTCTCAGCTCTCATGTCTCATGTCTCTGCTGTTGCCATTAAGTCCTCTCCATGCTTCTGGCTCCCTGCTTGCCTTCAGGAGAGCTATGGACCAGTCGAGGAGTCAATCCATGAGGAGACAAAGTTGATGCTCTCCTTTAGGGATTTGGAGAATTTGGCTATTGTACCCAGGTGAGGGCAAACAGGACTCACATTTTTATGACTCAATAATCTTGGAAATTACTAGACTGGGACCCACGGCCCCTGAAGGCTCAAGGAACACACACACACACACACACACACACACACACACACACACACACACACACACACGTCAGCACCCTCTCCCCATCTCTTGATTATTTTTTTTAAAATAGGAAGAAAAGGTAGCAAGGATGACAGAAGAAAGACAGGCAAGCAGCTCATTCTCAAGGAACGTCATGGTCACTCCTGAGCCACTGACACCTGCAAGAATCTAAGAATTGAGTCATTGAGAGCTCAAAATTGGAGTGCTCTTAGCCTGGAGGATGGGCTGTCTCTGCCACAGTTGGGACAGAACACTCTTAAAGTGGGATGCAAGAGGGCTCAGGAACGAGGGAAGAACACTCACACTCACACTAACACATAGTCACACTCACACTCACACTAACACATCCATGTTAAGTTGCAGAGTGCTCTTCAAATCAAGGCACATGGAGCCCTGGTTCTTCTTGGTCACACCCAGACTGTGTCCTCAAGGTCTTTAGTTGAGTTGGAGGGACCTTAGAGAAACCCCATCAGGCTCCCAGGTTCCAGATTACAGACCCAGAATTTCCAAGTCATAGCTGTGTGGCAGGGAGATCTCATGATCTCTGTAAACCTTAGCTGTTTTCATTGTTGTTGTCTGTCTGCTAAAGAGGAAGAAAAACCCTACCTAAAATATTGGCAACAGGATTTTAGCCTCTGATCAGGTGCATCTGCAAGTTAGAAGGAACAATCCCAGAGCTGGAACAGGTCTGGAATAGTTGGTGCTTGCAGCAGCCAGAGTGGAAAACCTCATAGAAGTCTGGCAGAGAATGCAGAGAAATATTTATTGCCGCAGGAAGGGGTAAAATTAGCCCTAGACTAAGGCTGTCCTGATACCATCTCACAAAGATTTAAAACAAACCTCAGAAGGAACAAATGGTTTCTAAATTTTACCTAATTGCTCTGCAGGAGAAAAAATAACAACAAAACTCAGGCATACTTGTAGAGTGTAAAAACAAGTCATAATATATGGTACAGAGAATTACCAGGCATCAGTCTACACCACAGCACCCTGAACGTGCCTGATCTTGGAAGCTAAACAGAGTTGGGTTTGCTTAGTACTTGGGTGGGAGAAAATGACCAGGAGCAGAGAAATAAAGTACATGACAAGAGAAATAGTTCTCAGAAACAACAGAACAACAACAAAATGACACAAATGGCAGAGCAAAAAGACAAGAATCCTTGTGAAAACATCCCAAGAAAAGGAGAGAACTAAGCCTGTGAGGTAGAAACATGGAGACAGAATGAGAAACAAAGCTGAACTTCATTCAATGAACGACAAGATGTCAGACAGAGAACCAAACAAAAGTCATGTTAACAGAATAGCAGGGAAAACAAAGGCAATGAGTGTAGAGATACAGTAACTGACAGTATTTTAAAAAGAATAAATAAATAAATAAATAAATAAAATAAATAAATAAATAAAATTCAGTCTTGCCTGTGACCACTTCCAGTATGCAAATATGTGAAAGATATCATGCTAATATATGCAAAATGATGATAATATATGCTAATATGTGTCCAGAAAAAGGAGTGCAGAGATGGGAAAGAAATAGCTTACATTTTTCCAAACTTGAGGATAACTGTAACCCACAAAGTAGAAAATATACAAAAGAATCTTTATCAAGAGGCATCATAGTGAAGATAAGAAACTCTTAAAAGGAAAAGATGCCTGTATGGAAAGTGGTATAACAAAACTTCAAAAAATTATTTTTTTGTGGGCTTTAAATGGCTCAGTGGTTAATATCACTTGTTCTTGATTTTGATTCCCAGCACCCATATTGGGTGCTCACAACCACCGGTAGCTCACAACCAGCTTCAGGGGATTTGGCTTCCTCTTCTGGACTCTGAAGGCACCTGCATGCACATGCCCATTTCTCCCCTACCCCCCCACATACACACAAATTAAAAAATAAAATCTTGCCGGGCGTTGGTGGCACACGCCTTTAATCCCAGCACTTGGGAGGCAGAGGCAGGCAGATCTCTGTGAGTTAGAGGCCAGCCTGGTCTCCAGAGAGAGTGCCAGGATAGGCTCCAAAGCTACACAGAGAAACCCTGTCTCGAAAAACCAAAAATAAATAAATAAATAAATAAATAAATAAATAAAATCTTTAAGAGTTTTTTTTTCATAGCATAAAAATATACATAAAGTCAATGTACTAGTAAAGGAACAGAATGGATATAAATCAATACATGAAATAATTAAAATTTAAAATGAAAGAGGACAGAAAGGACGAAGTCAAAGAACAGGAAGATGAATGAAAAGCAAATGGCAAAATGGTGGGTTTAAAGCAAATGTGATTGGTCTGAATGCTCCAGTTAAACGCTCCAGTTAAATGCTCCAGATACTGTCCTGTTGAATTAAAAAGAAAAAGCTGCCTTCATAAAATTCCCAGGGAAGCACACAGAATGGAAATGGGCCATGCTGGTACTAATGAGAAGAAAGCAAGAGGGGTTATTTTAGCATCAAGGTAGATTTCACATAAAGATCCTCACTAAAGAGAGTAATTTTAAAATAACAAGGGTCATGTGGGGCTATAGAGGCTACTTCACAGTTCAGAGCCCAGGTTCAGTTCCCAGCACCCACAAGATGGCAAACAACCATCTAGGACTTCAGTTCCTGTATATGATATCCTTTTCTGACCTCTGAAGACACCAGGCACAGATGTGTGTGAACACACACACACACACACACACACACACACACACACACACAGAATTTCAAAATGTCTCTCTACTAGTCATTTACAATGTAATTCCCTGTGACTAAAGAACATTATTTGTATTTATTCTTGATATTTATATTTCAATATAATATATTGACATTTTTTAAGACCCTGGCTATGATTTATTTTGCTAAAGATTTTATGAGTACTTAAAAATATGTATGCTGCTCTTGCTGAATAGACCATTCCAGAAATATCAACTGGGTCAAATTAGCCAGAATATTCAGCCTTTCATGCCCTTGGTACCCTTTGCCCTGCTTGTCTGATCAGTTATTAGTGGTGTTCAAAGGTATGGCTAGCTGTACTTTGCAGATCTGTCAGTCCTGAGTTCATGGTTGGTTGGGATGTGGCACTGGGAACTGATCATAGCGCCTCACACCTCCCAGGCAAGCTCTCCACCACTGAGCCATATATACCCAGCACTCTATGACTTTTCAAAATTTTGAGACAGGGTCTCACCCTAGTTCACATTAAACTCAGTAGCCCAAACTGGCTTTGAACTTGTGATCCTCCCACCTCAGTCTCCTAAATAGCTGGAGTTATAAACTTGGTTATCACTGTCTACTTCATATGTTAAGCATCTATTTGATATTGATTCATGCTGTATTGAACATGTAAAATTACCATGTCCTTTTGAATGGTCTCTTTGCTATTTTTTTTTAAAGATTTATTTGTATAAGTGTTCTGCCTGAATGTATTCCTACAGGGCAGAAGAGGGCACCAGCTCTCATTACAGATGATGGTGAGCCACCATGTGGCTGCTGGGAAAGGAACTCAGGAACTCTGGAAGAGCATGGAAGAGCAGCCAGGGCTCTCAACCTCTGAGTCATCTTTCCAGACCCCTTCTTGCTATTTTTTAAAAATTATATTTCTTTTCATGTGTGTATGAGTGTTTTGTCTGCATGTATGTATGTGCACCGCATACATTCTTGATGCCTGCAGAGGCTTGAAGAGGTGTCAGATAACATGGAATTGGAGATGGTTGTGAGCCACCATATGGATACTTGGAACAGAACCTGGGTCCTCTTCAAGAGCAGCAAGTACCCTAACTGCTGAACCATCTGCCCAGCCCTTACATTGGTTTGTTTGTTTGCTTGTTTTGTTTTGTTTTGTTTTGTTTTTGAGAGGGTCTCTCACTAGGAGCCAGGGCTCAACAATGTTAGGCTAGCTGGCTTTGGGTATTGAAGTCAGGTCCTCATGCTTAAGCAACTGTTAAAGTACTGATTGAGCCATCTCTCCAGCCCCAATATTTACAGACTAATCAAGTTATCATTCTTCCAAGTATCCAAAAGGTCAAAGATATCAAAAGGGGAAGTAAAAAGTGATTTTGAAATAAGTGAAGAATGGAAACACAACTTACCAGAAGTTTTTAAATTAGTGAGCAAAGTAATGGATTTCATTCAAATGCATTTCATTTTGACACCTTCACAAATGCATACCATGTACTTTGCTGACACCTCATTGTACACCCAGGCTGCCCACAGATTAAGCCCCTTCTACTTTTTGGTCATATATAGATATAAAAGAAGACTAATATGTCTTGTGAGTTCCAAGCCTAATATTTAAGTAGGAAGACGATGTTCAAAATTTCCCAAGAGAACCAAGGCAATTTGTCATCTGGATACTTTTCCCTCAGTGAGCCCTTGGCCAGAGAAGAGAACAAGAGTTAACACATTGTAGGTTCTTGGCTGTGTTGTCCTTGTATGGATGAGGAAACAAGCCAGAGATATAATTGAGCCAGAGGAGTTCAGGCCCAAATCAGAATCCAAACCTTGTGCTCTGGAGCCTGGGCTACTAACAATCCCCCTGTCCCCTATTGCTCCTTCTCAGAGAGCAGGGGGCAGAAATCTTTTGGGATTTTGTTATGTGTAGGATGTTTTGACTGCATATATGTCTGTGCACCACACTCAAGGAGGCCAGAATGCAGCATCAATCTCCTTGGAACTAGAACTACAGATAGTTGTTAGCCATCATGTGAGTGTTAACAATCAAACCTGGGCTCTCTGAAAAAACACCCAGTTCTCTTAACCACTGAGCCATCTCTTCAGATGCAGGAAGCAGCAGTCTTAACCTGATGGCGGGTCCTCTGTGAGGAGTTCCACAATCCTTGCATTCCCACCCTGAGTTGTAGTATCCTCCCTTCTCTTTTCTGGCCTCTCCCATTTCCTTGGCACCTGTTTGGAATATCTCAGTTCCAGAACCTTCTAGAATCTTTCAGGCAGTTCCATGATGCCATGACTACTCTCTTATGACCTTATTCCTTGCTATACTCTTTGCCCTACCAACTGAAGCAGTCCTTCTTTCCAGGGATAGTTCATCTGTCCAGGCTTGCTGACGCCAGTCCCCAGACCCTGAAGCAGAGCTGTCCCCTTTCTTCTCCTGTGCTGTGCCTCAGGCGGACAGACTGGCTGTGAAAGATGCAGGGCTCTGGGAAAGGCGCCAAGATGTCATAGTAAATAATGTGGAACAGGGCAAGTCTAGTTGGGGTTTCTTGTCTAAATGAAATTTTCAGTCATGAAACACAGTTTATCTTATATTTATTTCATAACACTTAGTCTATGAACATGATGGTGGGGTGCCTGAGAGCTGGTCCTGACATGTCAAGATGACATGAAGCACCAAGTCAAGGGCATTTACTCCCTTGAGCCTGTGTGGTCCAGATGTTCATGTCCCTCTTCCTGAAGGGTCCAGCACTCACATCCTGGTAGCACAAGCACACTTCAGTATACCTGCATCAATTTTCATTTTATAGGGCCCAAATTTGTCCCCACTTTTGCTTTCAACAGAATAAATCCTTGAAAATTGTGGTAAGTACCAAAAGTCACCGATATTCTAATCCTTAGGACCCTGAGCAAGTCCCTGGCCGTGGTAAAGGAGACTTAGCAAGTGTCACAAAGTTCAGCATTCTGAGATGGGGAGGGCACTCTGGAATATCTACGGCTCATATCATTTCAAGCACCAGGAGAGGGGCAGGACAGTCAGTGTCACACAAAGTAGCTGTGGTGTAGAACTCAGAAGTGGGAAGCATGCACTTTGAAGAAGTAGCAAGGCCAAGGAATATGGCTAGCCCTGTGAGGCAGGAAGGAAAATGACAGGCCTTAACTGTACCCTAGAAGGAAGCACAAGGCCCATTCCAAACACAGAGCCCCAGAACAGTGGTGCACCAAAAGCTGCTCCATGAGCACACTCTGGGAATGCATCACCATGGCCACAGGTGGCTCACCCAGACCCTGGTGCTATGTCTGCTCCTGGGGTGTCCCATGGCTCTGGAAACAGCAGTTTTGGTGCTGGGTGCCTGTGTGTTCTGTACATGCACCTCTGATGACTCCCTAACTCTTCATCCTCTCCCCAGGGACTGTCTTCTTGGAAGGAAGTAGGTTACCCAAAGTCATGTTCCCTTTCTCTGGGACAGCCAAGGAATATGGCCAGCCAATGCCAGGGACAGAGCTCAGCTTGATTCTAGACCATTCTGAAGCCCCAGCCCAGCTCTGGGGGTTTGGGGTTCAGCCTTGACCATTTTTCCACTTTGAGGGTGGCTCCTTTACATCTGTTCAGCATTTCTGTCTGAGCTTTCCATAGTGGATTCCCTGATGGTGATATTCTAGGAAACTCAAAGACAGCAAGTATCAGGCAGCATTGCTGACAACCTAGAAAGTCAGTGGCCTTGGGGACCAGCTGAGGATCAGAGAGCTGGACCCTTGGTTTAACCAAGTTAGCTACAGAATGGAGTCATGCTGTTTGCTAGCATGGCCTCTCAGGAGAGGCCCATGCAGGCCATTATTGGAGAGTCTTTTTTTTTCCTTCTGGTTTTTCAAGACAGGGTTTCTCTGTGTAACAGCCCCAGCTATCCTGGAACTATCTCTGTAGACCAGGAAACTCATGAAGAGTCTTTCTTATTGCAAATGAGTTTGATTGTCCTAGCCACACAGAGCCTGCAGACACTGAAACAATAACCCTTACATGTGAAGAGCCACAGGGTAAATGTGTATTGTTGACACAGGCCCAGCCATTTCATGAATCAATGCCTCAGACCCATTGGAATGGCAAAGCCTTCTCTGACAGGTTGGCAAAGAGGATGTCAAAGCCTTCCTCTGTTCCAGGTGTGAGTGTTAATAGTGTAGGCAAGTAACAATTGTTTACTATTTATTTACCAAGTGACTGCAAAATCTAACCTCTGCTGCTTCTTCCTTCTCAACTTTAACCTGAAATAGCTGGCCTACAGCGACCTCCCACTGAGATTAGCCAACCCCTCCAGCTGTGCTGTATATAATAAACACACACGCAGAGCTTCCTGGTTATTGCATAGTTGATGTAGCTCCATCAGAGAGAGCACAGCCCACCTGATCCTAGCATTCACTCAAAGATATAGCATCATTTTAAATGGCTAGCAAGTGCCATTGCAGAAGCTGGGCAAGGGGGTCCCCATCTGACAGGTGTTGAGACCATACTAAGAGCCCAGGCCCTGTTGCTTTCAGTAGCCTTATAATCACTCCTCTCCCGGTTCTGCACATGGGTACACAGAGGCTGCAGTAAGGATAAGGGGACCTCAAAGACATACCATTAATTACTGGCATTCAAGTATTCATATGTGCAAGCATTAAACAAACATCTCTTACATGTCTACTGTAAGCCAGGTTCTTGAGAGGTGAAGGGGAAAGTGTGTGTGTGTGTGTGTGTGTGTGTGTGTGTGTGTGTGTGTGTGTGTGTGTGTGTAGGGGAAAAGGTTGCAGGTTTAATTAGGGTGGGCAAAGAAAGTCTCTCTGGGAAGGGGGAAGAGTCAAGACAGTATGAAAGAGGGTAAGGGGAAACCAGGCCATTAGAGAGTTCCTTCTATTTCTTGGGGCCCAGCACTGCAGCCCCTAATGGACAGGTGCCTCTGGGGCTCCCCAGAACAGCATGAAAAGTCTGTGGCCCTCCAGATGTGCTGTGCCAGATTGTACCTATGTCAGAAGCCGGACAGAGCAGGCAACATGGCACCAGATGATAATGCCCCCTGTCGCCCACACAGCCTCACCAGCTGTGAGTACCACCTGTGGCTCCAGTGTTAATTGCTCAGGAACACAGGGGCTGTATAATTTGGATCAAAAGGCCCCTCTTGGTAGAGACTTAATTGTAGCACTTTGTGCTGACCCGAGGCGATCTGCTACCTCTGGGATTGTGTGTCTGCTCTCAACCCTGCCCTTTTTCTCTCCCAGACTCAGTTTCCTTGCCTAGAAAATAGAAGTGAGAAACTATTTCAGTCCTAACCACCCCACAGGCTAAAGGGGAATAGGGAGGACAGGTAAACCTGGGGGGACACCATTCCTAATTTCTCACTGGAAAACTCCCATTTTTTAAAAGCTTACCCTGTATCCAGCCAGCCAGCTGTGCCTGGGTCCCTTGTATGCCAGGCATGAGTCCTGGGTTTACAGATGTCATGAAGGCCTGGTCAAGGGCATCTAAGAGCTGCCCTTCAGAAGGGACAGACAAGAAGACAGCCCTTCAGAAGGGACAGACAAGGAGACAGGAAGAAGTGCATGGAGAACACACCTACTGGGGAAGGAAGCTTTAGACTTAGCTCTGCCCACTTGGATCTGGGTAGGAGGCCAGTAGGTAGAGGACACCAGATGTGGAGAGAGGGAGGGTGTGCTGCTGAGTGTTGGTGGGAACTTCCTTCTGGCTATAGCTGGGACTGGCAAGGGCTTTGCAGGACAGTGGGGTAGTCTAGGTTTGCAGGATAGTGGGGGTAGTCTGGGTTTGCAGGATAGTGGGGTAGTCTGGGTTTGCTGGATGGTGGGGTATTTTGGGTTTCCTGGATAGTGGTGTAGTCTGTGTCTGCAGGAAAGTGGGGTAGTCTGGGTTTGCTGGACAGTAGGGTATTCTAGATTTGATCCTTTGGTTGCTGGAAGCCAGTGGAGAGTTATAGACAGCTTAATCTAGAGCCCCTAATGACAATGTGGGCTGTCAAAGAGTGGGGATGTGGGAGCAAAGAGGTCATCAGGAGTCAGCAGCATTGGTTAGAGTGGCACATCATTCCTGTACCCGGTGGTACAAGATTAGCAGGCCAGGTAGGGTTCAGGAGAGGAGAGATGGGCGCTTATGTTCCACAGGGAGATGATCAGCAGAGAAGGGTAAGGGATCCTTGGGCTGGCTGGAGCCCCCTGGACACTCCCTGCCCCTCCAAGCTGCTATGGATGGAGTGATGTAGTTGCTAGCTTCGCACTCCTGCTCACTTCCTTCTGCAGGGCTGGGAAGATAAACAATTCCAGCCCAGACTTCCTCCTCCCTCTGGGTCCCAGCCAGGTTACTAGTGCACCAAGGAGGTGAGCTGGAGCAGGAAGTGGCCTTGAGCCTGCTCCAGTTCCAAACTCTGGGCAACTCACCACTTGCAGTCCCAGTGTGCTATTGAGCAAGCTTTCTATGGGGCCTTGCAGGCTCCTGGAGACTCTGGGGACAGGGCCAAATGTCTGGTTGATGGTCACACTCCATGTTCCAGGGTCTGCTTTCTGTCCCTATTGGTGTCAAGAAGTGGTGTCAGTAGCAGTAGCGACCTCCTGATTTCTACTCCCAGATCCTAACTGCAGCCCTAGACAGATCTTTCATTTGAGATGGAACCTACTGTATAGTGCTCACAAGTGGCTCCTGTATGACTTTAAATGTTCAGGTCTGTGTCTGTGTAGTCACCTAGGTACCCCATGAAATATCCCTAACACTCCAATGCTGTTTACTCAAGAGCAGCAGACCTGGGACTCACCTTCCAAACCTCCTCATATTCCTTCAAATGACATGATGAAAGCCATGGGAGCCACTCTATGGTCACTTTAGGGGACTCTGCTGCTAGCCTTCCCAGAGACCCAATCCTGTGTATTAAATTGTTCACTGGGAAAACAGGAAGCCTTGGATGCTGGCTGGGAGGGAGGCCCTTGGTGTGGAGAAGATGCCATACCCAAGAGGCTGGACCAGTGGGTGCAATAGCTGTGTGACATGACTGGAGTGTATGGGACACTATGGAATGCATTGGGTACAGAGGAGGAGGAAGAGCTGCCTTGGATGCTACCCCTTAGCCATGTACTCCATGGCTACCCTCCATGGCCACCCTTCTAGGTTAGGCACCCTCTTTCTGTCAGCTGTCCTCCAGCTACCTGGAAGACCCCTGACCCTGACATATGTGGTCTTTTGTTGTAGACGTGTCACTGTGCCTCATATAGGGTGCTTTTCTCTCTAAGGTAGTGGATGTGGTTGGGGCAGCATCTTTCCTTTGTGTCTCTGTGCCCATTACATTGGTCTCCTCTTTAGACCATAAGCCATTGCTCCAAAAGGCTGTGTTATAGCTAGCTGAGTCTCCATGGACTCTCCCCTGGCAAAGAGAAGAGCAGGGATCATGTGGTCCAGGCAGGGTACCAGCACCTGTAATCTGGAGCTTGTGCACAGTAGGGAAGCGGGAAAGACAGAAATATCAGGGAAGACCTATGGGGCCACAGGCTGGTAGCCAGGTGTTGGAAATCAGGAGAAGAGGCAGGAGACAAAGTGTGACCATCAACAGCAAACATTTAAGCTCCTTGTTTCTGGGAACTAGGGTGTGAGCCCAGTTCCCCTGGAGCCAGAGGATTTCCATGTAAACCACAGTGGACCCTGGCCTGAGTTTCTCAGCCTTGTGTATTTGGGTTTTTCATCCTCAATGTACCTCTTAGGGCGTGTTGCCGGTTTCTCTGCCTGATATTGTAATGGTGGGCATAAAGGAGCAGGGTAGGGGCAGAGCAGTTCAGGAGCCTGTGGCCACAGACTGTAGCTCCTTGCCTGAATCTTACTCTTACCCTCCAGGCTGCTCTGCATAGGGCAAGCCTGTGGAGATACTTTTCAGGGAACCATAAACCATCCACCAGCCACCACCACACTGCTTTGCCATTACGAGCTGGCAGCCTAGGTATCCCTTCAGGCTCCTTGTTGGCCACAGGTTGACAACTTGTTGCAGTTGGCTCCTGTGCTCATCAGCCTGGCTGTCACAGTCCCTTGGTACAAAGCCTTGCTGTGTTCAGATGAGTTTTTTATTCTCAAAAGGCCATGCAAAACCCAATAGATGGACTTCAACAGGAGAGGAGGTGAAGAAGTCAGCCATCATGGTGACAACACCATGGTGACAACCAGGTTTTTGGGTGTGTGTGTGTGTTTGTGTGTGTGTGTGTGTGTGTATGTGTGTGTGTGTGTGTGTGTGTGTGTGTGTGTGTGTGTGTGTGTGTGTGTGTAATCGCCTTAACTTTGAGCAAGCAGAATCAGTGCCAAAGACAGAGCAAGAGCGAGGTGTCTGGGGCAACCCAGGATCCATTGTATTTCTCAAGTAAATAAGTTGTGCACTGTGCACTTCTGTAGTTAAAGCCAACCTGATTTCCCCATGGAGCAGACTACAGCTTAGCATTTTCTGGCAACCACTTGCTCACAGGATTTCATGCAAGTTGAAAATAAAAATGCAAAGCACTATGGTAATCCCTCCTGTTCTCCCAGCATGGGCATGGTCCACTTGAGGAGTGATTTACCCACCAGCTCTCCCTGTGGACCCCCACAGTGACCCTTAGAGGCTGCCTGTTTCACAAAACAAAAGAGGAAACCGAGGCAGTGGAGTAAGGCAAGTAGAGGCAAGACACAATTCAAGCCTTGGGGTCTGAGACACATGGTGTTTGCCACTCCGAGATTTATGCTGAAACCGAAAGTCCTGGGTCTGAGCCCTCTATGCACTGAGTATACAGTAAAAATGTCTCTCACTCATTTGTTCAGTTGGTGTCCTTGTCTTTGGAAGTATCTTAGGGTTTTATTGCTGTGGAGAGACACTAAGCACAGCAACTCTGGCTTACAGTTTCAGAGGTTTAGTCCACTGTCATCATAGTAGGAAGCATGGCAGTGTGCAGGCAGACATAGTGCTAGAGGAGTTGAGAGTTCTACATCTAGATCCACAGGCAGCAGGAAGAGACTGAGAAACACCGGGCCTAGCTTGAGCATCTGAAACCTCAAAGCCTACCCGCAGTAACACACTTCCTCCAACAAGGCTACACCTGTTCCAACAAGGCCATACCTCTGAATAGTGCCACTCCCTATGGGCCTATGGGGACCTTTTTCATCACAGGAACCTATGCTGAGGGGATGTTTCCTGGTTCACATCTTAGCCATGATGCTAGCCCAGACCCAATGGGAAAGAGCTACATTTTCAATTTTGGTAATTTTCAGGTATCTGATAATCTTTGAAAGAGGGTGATACTGCTTCAGTGAGCACAGGGGACTGAGACTGGTAAGTCTGCTGAAAGAGGGAAACTGACCAACACTGTATGGCCTAGGTGTGGGACTGGAGTGACTGGTAAAGGGCTATTGAGCTAACCAAGAGCTAGCCAGGGTTCAGGTCTCTGGAGGTGGTGACTCGGTGGTAGGCTTTACCCAAAGTTGGGACCCAGCAGAAAATGAGATCTAGAGATTACAGACATCACTGCTAGGCATTCATGGAGGCCCCTGGTCTGGGTTCCCTCATCTTACTGTGAAGATCTTGCCATCTGCTCTGCTACTAACTGGCTATGTAGCCATATGCCTGTCACTGAACCTCTCTGAGCCTCTAGTTGTTAATATATAGCAATGCTCCTGGGCCTGTGGTTTATTGTGAATTGTTTATTGTGCCACCCTCTGGGAAAGAAGTGAGTGAAGGTGCAGGCTGGGGTGAAGCCATGATACTTAGCCGAGCACTGCCACACAAAGGTCTAACACACTTTTCCTGGCACATAGAGGTGCTCCAGAGAGAATGTGTCCCCCAAATTCATATGCTGACAAATTACCTCCCAAGGTAGTGATACAAGAAGGTGGTACCTTAGGGAGGTGATGGGATCATGAGGATAGAAAATTCAACTGCATTAGCACTCTTGTAAGAGCTCCCAGACAGCTACCTCCCTCATCCCATGAGGACACAATGAGAACAAATTCTCTATGAATGAGGAATACCCTAAAACTAGGTGCTGGATACACTAGCATCTTTTTCTTAGACTCCAGCCTCCAGGGCTGAGAAACAAGTTGTTGCTGCAGCCATCTGGTCAACCTCATTTTCATGTAGTCACTGAAATAGACTGAGACAAGAAGATGCCCCTCAGCAGATAGTCATCTGATGAATGAATGAATGGGATCCCCAGCAATGCTGTGAGGTGATGGAATAGACAGTGTCACCCCATCTTACAGAAGGGGAAGGGTCTCTTTGAGTTGATTAGACTCTCCCAAGGACATACAGCTGGTCTATGGTTGCTTTGTGTGAGAAAGTTCAAGTGCTGCAGAGGGCTGTGGGATGATGGATACAGACTTGTCCACTCAAAGCACCACTCTGACCCTCAAGGAGAGCCCACAGGAAGCACTGGGCCTGCTTCAGGCCCCAGGAGCAAGCAAGGGCTGTTTCCCCCTCCAAAAAAACAAAACAAACAAAACAAAATACGACAAAAAACAACAAACAAAACAACCAACGACACCCTATCCCTGTTCACCTTATTTAATGCTCCAAATTTTCTGCGAGGCCTAATTGAACATTCCTCTGTGGACCCCTCGACGCGGAACAATTAACCGGCCTCTTAGCAGCAAGCGGCTCCCTGGGCAGACTGCTCAGATTTATGTCTCCTGGGGAGGCAGCCTATTAGCTGTGGCTGTAAATCCCAAGGTCCTGGCTGGCAAGGTGGGTTTTAATAAAATCAGAGGGGACGGAGCCAGGCTAGGGCTGCAGATTTCCGGGGGGAGAGCCAACATTTGCCTGTAATTAATCGGGACTCCTTCAAACTCTGGGGAGATGCCAGGGTCTTAATGAAAACTCAGGAGCTTGAAGCAGCAACCAGTTGGCAACCATACCAGTTCCCAGCTGGGACAGAGATGCAGAGACCTGGGGGAGTCTGGGTTACCCCTGCCAAGGGGACTTAAAATTGGGGCATCGTTCAGTGGACCTCGGGACCGTGAGTCTGTTCATCTGAAAACTTTCATGCTAGTTGGGAAATCACTTCATACCCCCATCTCCATGGACCCTCTACTTTTAGGCACCCTTGTCCAGAAATCCTGGAGCCTCCACATAATCCTAAAACATAAAAAGGTAAATACCTATCCCAGCAAGAGGCTTCTTGATCCCTAGTCCTTTTTGAATAGTGTTCTCAGCCTTCTTTTGAACTTAGTTGTCCCTTTAGCCAGATCTGTACATGTTGGAGAGACTTGGATGTCTACCCAGACACCAGACTCTCTCCCTTCCCTTCCCTCCCCTTCTCTCCCCTCCCCTCCCTTTCCGTTTCCTGGAGCCCTTCCTTTCTCTTTCTTTTCACTCTCTTCCCTTCACTGCTCTTTCTTCCCCTTCCCATTTTCCTTCCCTTCTTTTCCTGATCCGTGCCTCTAGCCCATACTCTTGAATTCCTGGTTCAGCAGCCTCAAGAGGTCCCACAGCATGGACCTATCTGATAGAGATCTTCTAACTATCTGGCCTCAAACTCCCTCCAACCTGATCCCTCCTCTGAGTGCCCCCACCTCTTCTCAGCAGCTATCATCTATCTGTTCAGGCAGAACACTCATAAGCACCCTTGGCTTTCCCTCACTTTGTCACCCCAACACATCCTGCCAGCTCTTCCATCGGGGCTCTGGCACCATCCTCACTGTTTCTTCACCACCCAAGCCTCTATGGTCTCCCACATGGACCACAGTGTCCTCCTCCACTCAGGTCTTTGTGCTTCCTTTTGTGTTTCAGGGTCTCTCTGATGTCCCTCCTACTGGGCAGTCTCACTCAGCAGTGATGGTAGACACTTTCTTGGTGCAGGTGTTGTCCCAAGTGCTTCACATGCTCCGGGTTCAACCCTCTGGTCAGTTGATGATAGTAGTGCTATTGCCCCCATTTTCCCAGTGACATTCCCATCCTGGCCTCTTCTATTCTGTCCCCCCACCCCTGCTCTCACCGAGTTACCCCCTGCCAGCTGTTATCACTGTCAAAAAGCAGCATCTTCCTATGCCTGTGTGCTGTCTGCTCCCTACCTATCATCCCCTGCGAGTGGGACCAGAGTTTTCTGTTTACCTGCTCCTGGCGCATAGTAGGCATACCATAAAGACGTCATGTTGGATGCATTCTGTTTAGAGTGGTTGGGAAACCATGTGGGAGCCATGTGGACTCCATGCGGTCTGAAATCAGGAAAGGGATTGCCTTTCTCAGAGGCAATCGTTGTCTGTGTTATCAGGCCCATTTCTTGGCATCCTACCTTAAGATGTACCCTCCTTGTTCTCATGGAGTCCATATAAGGTGAGGAGTGTGCCAAGAGGGACGTTTCTATGCTAGGTATTCTAAGAGAGATAACAGATGGACTGACACATTTATAAGAGTATTTTAAGAACTAGAAGGATCTTAGTCATTGCCTAACTATCATTTCATTTTATATTCTCTAAGTCACTGGACCTAGGACCCTAGACCCTTAGTAACTTGCCTGGGGATGCAGAAGTTCCTGACTAAAGTCAAATTATCTAGAAGCCAGACATCGTCCCAGGAGTCTGTGTGTAGCAGAGGGTTCTTATACTTGACATTACAACTCAAGGTCTGATTTTTCCTGAACTTGGGAAGCTAGGGAAAAGCACTGGGGTGACCCAGACTGGGATCTGGTGAGGGTGTTGGAGAAAAAGGCTTTGAAAATCAGCCAAATATAGACTCAAGTCCAAGCAAGTAGGCCAGTAGCAGAAAACAAGAACTTCAAGATGTTACTAGTGATGGTCTTCCAAATAAAGGCATTTCATAGGCGTTTACACTATCCCCAAACACTTATTCAGGATGAGGCCTATTCCACAAATTTTCATCTGTCTCTCTCTCCTTCTTTTCTTCCCTCCTTCCTTAACAGAGTTTCTAGCCAGGGCCACCCTCAAACACCATACATAGCTGAAGATGACCTTGAACTTTCTCATCTTTCTTTATCCACCTCTGCAAAGTGATGGGATTACCGGCATACACCATCGTACTAGGTTTATGTGGTACGGGGGCTCAAACCCTGAGATTATCACAATCTATGTGAGCACTCTACCCACTAAACCACACCCCTAGTCCCTCATAAGTTTCTCATGAAGCCACTCTGTCAAGCTGGGTTGAGATGCCTGCTACACAGTTGGTTTTTTAAACTTAATATTTTTTATTGAATCTTTGGAAATGTCACATCATGCATCCAATCACATCCACTTACCAGTCCTTCCATGTCCATCTCCACCCTTGTAACCTCACTCCCTCCCCCCCAAAAAAACCAAAGTCCAATTTGTGTTATCCATACAGACTGGAACTTGGGCAAATTCTCAGTAATCCTCCCCTTAAATAGAACTGAGTCCTTCCCTTCCTGAACCCTCACCAGAAGCCATCAGTTTTGGAGAGCTACACTTCAGCATCCTTATCAAACTTTTGCAGTGTTCTATTCCATGGCTCCTTGTTTTGTTTTGTTTTTTTTACCCTTTGGGGGTGGGTTGCAGGGGTAGGGGTTGTCACAGAAACCTTTCACATCCCTCTTTGTCAACTGTGCACTTGTAGTCACCAATATCATTGCAAAGGTAGCTTCCTTACTCTTTTTTGGTGGCAACTTGGGCCACCAACATCAACATAGACCCCCAACTGCAGTAGGACCTTGGCCCCAGACATGGCCCTTGGCAGCAACATGGCTTCAGGCTGCAGCACAGACCATAGACATCCACATGGCCTTAGATGGTATCATGGAGCCACCAACATCAACATCAACACCCCCTCTCCTGCATCAGGTCCACTGACCCATATATGGTCCTCAGCAGCAGCATGGAGCAGCAACATCAGTCCAGCCCCAAGCAGCTGCGTGGGCCACTCACTTCAATATGGTCCCTTGCCCATAATGTTTTCTTGATTGTAGCTTTTAATAGGAAAAGTGGAGGTGCTAGGACAGTGAGTGGTTCACAACCTATGGGTCGTGACCCCTTTGGGAGGTCACATATCAGATATCCTACATATTAGATATTTACATTAGACTCATAACAGTAGCAAAATTGCAGTTTTAATTAGCAACAAAATAATTGTATGGTGGGGGTCACCACAACATGAGGAACTGTATCAAAGGGTCATAGCACTAGGAAGGTTGAGAACCACTGCTGTAGAAAGTCAGGTGAACACACAGGGTAGAAAGTAAAGAATTCAGGATGAAAAAGTATGAGCATGAAGGAGGTGAATGCCACTGTACCATGGGAGACAGCCCTTATTTTACTGCACACACTTGAGACAATCCATGGAGACAGGGGAATCCATTAGTCTGCAGACACTGCTGGTAGGGGAGAAGTGGGATGGGATGCACACAGAGACTGGGGTGCATGATGAAGTGTTGGCTTAAACAATCACAGCACAGAAAAATTAGTTTAAAAAGGACTTTGGACATTTTAGACAAATAAAATATCTTATGAGTCTTTAACAACAAAAGCCAAACAAAAGAATCACAAGCAATAAATGAATTTTGTGTGCTTGAAAACTTTGTTAATAGAGTGCCAGATCCAAGAGGTTTAGCCCAGTGCAAAGAATAGGCAGGTTCTAGACTTTAGCTTCCAGAAGGCAGAGAGGGCAGAGCTGATGCCTCAGCTTCTGGGGGTGTCTGTGCCTGGGAACTGGGGTGCACCTGGGAACTGGGTGCTTGCAAAACTTTTCTTGGAGCAAACTATGTCTTCAGAGAAGAGTTTGTGAAAAGTTTGCTGGGAAATTCTCCTAGGACCCCTTTCTGGGCCTGAGGCTAGAAGACGGATAGTGTAGTAGGAAAGAGTTATATCACTTCTGTTCTCCCAGGTAAGCCTTGGGAATTCCTCCACGTCCAACTGTAAGAGAAAGCAAGTCTCCAGCTCTAGGCTGCTGTGAGAATGCAGAGGCCAGAAAGTGGATGATACTCAGGTAGGCCTGGCAAGATGGGGTTGGTTGGGGCAAAGAGATGGTGCTGTGATTAAGAGTGATGGTTACTCTTCCCAAGGACCAGGATTTGATTTCCAGCACCTATATAATGGCTCACAACTGCCAGCAACACCAATTCCAGAGGATCGCATGCCCTCTTCTGGCCTCTGCATACAGGTGTTGCCTACATACAAACAGAAGCAAAACACTCCTATACATAGAACAAAAATAAGTGCATCTTTGTTTTAAAAAGGTGGGCTGGACCATAGACACATGAGTCTCATCTCATCATAAACCTGTTAGCAAAGGCAAACAGGTTGGGTGTCCATCCCACCCTGCCCACTGCTGGAACCAAGTAGATTTTCTGATGCTATGTTCAGTGGGTTCTTTTTTTTTTTTTTTTTTTTTTTTTTTCCGAGACAGGGTTTCTCTGTGGCTTTGGAGGCTGTCCTGGAACTAGCTCTTGTAGACCAGGCTGGTCTCGAACTCACAGAGATCCGCCTGCCTCTGCCTCCCGAGTGCTGGGATTAAAGGCATGCGCCACCAACGCCCGGCTGTTCAGTGGGTTCTTAATGCTGTATTTAGTAGGCTCTTCGGTGTTGTGTTTAGTAGGTTATTTGGTGCTGTGCTTAGTAAGTTCTTTCCAGCTGTGTGTAGCTCATACTTCTCATGTCTCTTGTCCTTGGATGTGTGCCCTCTTGGATTCCTGTGGACAGGCCAAACACCCACATGTCATTCAGAGCTGGTCCGTGCCAACTCACCTATATTTCCTATACTTCCTGCACATAGTAGATGCTTGTGGAGCAGCAGATACAGGACTGTAGACTGTAAAGGAGGCCTGGGTTTTCATTTTGGCTTTCTACAAGGCAAGGCCCACAGCTCCCAAAACAGGTAGATTCCACCCAGGTAATACTGTGATAGGCTGAGCAGACTGGAAGACACTGAGGTGGGCATTCAGTATGAGTCTTCAGCATCCCATTGCAGCTCCCAGGACCCAGCCTCAGTCCTGCTGTGATGGCCACCAGGGTCTGCATTGCCTACCCCTACTACTAGTTTTTGGCCTTTAAAAGAATGGCCATTGTGGACCTCATCCAGGCCTTTGCTCACCAGGGATCCCGCCTGCACTGCACTCCTCATACACTGCTGGGTAAAAAGACCTTCCACTCTCAAGAGTCCCCTCCTTTAGAAAACCCTGAATGGCCACTATATAGGTGGATCTGACCACCCAGCAGGTAGATCCAATCACCCCCCCCACAGCTGCTCCACAGATGGACCCCATCCACCCACAGGTGGGGTTATTCATCCCAGGTTGATCTGGCCACCAACACAGATGAATTCAACTACACACAAATGAATGGCTACCCCATAGGTAAGTCTGCCAGTCCTAGATGGACCTGACTTTTGGCCACATTCACACTCCCCACTTGTCTGTATGTCCATCCTGGGTTTGTGTGACCTGGACAGCTGTGTTTCTTAGGTCACAGCCCAGGTTAGGCACACAGTTCTCTATAGGGTAAAGTGCCTGTTCCATTTGACTCACCCTCTGAGAAAAACGTAGGAATACTTACACTACATATGAGAACTTAGCTTCTCCCCTGGCATGGTTACCCCAAACTAAGAGAAGCCCCCATCCACAAGGAAGAATTTCACCGTCACCCAACCCCGCTGCCCAAGAGCCAAGCAGAGTAATTAAATCTCAATAATTGTTTTGCAGTGTTGGATTTATAATTACTAAATGTGTGATAACTGCGTCTTAAATGCCCGTGCTCTTTAAAAAACCTAATTTATAATGTAAAAAGCTGACACTTCTCCTCGGGCTTTATTTTATCTTGTCGGGAGTCATGGAAGAGTAAGTTATTGAAGCCCTTTCTTTTCCATTCGCCTTAAATCCAACGACAATTAATGTGCCCAATTTGATTATAAACCGCACAAATTAAACAATAAAGAGCTGTCTAATGAGAAATTAATTATGAGGCTGGGAAGGGGAGCCGGGCTGGATGGAAGCAATAACTCACCAGCCATGGCGGCGTGTGTCAGGCTTAAAGGAGATGGAGGGTCCTCTCCTCAATGTGTGTCTTTGCTGATAGGACCCATCACAGATCAGTTGATCCAGAAACCATAACAGCCTAGTAATTGAAACTGCTGAAATCAATAGTGCTGACAGCCTTAATTAAATTAAATATGGCCATGATGGGCTCCCAGCGCCCGGCGGCAGCGACGGGCCACTTGACCCTCCGGCTGTGCCCGCCTGATGGAGTGCAGTCATCAAGTGATGGATCTGACCCCAGGGGACAGTTGGGGACCTGGCTCCTGCTGAGAGAGGCTCCAAGCAAGCTGAGTAGCCGCTGTCGCCCCGCCCCACCTCCTGATGCCTGGCCTGCTGGCCGCCTGGTGGCTGAGCTGGACAGTAACTTGCATCTGACTAGGAAGCCTTCTGCTGGGGCAGGGGCTCTACTCTGTGGGAGCTGGGAAGTCTGTGCCATGTGATGTGTGAAGCAAGTGTGCAGAGGAGCCCCTTGAGCACAAGAGGGGCTAGGGAAGGAAATCCCTAGCTTTTCTACTACCTTTGGGAAAGAATCAGGGGCTCTGGCCCAAAACCAATTCAGGAGAAGCTGGTCAGGGCACAGTGTGATGCCACACTACCACTGAGGACTCACAGGACCCCGGGAAAGTTTCCCAGCCTTGCCAAACCTCCCTTTTTATTTCTGCATGATGGGTGGCTACATGGGCATGGAGCTATCTATGGTTAGGTGCATAAAACTTACAGCCTGGAGACACAGGCTACTGGATATTGGGAACTAAAGGACCTGTGAACATGGAGGGCCCTGTTTGGGTTACATGAGCATCCTGCGACACAGTGAGCACGGAGGGGCCTAGGTGAGTGGCTCAGACTCTGAACTCAGAACCTCTGGCCCAAACCCAGAATCTGTTCTTCCCACAGGAGCACTGCTCATGATGAAAGCCGGTTCAATGTTTGACAAGCTCTTTTTTTCTGCCCAGCCATCCCCTGTTATGAAAGTCTGTGGGTTATTAGCCCCATTTCACAGAAGAGAAAACAGAGGTTCTGGGCGATTAGGTAACTCAACCAATGTTAGAGAGTGGCTGGGTCCCTGAGCTACAGCTAGAATCTTGCAACCCAAGTAAAAGGGGGCCTAACACTTGAAGTTTAGGTCTAGGGGCCAAAAGAACCCCAGGTTTTGGGCTGGGAGGGAGGCTCTGATGAAAAACTGACTGTTTTGAGCTCCTAGAATTTGGAATCTTTCATCTGCCTCAGAACCCATAGAAGAAGAAACAAAACCAACAGCAGTTCTCTATGCTTTGGCTTTATGGCTGATTTTCTTATAATCCACCCCATACCAACATTGAGCTAATTCTGTGTGTGTTCATGTGCATGTGTGGGGTGTGAAGAACACAACTAAGATGCAATTTCTTAGGTGCTATCCACTTTGATTATTTTAATTTTAAAATATTTTGTTTACTGTGTGTGGGTGTTTGTATGTGTGAGAGTGTGGGGTGTGTGTGTGTGTGTGTGTGTGTGTATGTGCATATGCCTGTGTCTGTATAAGAGTACATGTACACATGAATACAGGTGCCCTCCGAGGCCAAAGGCATTAGGTCCCCTGGGTGCTGGGAACCCAGCTCAGGTCCTCTGGAAGAGCAGCAGGCACTCTTAAATGCTGAGCCCCCTTTTCAGCCCCAGGTTAATTTTTTGAGGACAAGAATGATCTAAAATGCACACTCCCCTCCTTCAACTCCTAACTGTGGGGTTCCCGAGACAACAGGAGCAGGTCCACCTTGGCAGAGAGAACACTTCATCTCATGGAAAGTTCCAGTTGGATACCAACTCAGATTCTGCTGCTTACTAATTGTGTGACCCTGAGTATGTCCCTATGCCACATTGCTTATGGGAATATGAGTACTTTATTAGTGAACCTCATATGTGTCACTATAACCAAGTCCAGGCCAGCCCTAGCAGAGTTTTCTTGCTTACCAGACACTGGACCCACTAGCTTTAGTCTTGGATTGAGCAAATTGAGCAAATGGGGTAGGGGTTCGGGCATGATCAGGTCCTGAGATATTATTCTTTCCTTACCAAAAAAAAAAAAAAAAAAAAAAAAAAAAAAAAAAAAAAAAAACCCTTAACAACTACAAAGAGTTGACCTCGTAAACGCTGGCTTTCACCACAGGAAGCTGAACAAATAAATATTTTCAGTTACCCTACTGTTGGCTGGCCTGAGTGGACTTCTTAAATGACTTGAGAAAGGCGGCTGTGTTCCTCCATGTTTATGTCAGCACTAACAAACTGCCCCTTCATTACAGTCCTGCCAGAGATCACAGGCCCAGATTATTAAAGGAGATGCCTTGGACATGCCCAAGTAGTTGCTGTGACAACACACCAGAGGCGGAGGGGGGTGGGCAGGAGGGCTGCTGTCTGTTGGAGGGCTCCCCATGCCTAGTCAGAGAAGATAATCCCAACCCCTCGCAGTCGTGTCATCCTCCTCCTCCTCCTCCTCCTCCTTCTCTCTCTCTCTCTCTCTCTCTCTCTCTCTCTCTCTCTCTCTCACACACACACACACACACTTTGCTTGACATGCACCTTAGCTCTCCAGGGTCAGGTTCCAGTCACTGACCCACCAGCAAATCCTACTGATGAACAGCTAAGTGGTATTTCTTAGCATCGGTTCTAAACCTTCCTAATGCTTCAACCATTTAATACAGTTCCTCATATTGGGGTGACCCCAATCATAAATTATTTTCACTGCTACTTCATAACTATAGTTTTGCTACAGTTATGAATTGTAATATAAATGCTTTTGGAGACAGAGGTTTGTCAAAGGGGTCATGACCCACAGGTTGAGAATTGTTGCTTAGCAGATATGGCCACCACCCTTCCCCAGCTACTACTCACAGTGCCAGGAACTCAGAATCCCTGCCCAGGTGTACCACCTTGAACAAGATCACTTACATTCTCTGAGTGTCCAGTGTAATAACAGTATAATAACAGCTTCCACCTTGCAGTTCTCCTAGGGAGCTTGGGACACTGCTACTCCAAGCGGCACACAGAGAGCAGAAATAGGGACTAGAGGGTCTCAATCTTGAGGGTCTAACTCCAACAGTGCTCCTCTCTACCTGCACAGCCTTGGGTAAGTCATCTACTCACATGAGCCTTCATTTTCCCATTTGCAAAATGGAGACACCACCCACTTCCTATGGATGAGCATATGATACCCTATGTGTTTAATGTGTGTTTATATCATAGAATGTCCTAGACACTCAGTTGAGGAGGGTCCTGGTACCTGTCTGAGGGAGGCTGGCACAGGCTGGACACCACCCCAAGATCCAGGCATTCACTGAGACACAAACCAAGAGTCCTGTCACTGGAATTTATATCTCACCCTGCACTCCCTCACTAGGACCCTGGTGACATAGGGAACAGACATCACATACATGTGTGTGTAGCTCCCTGTACCCCAGATCATGAGCTGTTTGTTGGTGACATTGTGGGTCCACTGGGGGAAGAAATTATCACAGAGAGGAAAGCAAACCCTACCTTGAATGTGTGTCTTTCACTAAGATCTGTCCTGCATGCATATGTGGGAGCTGTCAGCCTCCTCTGCCCAGTATTGTCCCCAGACATCTAAAGTGACAGACGATATGACTTACTCTCCCTGGTGGGCCTGATGGCAGTAGAGAAGCAGAGGGCAAAGTAGGTGGCCCTTGGGGTGGGTCTTACTGGAGCTTGGATTACTGCATTGCCCAAGCATCTTCCAGGCAGCTCACTCATCGGTTCAGCTACTATGACCAGGTTCCCACTTGGCGGCATTTTGCAGGTGGGATAATTATGAGTTCAAAGTCAACCTTGTCTACACACTCTGACCTTGTATCAGAAATACCAAACTAAAAGGGAAAGTGTAGGCTGTAAAGAGAGACTTTAAAGGACTTCACCTGTACAATAGTGGAGGCAGGTAAGTTTGAACTCTATAAAGCAGCAGGCAGAAGGTAAGTTAGGACAGAGCTGACACCACCATCTCCAGTCTAAACCCTGTGGGCTGGGAGGCCAGGCTGTTGTTTCCTGGGCCATAGTTTAAGGAAATTCGTCTGCTTTGGGACCCTCCATCTGAATCGGTAAGGACTTTGGCTGCCTGCACTCTGGAAGCTCATTGGCTTTGCTGAGTTCACTGACTCTGAATATTGATCCCTTCTGGCAACATCCAGACCAGTAGTCAGTCAAGTCAGCAGACCTCAAGACTGCTAAGCAGATCACACACACACACACACACACACACACACACACACACACACACACACACACACACTGCCATTGCCATGAATACCCAGGCCACCAGCCTTCTTGGAGGAGGCTTGGTTTGGGATCCCAGTTGCTATAAGTCCCCTTGAGCCCAGAGGACTCATGATGATCTGCAACTTTGAGACAACGGAGGTGAGACTGGATAAGGGACCTTCTCTGGAGTCAGAGCGGGGGCCTCACTGTCTTCAGGGACAGGTCCACTACAGGAAGAAGACAAGCAGCCCCAGACACCAGCAAAGAGCTGTCAGTGTCTGGCCACATTTTTCTACCTTTATTGCTGCTCAGGAATAAATCTAGGGGGCATCAGATATCAGAGAACTCAGCCATGGTAGTGAGGAGGAAGCCAGGGCCAGAAAACCCATCAAATTCAAATAGCCTTTCAGAGGTCAATATCTGACTCCTGGCCCATTCTGGAAGGACTTTCTTCCAATATATCCCTGTGCTATGGAAAAGAGGGTGTTTTCCACTGCCTCAGCTCTCAGCGTGGCCTCCCTCCTAGGACCCCATCTGATGCTGGCCCACCCTTTTAGCCTATTTCTAGCCAGTAACCCCCATGTCAAAAGAAAGCTCAGTCTTACATTGTTCACATGGCATGCTAGGCTGAACAGTGTCCCCCCCAACTCCCGGCCCCCTCCCCCCCCACCCACCCCCCCACCCCCCGCCCCCTGCAACTCAAGTTCATCTGGGATCTGTGGAAGTGACCGTATGTGGAAACAGGTCTTCTCAGCTATAATTAAGATGAGGTCACACTGAGTAATAGAGGGCCCAAACAGAGTGAGAGGGACAGAGGACACACTGAGGCTTACAGGGAGAAGACAGCCATTTGCAGGGGACTGAGGATTATGTTGAATCTGCAACCCAAGGGCTGCCAGTTACTCCAGAAAGCTGGGTGAGGGCGCAAGTTTCTTTTAGGGCATTCAGAGGGGTCAGGTGGATTTCTGTAGCTTGAAGCCCTTCTTCTGGTTTGTGGATATTGGTTACAGCAATCCTGGAAAGTACACTTACATTCATCACAGGTCTCAGTGGTCCCTGCTCCAAACCTCAGCAGTCACTCTTCTGGAAGCCTATTCTGGCTCCTCAGTCCTCATCATCCCCCTTATCTCAATGCTGATGACATCTGGTGACAAAGGCATGTTGCACATAGTCAAACCCGGTGCTTCCTAGGGACTATGGAAGCACAGATGACCAGTACAGTCCCCAGGACATTCCCCGCCTTGGATCTCCCATCCTGTCTGGCACACACCTGAAAGGCCTTGGAAAATTTTGCTCTCCCCTGTTTGACCTAGGATCTATGGGCAGACTAAGCCCAGCCTCTCTCTGGGGTCTGGGCCCAGTTCTGAGCTCATGATAAAGTGTCTATTTCTGGCAGCATCGGCCTGGAGGTGTAAACACATACCTGGTTGAGACACAACCATTCCTATCTTGGATTTCAAAATAAACTCAGCTCAGTAATGGGCAGTCTCCAGGTACCACAGTCCCTCATTAAGCCTGGAAGGGTCTCTGACGGGCAAAGGGCTGGCCCAAGGCCAAGGAGGAGACCTGACTTCAATGGGTAGCTTCCCAGCCCCACAGAGGGCATTAAACATAAGTTCCCTCCTCTACTCCCTCTCTCCCTCCCTCACCTCCTCCTCCTCTCTTACTTTCTCTTCCTTCCCCCTCCCTCTCCTCCTTTCTTCTCTCCCCATCCCTGCCACCTTTCTTTCTACTATTTTTTCTTTCTTCTATATCTTTCCCTCCTCTCTTTTCCTCTCTCTCCTTCATTCTCCCCTGGTTTTAAGAAGGACCTCTCCAGGAGCTTGGCAGTCAGTCCCCCGTCCAGCATGCATCCAATGTCAAAGCTTCAACACTTCTTCCCCATATGACCACAGCCCTCCTAGTGTTATAAATCAGTGCTCTCACTGGCTCTTGTTTCCTTTCTCTGGATTTCCCCCTTTTTTAATGTATATGTTCTGTCCACATGCACACCTGCATGCCAGAAGGCATCAGATCCCATTATAGAAGTTGTAAGCCATCATGTGGTTGCTGGGAATTGAACCCAGATCCTCTGGAACTCTTTATTGAGCCTCAGATAGCTTGGCCTAAAGAATTCTCAGCAGTGCCTCTCCCTGTATGAGCCTTCACTAGTCCCCTATTGTCTCCAGAAAAAGGTGGAATGCTTATCCACCTACAGAGCTCTTAGGGAAGTGGTTCTTGCCTCCAACCCATTCACCTGCCCATTAGCCACCGTTAAGGTCTGGCTAGGACTCAATGCACTGCACAGAAATACAGGTCCACAGCTTGGGCCTTTAAAGATATCACCCCTTCCTCTGTCCTCCCAGCTGACTAGCCCTTCCTTGCCCTGACAGACCCACAGCAGGGGTGTGTGCCTTCTACAGTCTTCTGACCTGAGTTTTGTTTTTCACCGATGTTATTCCCTGCTGCCTGGGTGGCAGTCCCACCTGTTCATCCATTCAAGGTTTCCTTCTGGTGGGCAAGTGAGCACTCAGCTTTCTGCAATGCAGTGCATGACAGGTGACTGCCCCGGGGACTCTGGCCTGCCCCTTGTTATGTAACACATCCTTCCATCCTGAAATATTAAATCCTGCAGGAAAACTCCTTAAGCAGAAAGGTAAACAACTCAAAACAGCTTCAGGAAGTCCCTGAAACAGACCAGATTCACTAAGCCCCTCCCTGGCAGAGTAAAGAAAAAGCTGAGAGTCCCTCTCAAACAAGCAGAGCTGCAAAGAAGACCCTCAGACTAGACCAGCAGTCAGGAAGAAGCCTAAACCAGACAAGATGCCTGGAAATGGTTTAGACCAACTGAGGAACCTAGATAGGACACTTTCCAACTGGCTGAACTGCCTGCTCCCAGCTTTGTGAGTTGTCACTCATGCATGAGAAAATATGCCCAGAAAAAATAAAGCTATTCTCAATGAAGCTCTGAGTAAGTTTACAAAGTACCTACTGTGATACCCATTTTACAGATGTGGAGACTGAGTCCCAGAAACACTCAAGAGAATTGCCCTCAGGTGCCCATGCCTGGCTCTGTGACTCAGATGAACCTCTCTCTATGCCTTCAGCTGTGTATGGTCATTTCTATGAACACCTACCCAGCCAGGTGGCTCTGGTCTCATTCCCAAGTGGCTGAGTGTTTTGGAGTAGCTTCTAAAGTGATTTCATTGTAGAAATAGTGTACACATTGATTTGGGAAACTAATGGATATTTTAAAACAATAAATATAATTTCTATTACTCTTATCACCCTTGGTCAACCTCTGTAGCAGCTGTTAACATTTTCTATTCTTTTTTACCTGTTTATTGATAGTGTTAAAATCAGAGCTCTAGTGCCATTTTAAATTGTGATTTTTAAAACTTATTATGCAGCTGGGTGTTGGTGGAGCACACCTTTAATCCCAGCACTCAGGAGGTAGAGGCGGGAGGATCTCTGAGAGTTTGAGACCAGCCTGGTCTACAAGAGCTAGTTCCAGGACAGCCTCCAAAACCACAAAGAACCCTGTCTCAAAAAAACAGAAAAAAAAAAAACTTATTATGTTTATTTATTTGTGTGTGTGTGTGTGTGTGTGTGTGTGTGTGTGTGTGTGTGTGTGTTGCATGCACACGTGCGCATGCCACAGTACTTTGTGGAGGTCAGAGAACAAGTCACAGGAATCCATTCCCTTCTCTCCCCGTGTGAGTCCCTGGGGATCACACTCAGTTCCTCAGCCTTGGTGACAAGTGCCCTTACCCACTGAGTCATATTGCCAGCCCAGTTCTACTTCTTGTTTTCAGCTTAGTGCAGTATCTTGGGTGTCTCTTCATATTCTAAACTATGAGTGTAGATAATGTTTAGCACTTTTTTATTAACTGTTCAAAAGGTGTCCTTCCATTTATAGGCGCCATCATTTACTCAGCCTCTCTCCTGTGGTTAAGCACTGAAGTGGCTTTGATTTTCACTATTCTAACAATTACACAACAAACTTTTTTTATCATTTTTTTATTTGAATTAGAAACAGGATTGTTTTACATGACAATCCCAGTTCCCTTCTCCCTCCCTTCCTCCCCTACCACCCCCCAACTAAAGCCCTACCTATCACATATCCTTTCTTCTATTCTTCCCCTGACTCAACCTTTCTGCTCCCTCATGACCTCCTTCCTCTTTTTCCCTTCTCATTCTCATAGCTCCCTGCCCCCTCTTCCCATGCTCTCAATTTGTTCAGGGGATCGTGACCCTTTCCCCTTCTCCAGGGGACAATGCACAACAAACTTTTATGGTCAAAAATTTCTTGCATACACTTGGATAAGCAATTAGGTTTTAAAAGTTAAAGATTTCTAGACTGGCGGTGTAGCTCAGTGGCACAGCATTTAATTAGTACCCCAGGTTTCACCCATAGAATTTTTTTTTAAAGGCAAAATAGATATATTGTTTAATAATGTCTTTGAAACCTGTACAATCAAATTGGAATGATAGGGAAATTTGCATGGTGACATGAAATACCATAAAGCATAATATATCTCTTTTGTTATGATAAATCTTTCTGCCAGCCACCCAAGCCCCGCTGCCATGTGGCCACCCAAAAGTAACACACAGTCTTATAGTAGTTTACAATGCTGTTGGCCAATTGACTAGAATTTCTTACATGCTAGCTCAGTCTTAATTATCATAAATCTATATATTTTATAAGACTTATCTTATCAAGGACACCTTCCACTGTCGTCCTCTTCCCAGGATCACATGGCGGCTCCTGAGCAGAGAGCAGGATGAAGAGGAAGAGCCAGAGAGTGATTTCCTGCTTATATTCTAAGTCTGCTTGCTATGTCACTTCCTGCCTGTATCACAATACTTCTTTACTACATTTCCCAGAATCCTCCTTGACTTCTAGTCCCACCTAACTTGCTTTTTCACTAGCCATCAGTACTTTATTCAACAACCAATAGGATAAACATACACCGAAGGACATTCCTCATCACTCTTTGGTTTCTTTTTCTTTTCTTTCTTTTTTTTGGCAGGGAGGAGTTTGGTTTTTCAAGACAGGGTTTCTCTTTGTAGCCCTGGCTGTCATAGAGCTTGCGCTGTAGACCAGTCTGGTCTGGAACTCACAGAGATCTACCTGCCAGTGCCTCCCAAGCACTGGGATTAAAGGCATGTGCCATCATTGCCTGGCCTTTTTGGTGTCTTAACAATTATTTTATTATTATTTTTGAGAATTTCATACATGAGAAGTGAATTTATATCATTTTCACCCCACTTTCTCTCTCCCCCAACTCTTCTGGTGTCCTTCCCCACTCCTTTTCACCTTCATGACCTGCTCTTCTTTAATTATTATTGGCAATATATTTGAATACATATACATATATCTATATAGAGATTGATCAATGTGAATGAATGAAACCAGCTGAGTCCCATGTGGTGGTTTGAATGACTCCCATAGGCTTATATGTTTAAATGCTTAGACATCAGGGAGTGGCACTGCTTGGGACTGATTAGGAAGTGTGGCTTTGCTGGAGTAGGTGTGGCATGTTTGCAGCAAGTGTGTCACTGGGGGATGGGCTTTAGGGTTTCAAATGCTCAATCGAGGCCCAGTGGCTCTCTTTCTTCCTGCTGTATATGGGTCTGGATGTAGGAGTCTCAGCTACTTCTTTAGCACTGTCTGCCTGCATGCTGCTATGCTCCCTGCCATGATGATAATGGTCTAAATCTCTGTAACTGTAAGCATGTCCCAGTAAAGTGCTTTCTTTTATAAGAGTTGCTGTGGTCATGGCGTCTCTTCACAGCAATAGGACACTGACCAAGACAGTCCATTTAGTGTTGCTCATATTGGATAATCTACAGGGGCTTTTTGCTGGAGAACACTGATTCTCCTTCTCTTAGCATCCATTAATGCCTACAGTTTCTCTATGGATGAGACCTTGAGAGACTTCCCCCATCCTGTGCTAGGCTGTCAAATGGTGGCATTGTACAGGTCTTCTTTAGAAAACCACATAGTTAAGATTTCATGAGTGTATGTTCTATCTTTAGATCTGCCTTAGCTCTAAACAGAAGGGCTCAAATCCAGAGACACCTGTCATGTTGCAGCCTGGCCTTACATAACAACGGTAGCCTCTTCAGTCCCCTGCATCTTGAGTCTGGTTGTTATTCTGTAAATAAGTAAATAAATAATAAAGTTTTGCAGGCCGGGGGAAAAAAAAAACTAATAGTGCCATGCCTCTCTAAATTCATATATGGAAGGCCCAGCCTTGCCCTGCCCCATGACTCCTAGAATGAGCTAAATGAGATCACAGAGGCAGGCTTAATTCCATGAGACTGGCATTCTCAAAAGAAACAGGAAAGAGACTTGAGGGGGAGGCCATGTAGGCACACAGCAAGGAGGTAGCCCTCTATAAACTGTGAAGAGTGTCTTACCAGGAACCAACCTGACCATCATGACCTTGAACTTCTGGCTTCCACAAAGGTTCAAAAGTGCAGAAGCCCCATGTTGGTGGTGTTTTATCCTGGCCACTCAAACAGACAAAGGAAACTTTACCCACAAATTGGGGTAAAACTTAACATATTGTGCATTTCAGATATTATTGACTTTTATTGTAGCATTGATGTGGTTTAGATGTGAAATGTCCTCACAGGCTCATGTGTCTGAACCAGTGTTAGTTTCCCACTGGCAGTGCTGTTTGGAAAGGTTGCAGAACCTTTAGGAGGTGGCGCCTTGCTAAAGGATGGAGAACAATGAAGGTAGGCTTTGAGGTTTTATAGCGTCACTCCACTTCCTGTTCCTTCTCAGTTTCCTGAGGATGCAGTGTGATCAGCCAGCCTCCTGATCTTGTCTCCATGTCTACCCTGACATGACAGACTGCGAGGTCTCAAACTGTAAGCCAAAAGAATCCTTTATTTCTTGAAGTGCCTCTTGCCAGGGAATTTTGTCACATGAGAGAAGTAACTAATACAATCAGGTTTGTTTTTTAAAGTAAATATCAACATACAGGCTAATTTGTGAAATATTTTCATCTCAATAAGTCCCTGCAGATAACTGAGAATAGCTAGGGACATCTGGAAGACTTCACACAGACCCTCACCATCAGTACCCGTGTATTTAGACACTGGTCCCTCATCAGACCATGGTACCTGACCGTAATGTATCCAAGAGAGCTGTCATACTGGCTTGGTGTGCTTGTGTGCTGCCCTCAGAGCCTGCTTCCTCATCTGTGAAGTGGGATGGTGCCTTCTTTCTTTTGGGTCACTCTGAGCTAAGATATACTAGTTGCCATAGTATGTGGGAGGAGATACTTCAAGAATTGTCTCTAAGAAATCATAAGACCCTGTGAATTTTTACCTTAGCATATACATGGACAAAGCCTGCCTCCTTCTCTGCAGTGACCAGAAGTGTCCTTTAGGAAAACTGACAGGAGTTTCCTGAAAGCTCCCACACTACATCAGAATTCTATGAGGCTTAAGTTGATACTGATGGACTCAGAAGTAGCTCAGGGTTTGGGGTGTTGGTGGGGACATTGTAAAGTGCCCAGAGAACTGCAGAGAGCCAACTTCCTGGGCTACACTAACCACACAAGAATGAGAATACCCACAATGAGGATTAACTCAGCCAGGGCACAGGGATGAGACACCAACCGAAAGACCTCAGAACATACCAGACACATCACATCCACACAAGGTAGTATCACACTGTCCCATTTTACAGAGGCTCAGACTTTGTCACTTGCTTGAAGTCACATCTCATGGAGCTGGGCTTCCAGTGTGAGTTTGTCTTGCTCTGAAAGGCTTTTCTATGTAAAACTGTGCACAGATATGTAGAAAGTCTTCATTAACGTGGGCACCCACTGAATGCCACTGTCAAACCTGCTGCATGAGGAGCCAACAGTTAACAATGCAGGCAAGGACTCCTGACTTCCACAAGTGAAAATGAGCACTGATAACACACACACACACACACACACACACACACACACACACACACACACACACACACCCCTCATAGAAAGGTGCAAGCTCTGTTGTTTTCTTAAGGACAGAAAGAAACAGGTGAAATCTGGTTAAAGACACAGCATAATTAACACTTTCCTTCTAGTGAACAGTATAGCTGTCATTCTAATGAAATCCAAATGACATCTAAATGAAGAAAAAAAAGAACCCCCCCCAAAAAAAGAAATCAGGGAAGAGCTGACCCATGTAGTGCTGGCCCCCACGGTGTGCCAGAAAACTCCAGATTGTCAAGTTGCCAGGTCTCAACTTCTTCTCTAGAGGTGAGGCACTTCCCAGGAGCCTGCATTGTAGATACCAAAAAATTCATTTTAAGTTTATTCAGAGGGCCAGAGACCCAGACAGCAGTGTAATATTGACAAGAACAGAGTGAGAGTGACAGCCCTGCTCACTCCAGACTTGCTGTAAACTATAGTTTGGTACTGTATGGGGGTCAGGCTTTCAGAATTAAAAGCCTTCTGCCACTTCCTGTTTGTTCACTGCTTCCTGATAGCAGTTCAAGGTGTGCTCTCTCAGCTTCTTGTCCCTGCCATCCTGCCTGTCACCTGCTGCCATATTACACCTGATTACACCTGATGTCTGTCATGGGCTCTATCTAACCTTTGGATCTGTGAGCCCAAGGAAACTCCCCCTCCCATAAGTTGCCTTGGTCATGGTGTTTTGTAACAATAACAGACAAGTGACTAAGACACTGGCCAAGTCGAAGGTCATTTCTTTTCTACTGTTAACTTTTTCTGAATTGTAAGGTTTTGTGTTTTACTTTTACACCTTGGATGAACTTTCAATTAACTTTTTATGTAAATTCTCTCTCCCCCATTCCTTCCTTCCTTCCCTTCCTCCATACCTACATTTTGCTTGTTTGCATGTAAATAACTTGTTGTTCCAGCAAGACTTTCTTCAAGCCAACAAGGTAGTGCATGCCTGTAATCCCAGACTTGTCTCAAAAACATAAGAGCTGAGGATGTGGGATGTAACTCACATGCATAGTATGTAGAAGGTCCTGTGTTCCACTCCCAGAATGAATTTAAAAATTTGATTTTTAAAATTAACCTATTATCAGCCAGGTGGTGGTGGTGCACGCCTTTAATCCCAGCACCCGGGAGGCAGAGGCAGGTGGGTCCCTGTGAGTTTGAGACCAGCCTGGTCTACAAGAGCTAGTTCCAGGACAGCCTCCAAAGCCACAGAGAAACCGTCTCGAAACACTCCCCCCTCCCAAATAAAATAAAATTAAACTATTATCAATTAATCAACATTCCACCAATGAGGACAGACAGATGTCTACAGACAAGCATATGAAGAAATACTTCTTGGGCTGGAGATGAGGCTTAAAGGGCAGAGTGCTTGCCTGGTTTGATCCCCAGTGCTGCATACACTGGGCCTGGAGGCATATTCCTGTGATTCCAGCACTCTGGAGATAGAGGCAAGGGGAACAGACTTCAAAATCATTCTTTCCTACATAGGCAATTGGAGGCTAGCCTGGGCTATATGAGACCTAGTCTCAAAAAATAAAATAAAATAAAAACAGATGCTTGAGAGAATATAGCATCAAGAAAAGTGATCTTAAGCAGTAGTGTGATAGAGGGATGCCCCTATGCCTTTCTTATTTCAGCAGCTCCAGTTTCAAACCCTGACAGCATCAGGCACTGGTGAGCATTCGGAGCACCAGGAATATTCTCCCACTATTGACAGGGCCAGTCATCTGCCAAACAATTTGACTTGAGAGAGGAAAGAGGCTGAATTCTCTCCCTCTCTCTCTTAAATAAAATTTGACCTCACAAGGCTGGCCTTGAATTCTTGAAACTCTTGCCTTAGCCTCCCGAGAGCTCAGGATGAGAACCTGTGCCAGCAAGCCTGACTCTGAACTCGTTGTTTTCATTAGGAGCCCACTCCCACAAAAGCTATCCCACTGTGCTATAATGTACTAATTCACTGTGGGGGTCATGCCTTCATGAGTGTCCCCTGCCCCCCTCCCTCCTGTTGCTATGGTGATTACATTCTATCTGGAGAATAGCACTATAGCCAACCACAGAAAGGAAACTTTTGGTGAAAGAAGGCTGATAGAATGAGAATAAAAACACTCATTTTAAGACCCAGAGCAGGGGCAAGAAACACGACACCCTCTTCCTCTATAGCTCCATAACGAAGTCTTTTAGTGGTTGTAAGTTTATCCTTAGTCTTGTGAATCCTAACCTGGACTCATTGGCTAACCTGAGACCCTAGTGGGGACTAGTATACTAACATGTTCCAGTGGAGAATGGAGAAAGCCAAGAGTCAGGTGATAAGAGGTGTTAAGTAAAGCCATACCTGTGTGTGCTCAGTATTCAAAAGATCTCCTCTGTCGCTAGGAATCTCAAAGCAGAGGTCTAGCAAAGCAGCCAGGCTTTCAGCTCTAGAGACCCTGGAAATGCACTGTGTGGA
Source organism: Cricetulus griseus (assembly GCF_003668045.3). NCBI lineage: Eukaryota > Metazoa > Chordata > Mammalia > Rodentia > Cricetidae > Cricetulus > Cricetulus griseus. The sequence continues at coordinate 106,780,333 of NW_023276807.1, read as the reverse complement.
TGCAGGTGGACCTCAACTGGGACCCTGGAGTTTTTCTGTTACTGTGACATATTTTAATTATTTCTCTTTATTTTATAGGTACACATGTTTTCCCTGTGTGCATATATATTCATCATGTGTGTATGCTTGGTGTCTGCAGAGGCAGAAGAGGGGGCCTCTGGAATTGGTGTTAGAGATGGTTAGATGTGGGTGCTGGGAACTGAATTTGGGTCTCCTGGAAGAGCAACAAGGGTTTTTAATCACTGGGCCATCTCTACGGCTCCCTATGAGAGACTTTAGGCACTGGGGTGCTCTTGCCCTTCATCCATCTCAGGATCCTGGTACCACCTCTGGCTGGTATAAAAGGCAAGACTGAGCTAGGTCTAATAATGCGGTGAGTCAGCATCTGCAGGACTCTCCCTCATCCACTGTGTTCCCCACAGAGAGGGATGGAGCGGGGAAGAGAGGAGATGAAGGGCTTGTTCTCTGCAGTGACCTCGGCTCATAGTTATTGCTGCCCCCATCACACTGCAGCAACTGCATACACCTTGGGAGCCAGCACTGCTTTGGCAACTATTGGAGGTGACACACAGCCTCAAGTCAGGAAGCCATTCTTCAATTTCTAATAAAATCCCTGAAGCAGGGATGACGCACAGTAAATCAACCTTCAGCAGTTCCACTCTCCCGTAATCTGTTCAATTATCTGTTGGTGCTCTGTGTGTCCCCTCAGAGGATCAGCTGGTGCTGCAGGCATGCCAGCCCTGCCAGCAGTAGTTGGAGAGTGTGGGTCCAATGGCCATTATGCTCAGAGACTACAACCACCATCCAGCTTGGAGGAGGGTTGCAAGGAGGTTGGGAACCATGCAACAGTCCACTGGCCCAGCACAGGGCTCTGTGCATCTCCAGCATCCCAGGAAAGATGCTCTGAGAATCCACCATGTTCCTGGAACCATGGAAAAGCAGGATCAAAATGAAATGTCCCTGCTATCTGGAGTGGCCAATCTAGCAAAGAATGGACATCAGGTGCAGAGAGTATGGGTGATAATAAAGAAAGGATCTGGTAAACTTTCCTGAGTGCCTGGCATTGGAGCTCTGTTGCTTACCTGCTTGTGACATAGGCAATAGCTTAACCTCTCTGAACCTAGATAATGGCTGCACAAAAGGATGGAGACTTGAGTGTGTACTGGGGGCTGTGGAAGAGTGGGGTGCTTCCCAGGAGCATCTTCCCTCATAACCTGTACTCCAGAGCTCTCTGTGATTCCGAATGGTATCTTTTCTCCATCCTCTTCAGGCCCCCTTCGTCTCCATTGCTGAGGTGTCTGTATATGCATGGGCCCCTCACCCTTACACGATTGACTGAGGACCTTTCAGAGCTAGAGTTCTATTCTCACTTGACTTTGTGGACCCCTTGGGCCACCTAGATGGCATACTATCAGCTAGTATCTCCTGCCTTGTTGTCAGAGGGCAGGTGGGTAGATAGAGAGCTGGATTCATGAATGGGTGAGTTACCTGATGAAGGGATGGTTGCATGCATAGACTCAGGAACTGGAGAGTAGATAAAATGATGGATGAGTGCATGCAAGCATGAGTAGATGGTTGGTTGGGTGAACTGGTTAATGGATGAATGGATGGATAGAGAAGATAATAAGAGAGGATAGTTAGATAATGTGAAGGGTGAATTGTATGATGGATGGGCAGATGGTGGGTAGGTGGATAAAGTGATGAATGAATGAATGAATGAATGAATGGTAGGAGGGATAGATGGATGGGTATGCAAATAGATGGGTGAATGGAGGCCTAGGCAGATGGGTAGGTAGGAGGTTGGGAGGGTGAGCCGCCGGTAGGTGTTACATAGAAAAGTTAGATAGGAAGAGAGTGATTAGACAAAGTGAAAAGTAGATTTTAGGATGGATAGAAGGATGAATGGGTGAATGGATACTGTTGAGTGAATGGATGGTAAGAAAGGTTGGTACATGGTGGAAGTGTGGGTGTACAAACAGATGAATTGTAGGTGAGTAGGTTAGTGGATATACAGATGAGCTAGTGGGTGCATATAAGTTGCAACTGGGGAAATAGGAACATAATAGGCCTGGGAAAGGATTTCCATGTAGAGGGGGGATGTTTCATTATCAGAGACAGAAGTTGGTTCTGACGACTAAGGAAAATTTGAGACATCATTTGTTTCCTTATTAAACTGTCTTGGGCAGCGTGCTGGGCTCTAGGGACCTGGAGAAAGAAGGCTCAGGGTTGAGTGACAGGTGACTGGGCAGTGAGTGTGAACTGCTGTGAGTGCTGGAATAGAAAGCCTGAGGGAGCCACTCGCTCTCCTAATTTTAGCATAGAGAAGGTGTCCAGCAGGGCTCAGTGTGGCCCTGTGAGCCCACATTGTGGACAGCCTCAGCATCTGGCAAGGACTGAGTTGGCACCTCTTTACTACCTCTGGGCAAGCCCATGCCTGACTTCGGCTTGGGAGCTCCTGCCTGGCTAGGGATCCCTGGGGACTTGGCAGACACTTGTGAAGCTGGGGTTCTTTTTTGTCAATCCTATTCAATCCTCACAGGGATGGGATTGTTCTCCCATTTGGGGAGAAAGGGAAGATATTTAAAGAGGGAAGACTTTTCCCTCAAGCTCACCCACCCAGCTGTGGAGCAGAAAGGCCAGACTTGGTACCCAGGACAATCACCCTGGACCCCCTACCCCTCCTACTAGTCTATGTCCCTGCTCAGCATGGATGTCCTGTCTCTGTTGTCAGGGTAACCTTCCCAGCCTAGCAGTCACCCCCCCTGGAGCTTGACTCCTGCACCTGACATCATAATCTTCCATGACATCTTAATCAGCTCCCTGGCAACGACAACAACAGGCTGCAGCGGCATTAATACTCCCATGAGTCAGCAGGGCCTTGGACAGGCCCACCTGCCCCGCCTCTCCTTATCCTGCCTGCCACCCTGACCTCTGGGAGGAGGAGAAGGGCCAATGGGGCTCGGTTTGGAATTCCAACAGTCACTACTGCTTCAGATGCAAGCTTTGCAGAAGAATCTTGACCGACTTCAGCTTCCTCCTCTGTAACACACAGAGCCGTGATGATGGCCCAGCAAGCATGCTCTACTGGATGAAGTCCTGGTGGAAGGAAGGGGGCATATCATGTCATCTCCAGGCATGCAGCATTACTCTTTTGCTCTCTGCAGCATGGGTGTCCAACCACACCACAGAACCCCCTACAAGGACCAAGAGGACACACCTATGGCCTGTTGTGGGTCTAATTGTGTTCCCTCCAAAAGACATGTAAGGCATGCCACACCCTGTTACTGGAAGATGTGCCCCTCTATAGAAATATGGTCTGCCGAAGTAAACCATTTAATATGAGATCATGGAGTAGAGAGGGGCTTAATCCAGGACAACCAGTGTCCTTCCAAGAAGAAACTTGGACAGAGTCACAGAGGACACCATGGAAACAGGCAAAGGCTGGAGTAGTGCAGCTAAGAGCCAAAGGTTTCCAAGGACAGGGCTACCCCTAAGGTCAGGCAAAGAAGAACGGTTGTACACAGGGTCTCAGAGAGAGCGCAGGCCTGCTTAAGCCTTGGTTCTGATTGTCAGCCTCTCGGACTATGAAAAGATCCATTTCTGTTGCTTTAAACTGTCCAGTTTGGGGAGCCTGTCCCAGGTGACCTAGGAGTCAAAGATGCCTTTAACAGTATAGCTCCTGGGTCAGGAGAGATGGCTTAGCTGGTAAACTGTTTACCATACAAGCACAAGGACCTGAGTTCCATCCCCAGAGCCTATATGAGAAAGCCAAGTGTGGTGGCACACACTTGTTATTGGGACAACCACTAGCCTAGACTACTTGGTGAGCTCCAGGCCAGGGATAGAATGTATCTCAAAAAAGCAGATAGATCCATAGCAACAACACCCAAGATTGTCCCTGAGCATGTGCATGAATGTCATTCAGGTGCACCTGTGCCTGTGTGCATGTACACACACAAACACACACACACACACACACACACACACACACACACACACACACACACACACACGTGCGTTTGCGCATGCACAGCTTCAACTCAGAGTTCTTTATGGCAAGGCTGGGGTACTCAGCAGAGATGCTACCTGAATGAAACCACCTTCTGCACCTTCTATAAGCTCAGTTCATTTTCCCAGGGATAGGGGACCATGAGGGCCACCCCAATGTTAGAGGTGAATTAGAGATGGAGGGAAAACGGCAGCCTGGCAGGGAAACACACCATGGTTGATGGGATTATGTATTCCACGGCATAGTTACAAGCACTGACTTTCAGTTCTCACTGGGGGGCCTGATTCTACCATCGAGGCCTGTGTCCAGTAGAAAATGGAGGTTTCCATGAAGAACTCGCCTAGTGTGTGCGTGACATCACTAGGACAGAGACACACAGGGTGCTCTGATAGCCTTTACAGTGTTTTTTCAATCTCTCTTTATTTGTTCCCTGAGACAGAGCAGCTAGGGATTCCAGAGCGCTTCTGTACAGATCCATGTCTCCTGTCGGCAGCTAACATTGTCCTTTGCACCTCTCCATGGACTGTGGCCTCCCGGGTCTGTTATCTCTTCAGTTGGGTGGGATAATGAGGGATCTCCACATAGTCCAGAAAATAAGGAGCTTCTAAACTCAGAGCCACCATCACATCTGTCTCCTATCATCACTACAGACCTTGTATTGGGATGAAGTCTGAATGTCAGGCCAAAGCCGCCTTCCACATTTGTCTTTTAAAGTGGTGATGAAATGACACAACCCCCACTCTGCCCCTTGTCACACAAACCTCTACACCTCTGCTCCTACCCCCATCTTCTGTCTTGCCCCTCACTCAGCCTAGCCTAGCTCTCATTCCTTCAGGCTTACTCCTCCCATGTGATCCTTCCTGAGGGAATCTTCATGGCCTCTGTCATAAAGCCATCCTCCCAAAAGAGTGCACCTGGGTAAGGTTGAGTGGCATCAGCCACAGCCAAGCAGCCACTGGACTAGTTAGAACAGGAACGTGGCTGGGCAGTGGTGGCACATGCCTTCAATTCCAGCACTTGAGAGGCAGAGGCAGAGGCAGACGCAGAGGCAGAGGCGCAGAGAGGCAGAGAGGCAGAGGCGCAGAGAGGTAGGCAGATCTCTGTGAGTTCAAGGCTAGCCAGGTCTACAGAGTGAATTCCAGTTCTGCCAGGGCTACACAGAGAAAACCTGTCTCAGAGGGTGAAAAAACAAACAACAAAAAACCAAGCAGGAATGTAAAGGGGTTCCCTAACCTTGTGACTCTCTTGACCTTTGTTCTTTTACCCCTAAGAAGACCAGGACAGCTAATCAGTGTGGAGGGTCATTGAGAGGCAAGGGTGAATTTGGGGTGGGATCCCTTGATATGCCAGAAAGACTCAGACATGAGGCTGTTGTGGTTACCTCACTCTTCTTAAAAACAGCTTCCTGAAAGGTCCACTGTCCTCTTAGAACAAACAACCATGGCCTACAGGCTTCCTCAATGCCAGGTCATACACAGGCCTCTTCCCAAGCCTGCTCTAGCTTACACCTCACAGTGGTAGAATGTGGAGTGACTGCATAGCCCTGCCTTGTCAGAAGACAAAGCACACACATAAAGAGTTTGGCAACATTTCTAAAGTCACAGTGTGTGGGGAATGAATTCAAGCATTTGAAGCTCTTTATTGAGCATCTACTGAGTGCAGAGCTTGGTGCTAAGTGGGGAGACAGCCTCAGCTGAATGGAACTCTTGAGGGGGCTGAAGCTCCAAAGAGAGTGATAAATAACAGCAATTCAATGTCACTGGCATCCATGAAAATAAAACAGGTACAGGAGGGGTTGCTAGGATCAACATCTGTGTTCTAGAAGGTAAGGGAACCCTTCTTGGAGAAGCAACCCTGAAGAGCAGAGGCCCCAAAGGAAGTGAGGAAACTGGAGGCTATCTGAGGCAGTGGGGTTTCTGAGGAACAGCTCGTGGGTGATCTTAGAGCAGGAAGGAACCCCCAAGCTATTGGGTGGGAAGGAAGAATCAAATGTGACAGTGGCACTGAAGGAAGAGGGGGAGAGGAGGGGAGGGTGGGTCGCAGGTTAGAACTAGGAATGAGGAAACATTTTTAGAGGGTTTTATGCACACATGACCACACTGGAGAGGTGCTGTGTAAGAAGTGGGTTGGTTTGGAGTAGCAGGTGGGGAGAGAGCATGTCCATCTTACCTCAGTTTACCTCCCAGGAGGCAGGAACCGCCCCCAGGCTCAGTTGATACAAAGGTCCCTGGCTAGCCCCATGTGACTCCTCTCGGAGAGCACTGTGGGTCTCCTTCTTGAACCCCAGCATCAGTGCATCTCCTGGGCTTGACCCTGGTCACAGTTAAGAAGCTCAGCAACTTTCTCAGAGGATACAAACCTAAACGGTTGAGGCCAAGATTTGAACCCACTGAGAAAAGTCCAGGGAATCCTCTGCATTCTGAAGGTGACTTCTTCACTCTCCTCTTCCTCTAACCCCCTTCCCTCCTTTCTCCTTTCACTGCCCCCCTCCCAGGCGGCATCTTTCTGAGGGCCTCCCTTACCTGGCAATCACACTCCAGACCTGGCTCTGGTTACTGAAAACCCTGGGGGTCTGTTTAAATAAGTGTGTCTGAGCAGGAAAATCAAACAGACAGGGACCCTTCGGGGCCACCTCAGGACCACCCCAGGGACTACCTCTTGAACCCGATAAGGCTGGATTTACTTTCACTTAATTGGACTGTGGCCAGGGGCTCACCATTTGATCAGATTGGAGTCTCAGCAGGGATGGGCTGTGTGGCCATCAGGTGGGTATTCTGTAGCCCTGGCAGGACAGAGAAGACAAAGGGGCTGTGGTACCCCTGAAGGGAGGGGCCCTGCTGGATCCTGCTTCTTGCTGAATTGGGAACACCAGGAGAGGAAGCTGCTGTGATTGAATCCTTCTAGAAATGCTCCAGGTCCCACTAGGTCCTGACTTCTCTGGCTTGCCCACCAGTCTCCACTGTCTGTTTCTAGGTATACACAAAGAAAGACCTGGTAGGCACTTCAGGAGTTAGTGGCCAGTATGGCAGGGACAGCCACTGGGCCTGTATGAAAGGCACAGTCTAACCACCAGGGCTTCCTCCTCTCTTGCTGGGTAAGAACTCAGATTCAAGTTCACAGACAGGAGCAAGCATCCTAGGAGGGACAGCTTCAGCTTTCTCTTCAAAAAACCATTCAAGAAACATTTGTGACCCTTTGTTGTGGCCCATGCCTTTAATCCCAGCACTCAGGAGGCAGAAAGCAGGCAGATCTCTGTGAGTTCAAGACCAGCCTGGTCTACAGAGTGTGTGCCAGGGCAGCCAGAGCTATGTAGTGAGACTTTGTCTCCAAAAAGAAAATGAAAGCCAAAAAGAGAAAAAGAAAAAATATTTGTGGGGGCTGGAGAGATGGATCACTGGTTAAGAGCACTTCTTGTTCTTGCAGAAGACCCAAGTTTAATTCCCAGCACCCAGCTATTTACAACCATCCATAACTCCAGCTCCAGGGTATGGATGTTTTCGTCTGACCTCCACAGGCACAAGGCACAAGGCACACAAATGGTGCACAGATATACATGCAGGCAGAACACTCACACAAATACATTTTTTAATCTAAAAATTAAAAAAAAATGGGCCCTGGGGCTGTAGCTCAGGGGGTAGAGTGCTTGCCTAGGACGCAGGAAGGTCCAGGTTCCATTGCCAGCAATGCATAAACCGTGAACTGTGGTACCCACACATCTGTAATCCCAGCACTTGGGATGTGGAAACAGGAGGACCAGGATTTCAAGGATTCACCACCTCAGCTACATGGAAAGATAAAGGCCAGCCTGGAATACGTGTGTGTGTGTGTGTGTGTGTGTGTGTGTGTGTGTGTGTGTGTGTGTGTGTGTTCACACACGGAGAATCAGAAATTTGGCTTGACATGATCCTGCACACATATTCACTCACTGAAGTGAATAAGGCAGGGACATTTAGGATTTGAGGCCAGCCTGGGCATACAAAATAAAAATATTTGATTCACATTTAGATTTGCTGGTTCCCACCCAAATGCCGTCGTTGGCTTATGCTAAGTGTTTCAGGCCAGGGGATTGCTCAGAGGTCCAGGTAGCATGAAGGTTGTAATTTCTTGGTAGTCATCCACTCATGTCTCTCTGGTACCAAGGTCTGTACTGGTCTCAGGATCTGTTCAGGCACACTGGGGGTGGGGTGGGGTGGGGTGGGGGTGGGGGTTCTATTGCTGGCCACCTGACACAGTCTAGAACACCTTCATCACAAAACCAGACTCCCAGACTTCTTGGCCAGTGTGCACTCCAAAGCGGAGTGCACCCCTGCAGTGATGAACTCAGACCCCCTGGGGTTCTGGGAGACTTCTTAGAGTGTTTTGTTTTGAAGTTCTATTGATACCATGAACTATTTAATTTTTCCCCTCTGTGTGTGAAGTAGGGACAAAAATAGTCACTATTGAAGATGAACTAGTTAAAACATGTTAATAGTATTGGCAATGGTGGTAGCTATTCTTTGCTTGGTTTTTTGTTTGTTTTGTGGTTTTTGAAACAGGATCCCAAGCTAGCCTTGAGCTCCTGGTCCTCCTGCCTAACTCTCCAAGTGGGCTTCATACAGCCACCCAGAAAAAGACCTATTAGGCCAATGCAACTGGGCTACTGAGATCTGACCATTTATCCAAAGCTCACGACTCTGAAGCTGGCCTTGGGGCAGTATCTGAGAACTAGGGTCCCTCCTTGTCTGTGCACTAGGATCAGCCAGACTAGAGAAGCCCTACCTGCCTCTCTTTTTTCCCAAACACGCTTTGGGCTGGGGGAGACCAACTTAACCATGGCTGCCGGCTGTTGCAACTCCCCAGGGCCCCCTTCCCCACCTATGTGCCTAGGCAGAGCTGGGAAGAGAACAGCTGAGTCGCTGCCTGTGGAGAGCAGCTGCCAGGAACTCTGGTTGCTGGTTCCCGCTACAAGGGTGGAAGGGTGGAAGGCTGTAATCCCGCTTCAACTCCAAGATCACCCGGCTCCCATCTGAAGGTCAGGTCCTCTGAAGAAGTCATCTGTGGAAATACATAAGAAATCACCCAGCTGGTAGTGGGTGCTAGGTGGAAGCAGATCCCTGCCACCCTTAGTTCAAAGACTCCAGTTCTGTTGGCTGCTCAGCCTCCCAGGCGCTCTGAACCTGCCAGTCAGTGCTTCAGGGTACCGCGCTGAGATCCTCCTTGCTTCTTAGCTGCCCCAGAACCGCCTGGCTTAGAGAAACATAAGACGGCCCAGGTTTCTTGAACTTTCCTGAGTTGAGGAGAACACAGATTTGCGGGGCGGGGGGGGGGTGTCGGGCCAGATACCCGCATTTTAACAGCTTCTGCCACTTTATGGCTCAGAGACCTGGGAAAATGAGTGTTGCTTGAGACTGGATTTCAATGTTCACGGAAAATGGGAGTGGAACTAAATTTCTACTGAGCCCTCCCTGCCCATCCCACCCACAACCTAAAGAGAAGCCTGGGCAGGATAGCCAGTGAGCATTCCCATTTCTCCCAGCAATCTCTTCACCTAGACCACTTTTGTGGCTGATGGGCTCACCTGGGAAAAGCAAAAGTCACAAAGCACTCCCATCTTCCTGAGATGACAGGACCCTTTGCTCAGAACCACCTCAAGTTGAGGGGCAGACTGGTGCTATTCTGGAAAACCTGTGGACAAGACCTTCCAGGGATGGGACAAGGGACTCACCCACTACATCTTGCAGACCACTAGGCTCAGTTGTCTGCTGCTTCTCCAAATTCTATTCATTTGCTATTCATTTTCTGACTGTTCATGAAATGCCTACTGCATAGGGAGGCTTCCAGCCACAGGCTCCTGTGGTTGACCCAGGAAGGCTCTTGAGGAGGCATGAAAAACCCTTCATTTGGTCCAAGGATGGCAAAGGCCCCAGGAGAGCCATGCACAGTGCCCATGAGGTGGCTTTCTTTCCTGGACCCAGAAGTCTGAAGGGCTAGAGGCATGAGGATAGAAACTGTCAGCAGGAGGGACTGGCCCAGAGGGGACAGCTAGAATCTAGCCCTAGTGCCTGTCCTGGGCATGCACATCAGCCTCTCCTGAAAGACACTACCTGCTGTCTTGTCAATTCCTGTCACCCTTGCCACCTTTCCAAATGTTCTACAATCTCCAGCTATTTTTTAGCCAGGGCTTCTGAGACAGTAGGGTCATGAACTCACCTGCTAGAAGGAATTTCCCACCTATCATGGTCTTTGTCACCTTTTTGGGTCTCTGGGAGGACCCTACAGGAAAGCACATATGTGGTCCATGATTTCATAGTGGAAATGGAGGTTCAGAGACTGGAAGCCAGTGGTGGTGGTGGTGGGGGGAGCAGAAGGATTAGCCGATCCAGGAGGCTGACTGCTGGTCTTTCAGAAGTCACCAGCTTCCTCCAGAAAGAACTAGCTGGAATCAAATTAGCTTCTTGGGGACTTGAAGGGTGTGATTCAGACTGAATCACTGGGTGAGGACAGAGTGTAAGAGGCTGGGGAAAGCAATAGAGAAGCTGCAGGAAAAGTAAACCAACAGCCAGGGAAAATAAGAAAGGAAGCCAGACTTGGAGCCTGTGTCTCCACAGGGGGTCATGCTACCAGCTCAGAGACTCAGAGACAGATTCTCAGAGTTGGGCCAAGACTGGAAGGGTATCAAACTCTGGGGCTCACCAGGCAGAGAGAGTGGGAAGAAAATGGGTTAACCTGCCCCTGCTCACTACAGTGAGTGCTGAAGTTTCAAATGGCTGGCTCCCACTCTCTGACCAGTCATATAGGCTGATGTTGGTCCCTTGTATCCCACCTGCTGTGGTGGTCCACGCCTGGGTGGCATAGCCTCCTGGGCTCTTCTATCCTAGTTCTAAGCCCCTCAGCATCCCCAATTGCCTTCCAATTCACTCAACTAGATTGTCTCAAGCTCTGGATGCCATCCGCAGTCTGGCCTTGAGCACCTCCAGGTGCTCTCTGCATTTTGTTAAAACAGACATTATTTTTAATGTGTTAACCTTAGATATGTTTAATGTCTGCATGCATGTGTGTAACTGCCCTGTGTATGTGTCTGGTGCCTGAGTAGGGCAGATAAATTCAATGGATTTCCCTGGAACTGGAGTTACTGAGGGTTGTGAGCTGCCATGTGGGTGCTGGGAACTAACCCTGGGTCCTCTGCAAGGTCAACCAGGTTTCTTAAGTGCTAAGCAATCTCTCCAGCCCCTCATTGATGTCTTTTGTCAGGATTCCTAAGAACAAGAATTGCTCCCTGCTGTGCTTCTGCCCTGTCTCCACCTTCAAGCTGGAGGACCAAACCTCAGAAAAATAAACAAACAAACAAACAAACAAACAAACCTGTACCCAGGCCTGTTTTCTTCTCAAAAAGACCCAAGAGCCTGGGCATTTAAGACATAATTCAGGAACCTCGACAGTGTCCTGGACTTCTTAAGAGGGAGGGCAAAGACAAGGCAATCCGCAGAGAGGTTAGTAACTGCAGGATGAAAGATCTTCCCTCCCTGTCTGGGCCGGACTTGGGGCGGATCCATCCAGTTCCTCAGCGCCCCCTCACCCCCACCACCCCCGAATATCGATGCAGTTTTGGAGAGGCCCTAGTGAGGCTATTCCTCGTAATGAAAAAGGCAAGGCGGGGGTTTGAGTGCTTCAGAGCTACTAGCAACAACCGCACTGCTAGCTAGCTGTGTAACCCTTAGCAAGCGCTTTTCTCTCTAACTCTCCCTTTTCAGCCTGACTAGGGAGGTATATTTTCGAAGTCCCAGAGCAGAAAGGATTAAGTTAGCTAAATTTTTTGAATCTTCTGATCAAAGGTCAAAAGTTTTTCCCGTTCCCCTTCCCCCCCAGCCCATATCCCCGAGGCCAGGGGCTAGAGCCGGGAGAGGTGCTTAGTCGGCGGACAGAGCTAGAGGAATTCGGGGGAATCCTTCCCGTACCGCGGTGGGCCGAGCTGGGGTGGAGGACCTTGGTCCGGGCCCCTGGAGCCTCAGGGTCTGCCTGACATCTCCAGGCTTAAATAACCGTGCGCCTTTGTTATTCGTAGGCAGCAAAGTGGTTCGTTACGCCTGATTGGTCTAATTGCTTTGAAATGAGATATATTATCTATAATTATAGAGTCCTGGTAGGAGCCGGCAGGCCTCCGCTTTCATCTTCCCCAAGTGCGCCCTCAAGTCCCGATCGCATTAATTTGCGCCATTTGAAGAGGGAGCTCCCTCTTCCGCGGATCCTGGCCCCTCACCCCTCCCGAATTTAAAGACACAAGAAAGCAGGGTCGAGAAAGAGGGATCCAGAGCAAGTGGGGGATGGGCGGGAAGGGGCAAGAAGTCACAGGCTTTAGCTGCCAGCTTCTCGGGTGAATCTGCATAACTGGCGCCCTTCTTCCGAAGTTGAGGAGTTCGCGAGAAAGGGAAAAAAAATCAAAATCAAAAACAAAAGCAACAACAACAACAACAACAACAAACACCTTCCAGGACGGGCTCCTTCAGCCGCACCAGTTCCAGAGCTAAGGACTGCATCAGTTTGACCAAGGTCCTTCCAAAGTCGAAGCATTTTTATTTTTTTAACTATCACCTCTGCACCTTCTGGGGCTTAAGATTTTCCTAGTTCTCAACTCTGGGGGTTGTCCTTGGAAAGCTTTGAAATCTTCCCTGAACGAGTGATTCCCAAGCAATTTCTCAAACATGACTCCTAGCCCCTCACTCGAAGACGACGAAGGTTCTGTGATGGCAAGGAAGGAAGGGCCTCTCCGGAGGTTAGCAGATCCCAGAACGAGGCTTTCTGTCCATCCATCAGTCCCCAGCCCCACCTAGGGACAAAAATACCTCTTCTCTCTCCTTTAGCTGCCCTCCTGGCGATTGGTGAATTCCCACAAAAATAAAGCGTTCCGGGTAATCGGTTTTCATAGCGCATCCATTCTGTTAAAGAAGACTGTTTGGAGCTACCTAATTGCTGGCGGATCCCACTGAGGCTCACATTAAAAAAAAAAAAAATGCATGCGGGGTTCCTGGGCAGAGGCCACAAAATGCAGTGGAAAAGCGGGTGAAATGGGGGCTACAATGAACGCAGTACTGAAGGGCTTAGCCCCCAGGTTCCTCCAACTGGACGAAGAGACTCGGGTTGTAACTGCTGCCTTTAAATTTTAATCCCTCTATAAATTGATTTTTCTGTCCATCGGGAAGAAGCTATCTAGGAACCATATCACAGCCATACCTCAGCCGACCTATACTCCAGTAAAACATGCGTTTTGGGGCTGCGGGGTAAACGCCACCAACCAGTGTAGCTGCTCAGACACTGAATGCAGAACAATTAGTCTTTAGGCAAAGACATTTTCCCCCCTGAAGCACCAGTACATTAGGGTTCAGGAGTCGAGGGGATGCCGAGCTAGGGGGAGAGGAGGAGAGTTGAGAGTCGGCAAGGCTGCTAGCAGAGTGCGGGTCTCAGAGTTTTATCTGCCGCGAGCCAGCTCTGCCCTTGCCAGGCATGAATTACGGTCGGTTTTCTCCGCTGCCTACAACTGTCGCGCCTGGGCAGCAGCGCCTCGGGTTTGCGCTACAGGGAGATAACAGGCACAGCCCGGACTGTTTGCTCGCCCAACCCACAGGCCGGGAAATCCGCAAAGGCCTGACAAAAATGAACTCGGAGGTTGCCGGCTCTCAGAGACCCCAAACACATGCCTTTCGTCTTCGGTACTAAGCCACACGCCCGGGAACAGGCATTTCATTTTGTTTCTCCTACTTCCTTCTCAGATTCGGGGGACATTTTTCCTTCGCAGCCCACGGGCACAGCCCAGCAGGGGTCCTGAGCTAGTTCAACTAGCCTTTGAGTCCAGTCCCCTGCGCTCTGCAGAAGCGCTCTTCTAGTCTTGTAAATGTTTGCAACCCTGGCCAGCCCTTGCACGCCGGACCACTGAAGAACTGAACGTACACGAAACCCAAAATGAAGAGACTGTAGGGCTTGAGAGACACTTTAAAAGCCCAGGGGCCGAATGCAGGGCTCAGGGCTGCGGGCGCAAGCAGTTTGCTCCCTGGAGGCAGGGGCGCGACTTCAAGGGCCCCTGCGCCGGCTGCAGCCTTTGATCCGGCCGCCGCTGGCGCCTAAAAACAACATCCTCGTCTGCCTATTAGGCGCGCTGAGGGATCGTGACAGATTGTTTATCCCCGCAATTAGCGATGCAGCCCTTCTCAGGCCGCCCCCCTCCCTGGCCTGAGGCTAGGCCTCTTTACTCAGACTGCGGCTCACGCCAAGAGTTCTGTCCGAGCCCCGCAATGCCCCGGGGCCCCACTCTTGGGGTTCAAGACCCCCTTGACCCTAAAGCAGGAATTAAGACTCAGGGCTGGTCCACGAGTTCCTGATGTTGTCTATACAATTGCGAGTAAGGTGTTTGGGTCAATGTGCATTTTTTTCCAGGGTAACTAACTGTCTTAGCTACATTGAATTGATTCTCCGATCTCTCCCTGGGAGAGAATCATTTTGAGTTGGGGACCGCGGTGGAACAACGGAAAACCCCTACCTTTTGACAAATATTTCTCATATTAAAAACGTTGGTCTAAAAGGGGGGACATTTAGGGGACTTATTTCCGCTTCTGTTTTAACAAGAGCGCAGAGTGAAAATCGGCTAATGTTGATGAACGAGTTGATCTAGCAACAGCTTAATTAGTTCTTCAGCTATAGAAGTTCTCCTTCCCTCTAGCCTTCGAGCTAGATGTTCGACCCACACTCTTGCTAAGCTTTCATTTGCCAGGCTTCTACTTTTCATACACACAAAACACTCCTAAGTGGACCCAGTATAGCAGGCGTCCAGCTGGGCCTAAATGAGTTTTGAGTCTCAAGCCCTGTGCAGTGCCTACTCCGCACTCTCAAATGCCTAAGAAATCCCTACATTTCACAGAAGCGAGTATTCCCGAACCCGCCGCGAGGCCTTACTATTTCTACAGGCCCTGTGGGCAGACGTAAGGCTCTGCTCTCTCAGGCGTCCGCAGCCCGACCCCTCCCTCCAGACCCCGGACGCCGTCTGGGTAATAAAGTAATTCATTTTCCTTAATCTGGTCGCCCCTAATCTACAGCTTTTTATTGCGCCCAGTTAAAAGGCCAGGGAATTCGCTATCCCTCCGTGCTCGGATAATTACCCCTAAATGGCCACGGCAGCCCCTTGTGTTTCCTGGAGATTAGAGCCCCGCAGTCATCAATGCCCAGTCCCAGTGAGCCGCCAATCACCTCCTCCAACTCCCCCGGAGCCGCGGGCCTGGGCCCTGGGATAAGACAGGCCATAAAAGAAAGCAATCCCCTCCCGCCCCCGTCCGAACCCAGTTTACATAGCTCTTCTGTGCCCCTCAACAACTTTCCTCCTTCTTATATCAGCAAAAATAAACCTTCGAAATTAGGCAAACAAAAGTTTTTAAGCCTCGCACCAAAGTTACGATGCCAGGAACTGCTTCCTTCCTCCAGCCCCTTCTTCACATGGCCTCTGCTCTCTTCAACAACGTAGACCCAGCGTTAGAAAAGTATTAGGTTTTTGAGGACTCATTGTCTGAGGTCACGCTGAGGCCAGATCGGTGTTTTGTTGTTGTTTCCAATTCTCCACCCAAGGGTTCCAAGGGCTCCTTTGGCCAGCAGTTCTCTAGTAGAGGTGTAACTTTCTGGAGAAAAGTAAGGGAAGGGGGTACATGTTTGTATGAAAACCAAGCGCATTTCCCAGATTATGTTACATGTTCTTGCACCCACAGAACCAATAGGGCCCAGGCTTCCTTTGAAAAACTTGTTCAGCCTCTAGAAACAAAGGTCCACTTTTACCCCGAGGTAAACTTTTTAAGATTGAAATACACAAGACATTTAGGGTTTTTTTTTTTAAGAAAGAAATTATTATTATTCCTTTTCTACTCTGACAAATAAGTATGATCATTCAAAACAAATATGAGAAGAATTTGTAAGTGAACTGAAGTAAAAACCTTCGTGGTAGAAAAAGGGGGCCGAAGAGGGAAGGGGGCCAGAAAGAAATAGCGACAGCGAAAGAAAGTAGGCTATGAAGGGGAAAGGAAGAAGTGGGTAAGGGGCAGTGAAGGACGACTAGGGAAGAAGAGAAGAGCTAATGAAGGAAAGTCCCTCTGGAACTCGGTAGTATCCAAGTCTAGGGGGACTCAGCCAGGCAGATGCCCACCAGGCTAAATCGGGCGGAAAGGCTCCCCAGGTACCTTCAGCTCTCTTCAGCCCAGAGCGCCCCCAGGCCGGGCGCGCCTCGGGACAGGAGCGCGGCCCAATGGTTCTCTCCGGGCCCGCCCCCTCGCGCGCTGATTGGTCGCTGCCGCGCTGGCCTTGCCTTATTAACAAGTTCTCAGGGGAGCGGCGGCGGACCCGGAGCCGGCGAGTGCGCCCGGGAACTCGGCCTGCGCGGCGCAGTGATCCAGGCCTAGCTCGCCCCAGCCGGCCTTTGGGAGAGCCGCGGGAGGCTCTCGAGGGAGGGCCGACCGGGCCAGGGTCCCGGGAACTCGCAGAAGCCGGCCGCGCTCCCAGCCCGCCCGAAACCAATGCTCCAGGGCTGGCCCGAGCTGCGGCTGGAGTGGGGGTCCGGCTCTGCATGGCCCCGGCTGCAGCTATGACTTCTTTGCCACTCGGTGTCAAAGTGGAGGACTCCGCCTTTGGCAAGCCTGCAGGGGGAGGCGCTGTCCAGGCCCCCAGCGCTGCTGTGGCCACGGCGACCGCCATGGGCACAGATGAGGAGGGGGCCAAGCCCAAAGTGCCGGCTTCGCTACTGCCCTTCAGCGTGGAGGCCCTCATGGCTGATCACAGGAAGCCCGGGGCTAAGGAGAGCGTCTTGGTGGCCTCCGAGGGGGCTCAGGCAGCGGGTGGCTCGTTGCAGCACTTGGGCACTAGGCCCGGGTCGCTGGGCGCCCCGGACCCGCCCTCCTCGCCCCGGCCTCTCGGCCATTTCTCAGTCGGGGGACTCCTCAAGCTACCAGAAGATGCTCTGGTGAAGGCCGAGAGCCCCGAGAAGTCAGACCGGACCCCATGGATGCAGAGTCCCCGCTTCTCCCCGCCCCCAACCAGTAAGTAGCCAGCCTAGAACAGAGAGCGAAGGGGCCAGAAGGGGGTGTGGGGCCCGAGGGCGCCAGGCCGCGCGCCGGCGCCGGCTTGTCTCGGGCGTCGGCGTACCTGCATCTGGGTACCTGGAGGCCATGAAGAGGTTGCGTTGGCGGGGAGGAGGCCTTTTGAGCCTCTTCTCACTCCCACCCAGGAAGAGAGTTAGAGGCTTCGAGCTGGCAAACCCCTCAGTCCGTTTTCGTGGGCTCCTTGCCTTGGCACAGTGCCCCTGAGTGTGTCAGTTCATTTGTAGCGCGCGGGTGTTTGTACACCCTCTTATCCTTCCTGTACTTAGGACACGGAGGGTTTCCTGCTCCTCCACCTGACCCTAAACACAGTTATTTTGCACCCTACTTAGATGGGCCCAGCGGCCAGTACATCTTCTCTCTGCGGAGTTTCACTTTCTGGTAGTAGCACCTCTCCAGGGATTCCGGAGCTCTGCAAAACTCCTCCCCTACCCATCAAGTTATGAACAGTTACTTGGTGTGCTGGGCCAGTGGATGATGTAGCAAGAGGGACAATCGTGAACAAGTGTGTGTGTGTGTGGGGGGGAGCAACACGACAGCCAAAGGAGCGCCCCATTTATCGCTTTGCTAGCTTCGGAACGTGTTGGACCTGGCTTTCAAAGCCGACCCAGCAGCCAGCGACGTGTTACAGGATAGTCCTAAATCCTCGTGGCCCTCAGGCGTCTTTACCCAGCGAACCCGCTTGAAGATATTTCAGGAGCACGGGAAATTCCCAAGTTTTCCTCGTTTCCTCCGATTATTTCGTACCACATAATAGCATTGCAAATTCAATGGCGTGATGCTGAGGAACGATTTTTATCTGGGGATTAAACGTCTTTGAAAAGACAGCCCCTCCCTGGGCCTAACAGTTGGTGAAGGTGGCCCAGAGCTGGGCTATTGATGCTGACCAAAGTGACATTTCCCTATGAACCCTCCCTTCTCTTGGCGGCCTGGCAGAAAACGAGTCTGGGGCCAACTTCTTTCCGGACTTGCCTTAGCCCGAGCTGGGGAAGAAGGGGAGATGTTAACTGGAAATTTCGTTTGACTCACATCCTAGTGGTCTGAAGACCCAAAGGGTTATTTTTTTTTTAAGTGCCAAGAAATGCATAGTTAGGCAAAACCCGCATGGTGAGACATCCTCAATTTCAATTCGCTTTCTTAAAGGAAAAACTGCTGCAGAGGCAATGCATCCTCCTGGAGACTTAGGAATTTGGTTTAGAACTTCAGCCTCTAGGACCCCAAGTCAAGGCAATCCCTAAGTGTGTGTATGTTGTGTGTGTTGTTGTGGTGGTGGTGGTGATGTGTGTGTGTATATGTGTGCAGGTTTGTTTTATCCTGCAACAGTGTTGTCAGGCATAGCAGAGGTGATGGAGGATTGAAACCCAGTCCCCTAACTGGGCCTGCCCTCCAAACAGTGGCAGCACTCAGCTGAGATTTAACCTTTACTGGGAAAACTGAAAGAAAAGATTAGTGGGCATCACCAGTCACTGGAAACTGAGCTATGTTGGAGAAGCTATCACATCCCCCACACTAGGCTTGCTGTGGTCCAAGAATCCTGGCGCTGAGTTTAGGAGACTGTTAGGGAAAACTGAGAGCAGCACATCTACATGATATGTCCTCATATAAGAATTGTCACAGTATGACCTCTTGGATGGCTCTTTTCTTTCGATTGTCCCTAGAGCCCAGTAGAAGCATGCTGTTTGATAGAAAGTGTGGAATTTCAAGATCCATTCTAGGGTTGGAGAGATGGCTCAGCAGTTATGAGCACTGACTGCTCTTTCAGAGAACCTGGGTTCAAACCCCAGGCACCCACATGGCTGTTCACAACTGTCTGTAATTCCAGTTCTAGGGGACCAAACACCCATAGCAAAACATCAATTCATATAAAATAAAAATAAGTATTTTTTAAAAAAAGTAGTTCTATGCAGTGGCCTACCTCCAATGCAGTACATTTGGTGGACACAAATACAAATGTATAACTAAGGTATAAAACCCAGTATGGCCTTAGGTTGGCCTAAGGGCCTCTGAATGTTTTATGGCCCCCTTAGCATTCATCTTCCTCTGTACAGTGGCCCAGAAGAGGCCCAGGGAGGGGAAGTCCTGACTTTAAGGTAGGTTGGCACTTTTGCAAGTGCTCCTTAGTGCCTAGCATAGATGTGCTTGGGCGAAATCAGTGCCTAGAGTGGTTTCTGTTCTTTAGTAATACACTCTTAACTCCTTGCCTTTTTCTTCTCCCGGTCCCCTAGGGAGACTGAGTCCCCCAGCCTGCACCCTACGCAAGCACAAGACCAACCGCAAGCCGAGAACGCCCTTCACCACCGCGCAACTGCTGGCTTTGGAGCGCAAGTTCCGCCAGAAGCAGTATCTGTCCATCGCTGAGCGTGCCGAGTTCTCCAGCTCGCTCAGCCTCACCGAGACGCAGGTGAAGATCTGGTTCCAGAACCGCCGCGCCAAGGCCAAAAGACTTCAGGAGGCCGAGCTAGAGAAGCTGAAGATGGCCGCGAAGCCCATGCTGCCGCCTGCCGCCTTCGGCCTCTCCTTCCCTCTTGGCAGCCCTGCTGCAGTGGCGGCGGCCGCGGGTGCCTCGCTCTACAGTGCCTCTGGCCCTTTCCAGCGCGCGGCGCTGCCTGTAGCGCCTGTGGGACTCTACACGGCCCATGTAGGCTACAGCATGTACCACCTGACATAGGTGGGTTCAGAGTCGCCTCCCTGTGGTGCCACTACCCCACACCCCCAGCCACCTCTTCTAGCAGCTGGAATCCTTCGTAGGAAGCCCCACACCGCCTGGTCCCTTCTCTTAAGCCCCCTTACTACAGTTCCTCCAGTTCCTTCCTCCAGTTCCTCCAAGTCTGATTCCATTTGGGGGGAAAAGTGGCTGGAAGGGTCTGGATTCTTTGAGAGAATCTAGATTTACACCCGCGAGTTATAGATGTGGAAATTAAGGGCACCGAGGCCAAGAGATTTATCCGTGGTCCCCAGCAGAATTAGAGGTTGAAGGAGACTAGAGGCCAAAACGACTAGAGGCCATGACTGTATCAGCTGCTTCCGGTTCTGGAACCAGGCAGGGCTTGGGCGGAGAAATTGCTGTTTGGTGCTTCGGGAAATGAACACAGTCCTATCTAGAAAGCAAGGAGCCCAGCTCCTTCAACTGTCAGACTCCAAGAGCTTTAGCAACAAAGCATTGCTCTGAGGGGGCAGGGCGCATGCTGGTGCTTTACCAAGGTAGGTAGAAGAGAATTTCCCAGGACCAGGAAAAAAAAAGTAAAAAACCAATCTGTTTCTATTTAACAGTACATTTTCGTGGCTCTCAAACATCCCTTTTGAAGGGATCGTGTGTACTATGTAATATACTGTATATTTGAAATTTTATTATCATTTATATTATAGCTATATTTGTTAAATAAATTAATTTTAAGCTACAAGATATGATGTCTGCGGATTTAGTTAAGTGTTTTACTCTTCATTCTTTCTCTTCACAAATACAATTGCTTTCCAGTTTGTTGGCAGTTTTACATTAGCAACTTTCAAAAGCGGCAGGAAGATGTTCAGGAATCATTTTGGGGGGCATGCAGGAGAGATTTGCATTAACACAGTCAAGTGGAGAATTGGAGCAATTACCTAGAATAATTAGGCTCAATTTTCCAATTCACTTTAAGCTGAAATCGACACTTGCTCTTTCCACCCATAACTGACTCCTTTTTCCTTCTCCCCCTTTAAACTGTCTATGAAAACAAAGTGACTCAGCCTAAATGGTTTGATGACTGTCAACAGCTAATCCAGACAATTCCTGTCCCCTCAAACCTGTTTTTCCTACTGAAGGGGGGGGGTTATTTATCTCTAAACAGCCACCAGTGTAGACACAATGTGTGAGTTTCATTTTGAGCTTTGCACGGCTAGCCCCTGCCCCTTACAACACAAAAACATACAGCTACACCAAATAGTACCAAAAACAAAACAAAACAAAACAAACAAAAAACAGGACTACCTTATACCTGGGCCCTGGTCTCCTACCCACTTAAACTGGGTTTTTCCTTTATGTAGTCAAGTTCAGGCGATCAAGAAAATATAAGTGAAAGTTTAATCTTCTGGGGAAAAATTCTTCAAGGATGTTAAGGACAGAAAATGGTAAATCAAACCTATTATCCAACCCCATTCTCTTTCTCTTGTGTAGTGACAACCCTGTAAGTCTCACCAAATCTAGGTGCTCGCCTCTATCAGCCTCCATCTAATGGGAGCTCGAATATTCACGAAAGAGATCCCTGGGAAACCTTAGTCCAGAGATGTCAGGAGGGGGAACCTAGACCCTTAGTACCTAGTGTTGGATTGGGGGGAGATGTGGACATCTCCACAGTTAAAAGGAGAAACCGCTTCTGGTCCCAAGGCTCACATTGGCCTGGGAATTCCATGAGATTTGGGGGTGGGGGGATTGGGAGGGTTTGTACACTGGCCCCAAGATACTCCAGAGGTACTTTGGCCTTGGGTCCTCCAGTCTGTTGTTGCTGGAGTTAAGAGTCTATGTCTCTGGCTATTTGTCACACCCCACTCCCTAAACGAAGGATAAGCTTGTCAAGTTTTGTTGAGGATCTTGGTTCTACTAATGGAACAGTCTGGAAGATTCTGGAAAGTGACTTTCAGTCTCTGAGCCTCTAGAAGCAAATCCACCACCTGAGTCATGAAAGGACAATTACACCTTCAAGGTTGGGAACCCACATCACATGTTCTTTAGAGGCACTTAGAAGCTAAGGTGCACCTCTGCTTCTTGCTGTCAGTCATTTAAGCAGTTTAGGGTCGTACAGTACACCCTGACCCCCAAACATCTTGACTCCCAGGTTGGATCTCCTGGGTTCCTTCCTAGAAAGCCACTGGAGATAGGTAGACAGTGGTACTATGTCTCAAGTGGCTCGAGGTGGCTGCAGGCTCATGTCATCTTGCTGTGCCTCCTAGGCTTTCACACCCGGAAAAAGGGTCCTGGTATGCTCATCATCCTCGTTCCTAGAATTTGGGGAAGTGTTACCCGCCTGGCATTGAGGTCTCAGACGATTCTCCTGGAGCCTGCGGTTTCAGCTTGCCCCCTCTTCTCGGCAGCGGCGGCGCAGGAGTCCTTTCCCTCACTCAAAATAGAGGAATGGCGGGACAGGATCCTGTGTCTCCTCAGGCTCAAGCTCCTGGGCCTCCTGGCTCCTCTGAGTTTAGCAATTTAGGGTCGAGGCAA
Organism: Cricetulus griseus; assembly: GCF_003668045.3. Taxonomy (NCBI): domain Eukaryota; kingdom Metazoa; phylum Chordata; class Mammalia; order Rodentia; family Cricetidae; genus Cricetulus; species Cricetulus griseus. The sequence goes on along the minus strand of NW_023276807.1, from coordinate 106,758,036 downwards.
ATTTAGAGCAACATAATTGCCGTAATGAGCAACGGTTCGCGATCTACAGACGCGCCATGGCTCCAGTGAGGCGGTAGCTGCAGGCGAGGCGGACGCGCCTCCTCTCCCCCCTCTCGAGCCTCCCTAGGACCCCCGCCCGCAAGCGCCATGGCCTTTGGAAGCAGTCTTGGGCCTTGGGCCGGGTTTTCCTTCCACTACTGGGCGCGTTCATTTCCCCCCTACTTTTGTTTCTTTCCAGTTAGCCCTTTCTTTACCCAACTTCTCATTTCCTAAATGTCTTTCCAGACGCACAGAAAACGCTCAATAGATGTTTGCCGTCTCTGAGCAGCCCACTGGATTGACATCGAGTTTTCTGAGCTGCTTTAAATCCACTGTGGCAGAAATTTGGAGCCGGGAGATGGATAACTAACCGCTTCTCACTGTCGGTTTCTGAGGCTGAGTTCCTTGTCTATTCAAGGGCGAGCGATGCCCTTTGCTCGATTCTTTACCGATCAAATTCCTGATCTAGCTAACGAGTGTTCTTGATGGCGGGGAGTGGGAGACACTATGTAGGGTGCTGGCGGGCTATGGTAGAGAAGTCTGTTCTTGGAACGTACTGTGTTGGGCATGTGCCGGCTGTTTCACTCCTCGGCTTAAACCTAGATTTCTATAGTCTTGGAGGACTACTGAGGCCCAGAGAAGTGACAGGACACGTAGTTAATGAAGAAACAGAACGGGATCCGTTCTCATTTCATTGGGTACCAATGCGTTCCGGAGCACTAGCCCAAGTCTCTATAGCTGAGGGTCACTGAATGCCATGACAGTTCTCGTAGGAAATGTGGGTGTCCTGGGCAATTAGACAAGGGTGATCTGGGCTCTAGTTGTGACATTAGCCCCTTTCCCAGGACCACATGCAAGCCTTGTTCCTAGGGCCCTGAGAGGGACGTCTTCTCTGCCTCGCAGGCCGCCTCTGCACCGGCGTTTTCATTTTGTTGGAAAGATCACGGAAACGCGCAGCCTGCAAATTCCGTTTCTGACGATGCCACAGGACTGGAGCTGCCGGCATAGCATGGTAGCTGAGGCGAAGATGACGCTGGCCAGGGCAGCGGACTTGGGGCACCAGAGTTCTGGGCGTGAGTAGCCAGGATGAGGGGTCGCGACCGGGGAGGTTGGGTGGGGCTCCCGTTCAGAGTGCCTAGTTTCAGGGTACCTGGCTTGGATAGCTAATCCTGGGAGGACTACCCAGGCCGCGCAGAAGGCTTACAGATCAAGCATCCCACCGCGGGGGATCTCTTTAGTGACCTCTAGGTGAGCCCAGCCGGTCCAGGCCTGCGCCCCTTCGGGGGCGCAATGGGGAACGGGGAGGAGAGGCAGCAGCCGCCTTTTCAACTTTTGGGCTGGCGCCGGCCTGGCCGAGCCCCCGGGGCTCCGGTCCTCCTGGTTCCCTCTTGTCTTCCCAGCCGCTAGCTCCTCCGCGACAGTCTCCCTGTCCCTCATGCCACCGGGAGCACCTGATCTCCAAAGTACCACAGCCAAGTGTCCACTCTTCCCCATTGCACCCAAGCTTGTATCCCAGATTCGGGGATCCCTTCATCTCCGCTAGACAGCTCCCCTGCACACTTTGGCCCTGCAGGGTCCTGGCTACCAGCCCGCCTGCCTCCACCACAGCGCCACCCCGCGGCGACAGTCGCCTCTTCTTAATGTCAGCAGCCTGCAGTCCCCTTGTCTGATGCACGCGGGCTCTCGACACCACAGGCAGAGCCTACAAAATGCTTGTGCACACATGACCCACACACATCTCCACAATACAACAGCACACGACTCAGCAAACACACAAAGCCAACAGTGCACCCCAGACTCACACAGATGCCTAACACATGACCAACTATCATACACCACAGTCACAAAATCAGTAGATGGCACATAAACTCCAACAAACACACAACCTTGTGCACAAACCCAACGACAGCCCACTGACACAGACACACAACCACACACAACCAATAGAGCTACACATTATACACACAACCAACATGCATGCCCAAACAAAGCATGCATGCTAGCATTCCCTAGTTCATAGAGGCAAACCTCACACAGTTAAGGCCACCCTCTAACGTCCATAGAGAGCCAGAGGCTTAAGACCTGCTGACAGAAACACACTGTCTTGGAGAAATGAGAGATAGGTGAGAGACAGACCTAGATGGAGAGAAAGAATTCCTGAGGGATGGTATCTGGAGATACCCAGGGAGAGGCACAGCAAAGCCTGGCATAGAGTGGATCTCAGTGGGGGATACACAGATCACAACATCCTAGGTCCTGGGTGCAGGCACCAGTGTGAGCACCAGAGGAAATCTGAGCAGGAGTGTGTACCTAACTATTTATGCACAGTTCTCAGATGCAGGGCTTTTATGAGGTGAGGGTGAGATTTCTGGGAGACCCCTTCCCTGAATATCAGGAGGAGGAGAACAGCTGCTCTGTATTTGGCAAAGCCTCTCATGCCTTCCCAAGAGGGGCTCTAAAGAGACCTGACTCTGCTCAGGCTTATACAGAACCCAGGCCCCAAATCTGGAATGTCTGTCCAGCATCTATCCCTTGTCAGGCAGGCACAAATACATGGGTGTTGCTAGGAACAGCCCAAATACTACTAGGTACCACAGTTTGTTGATGTCTGATTGCTGGCACAGGGCTGGGTTATCTGCTTGGAGATCTTGGTTTTTGACATTTGGAGGCTGTGTGATTTGAGGTGAGTTCCTTAACTTTTCTGA